>NC_136264.1:63071009-63406009 GCF_964187855.1 Myxine glutinosa | reverse complement strand
GTTCGAATCCCGGTCAATCGCTGAATTAACGCCAGGGGGGTTGACTCAGCCTGTCATCCTTCCGAGGTCGGCAAATTGAGTACCAGTTCACTGGTAATTCCCTGGTTGTCGTTAAAGGCGGCAAAAAGGGTTGGCGTCAGGAAGGGTATCCGGCCGTAAAACATTGCTTCAAAAAGGGGACCGAAAAACAACAACAACCACAGTTCCCGAAAAAGGCCAACCCCTGCTTGCGGGGAAAAAATGGCCTCTAAAGGTGGTTTTTTTTTATTTTATACAGGGTGCTTCAAAAAATGTTAACATCTCTGAGAATTTTTTTTCTTTCCTTTGCAGTTGACTGAAATACCCGGTGTGTACCCCGGTTTAGAATAGGTACACCGTATCCCTGCGTGTCGTAAGAGGCGACCAAAAAGGGTTGGCGTCAGGAAAGGCATCCGGCCATAAAAACATTGCCTCAAAAAGAGAACCATGACAATTACAACTACATAAGGGCAGGGTACAGCCCGAAGTATCCCGTGGGGGGCCCCACTCCCTCTCGTCAAAACTCAAGGTGGGGAACCCGATCGAAGCAAGGGTGGAAATCACTCCATTTATGACGACGAAACATCTGATGCTCGACGTGGAGATCGGTTTCTGAGGTTTGGGACATGGAATGTAGGGACAATGACAGGGAGATCAGGAGAAGTGGTGGAAGTATTGGTCAGAAGAAGAGTGGACATATGTTGTGTGCAGGAGACGAGATGGAAGGGAAGTGGTGTGAGAATGGTGACGGGTAGGCAGAGACAGAAATACAAGTTTGAGTGGCAAGTATGCCCAGAAGGTGTGAATGGTGTTGGTGTCCTGTTTTCTGAGGAGTTTGTAGACAGTGTGGTGACGGTAAGTGTGACTAGAGTGAGTGAAAGGTTGATGATGGTGAAAATGATGATTGGAAAGCTCTTGGTGAACGTCATCTCGGGATATGCTCCGCAGGTTGGTCGGAGCGATGAAGAGAAGGACAAGTTCTGGTGTGCGATAGAGAAGCTGATGGAAAACGTGAAAGATGAGGAAGTTGTTGTGGTAGGAGGAGACCTAAATGGACATGTGGGAAGGAGTATGGACGGTTTTGAGGGAGTTCATGGGGGTTACGGATAAGGTGTGAGAAATGGAGAAGGTGAAAGGATTTTGGAGTTTGCTGATGGAGCTGATTTGTTGATTTGTAATACTCAGTTCCAGAAAGAGGATAATAAGCTTGTTACATACACGTCACGTGGGTCAACGACCATTGACTACCTGCTAGCACATAGGCGAGATAGGGGGCACCTCTGGGACACAAAGGTGATCCCGGGAGAGGAGGCTGTTTCACAGCACCACTTGGTTGTCTGCGACATAAGGGTGAAAGGTGCGAGGAGAGCTCGGCGGGTGAAGTACCAACCGAGAATGAAGGTGTGGAGGTTGAAAGAGGTGACAGTAAGGGAGGCATTAAAAGAGAGGCTGAGTAGGGTAGAGGATGATGTGGTTGAGCTTGAAAGTGGTTGGATGTCAATGAAAGATATTCTGTTGGGAGCCGTTGGTGAGGTATGTGGATGGACAAAAGGACCACGGAGGTACTCGGAAACATGGTGGTGGGATGATGAAGTTGGAAAGAAGATTGACGAGGAGAGGAAGAAGTTCAAGGAGTGGCAGAAGGCGAAGGGTATGGGGGCAGAAAAGGCAGAGCATGAAAGTTATAAGGCAGCCAAAAAGGCAGCAAAGAAAGAGGTAGCAAAGGCACAGGAGGCATGCAGGAAAATGTTTGGAGAATGCTTGGATTTGGAAGAGGGTCAGAGAGCGGTATTCAGGATTGCAAAGCAGATAGCGAAAGAGAGGTGTGATGTGATGGGGGTGAGTTGCTTGAAGGATAAAGTGGGACTAATCGTTGTGGACCCAGATGGAATTAGAGGACGATGGAAGAGATATATGGAAATACTGTTGAATGCAGACAATTAATGGGATGGCAACATAGAAAGTAACCCAATTTTAGGACCGGCAGAGAAGATAACCGAGAAGGAAGTTGAGGAAGCGATAAAAGCAATGAAGAGTAGAAAAGCGGGAGGGCCGACGGGAGTTGTGGGAGATATGTTGAAGACAGCGGGAAATTGGGGTGTGAAGAGAATGACAGAGATCTGCAATCTGCTGGTGAAAGAAGGCCGCATTCCAGTGGATTGGGAACTGAGTACCCTCATCCCTATATACAAGGGGAAAGGTGACCCTCTGGACTGTGGCTCGTATTGAGCGATAAAGTTATAGGAGCATGGAATGAAGGTATTGGAAAGGGTGTTGGAGAGGAGGATAAGGAAGAAAGTGAAGATTGACGAAATGCAGTTTGGATTTATGCCAGGAAGAGGAACGACAGACGCGCTTTTATTGTGAGGCAGTTGCAGGAGAAGTACATGGAGAAGAGGAAGAAGTTGTTTCTTGGGTTTGTTGATCTGGAGAAAGCATTCAATAGGGTTCCACGCGAAGTATTGACATGGGCATTGAGGAAGTTAGGAGTGGAGGAATGGTTGATCAGAGTAGTGATGGCAATGTACAAAAGAGCGCGCATAGTTGTAAGGACGAAGGACGGGAACAGTGGTGAGGTTGAGGTGAAGGTGGGAGTGCATCAGGGGTCGGTACTAAGTCCACTACTATTTGTAGCTGTGATGGAGGTGCTGGCTCAGAACGTAAAGGAGGGTTTACCGTGGGAGTTGTTGTATGCATGATCTGGTGTTGATTGCAGAAAGTATGGATGGACTGAAGGAGAAGATGAACAAGTGGAAGGAATGTATGGAGACAAAAGGTCTGAAGGTGAATATCGGAAAAACGAAGGTAATGGCAAGTGGTAAAGCATGTGGTGAGGTGGAAAGAACTGGGAAGTGGCCGTGTGCTGTGTGCAGGAAGGGTGTCCGAGAGAATTCCATTCAATGTACAATGTGTGCTGAGTGGGTTCATAAAAAATGTAGTGGTCTGAGAGGGTCATTAATCAGTGTGGCAGCTACATTCAAATGTAAGGTGTGCACAGAGGGAGCTGCAGATGGAGGAAATGTTGAGTTGGATCTTGGAGACGGCATGAAGCTGGAAGCTGTGAAAACATTTTGTTACCTAGGAGACATGCTGAATGGAGAAGGTGGATCAGACTCGGCAACGGTTGCTTGAGTGAGATGTGCATGGAAGAAGTTTCGGGAACTGAGTGGCGTGCTGACGAGGAGGGGGGTGTCGTTGAAGCTGAAGGGAAAGGTGTATGCTGCATGTGTGAGAAGTGTTATGATTTATGGGAGCGAGACATGGGTAATGAACATAGAGCAGCAACGAAGGCTGGAAAGGGTGGAAATGCGAATGGTTCGGTGGATGTGTGGAGTATCGTTGAGAGAGAGGAAGACAAATGATAAATGGCGAAAGATGATGGGAATAGAGCCTGTGATGGATGCTGTGAAGAGAAACAGTTTGAGATGGTTTGGTCATGTGTTGAGGAAGGATGAAAGTGACTGGTTGAGAAGAGTGATGGAAATGAATGTAGAAGGAAGTAGAGGACGGGGAAGACTGAGAAAGACTTGGCTAAAGATGGTCGAAGAAGGAATGTGGGCAAGGGGGTTAACAAGAGGAGATGCAGAAAATAGGGCAAAATGGAGAAGATTGTCATGGGGACCGCAATAGACCATGGGCCGAGCCCCAAAATTCCTACTTCCCCTGATCTGCAAGAGAGAAGTACTTAATTTGACCTTTTATGATCCTCGAGTATATTTATAAGTGTCTATTAATGTTCCCATCTTCAAAACATATGTGTATTTGACAGAAATCTGAAAAAAGGGACACTAAAATTACTCTTGCAGCCAACGATCTCAGGGAAGTGATGACATCAGCTTAGTTCTTAATTGGCCAATCATAGTGCTTTTAACAGGGGCTCCACCAAAACAAGCCAATCACAGTCATCGTACAGTGGGTGTCGTTGTAACGCAATGTAACAAAGAGCGAGTAAATCTACGCGTAGTATGACGCGACATGGAGTGGTGCATGCATTTGGTGGACCAATCTGCAGACAAACTTATTCGTTTTTCGGATGTTAGCTGGAGAAAATTTCGCGAATGTGTCCATCAGTGGAAGGACTTGAATACCAGAGAAGGTGCCATTGCTACCAAAGCTATCCAAAGATTCCATTTAGAGCTCGTGTTGGCGGAAGAACAACTCGATGTTGTCCCTGCTGGCCCTGACCACTCCGTTGGATATCATCGTGCATGTTATATGCGATTTACTGACAAAACAAAGATCGAGAGAGCCAAGAAAAGACAAGAACGAGAAAATCAAGCTAAAGAGTGTAAGTACTGTTTATTGAGAACGAGAATCCTATTTTGTTTACCTTTTTTTAATTAAATGATTCGGCCCTTTCATCTTCCCCCCCAAGTGTACAATAATGGCGACTATTGTCTCTCACGTATCCTACGTATTACCATTTATGTTCGTTGATAATGATAGTTGTGCGATTTGCGGTGACAGTATAATAATTGTCTACAAAAATTATTGTATGAACATTTTAATGAACTTACATCCATCTCCACGTCTCATAGGAATCTTCTGACTCTATGCCGTTGTATTGTATGGTATTATATTATAACTATCATTCCAAGCTAAGGCAATGCCATACACATGATACACTTCCACTCTTACTCTTAATCTTATTTCTGAATAGCAACATTTAAATCTAAAAATGCTAAAAATTTTCATATTCCTGTACAGCATAACATGTCAGAAACGACTGAGAAACTGGTATGCGTCAGCAATGAGCAACGTTACATGAATGGTATCTCTTGAGTAACTTTTGATTATATTTAGTACAGTTTTAGATTAAGACATACATACATGTAGCTTAAGAGAGAAAAGGGAATGGTAGCAGACAGTGAGAGATAGAGAGAATAAGATTTTAAAATAAAACCAACAATATCTGAGTTTTTTGTATGATTGATATGTGTGTGTGTGTGGGAGGGGGGTTGTTTGTGTGTGTTAAATGTAGCAAAATGTAACAGTAGCAAGTAAATGGTGATCTTAAAAATGAAAGAACAAGATCTGTGTGTGTTGGACTGTGTATATATAGTTATGCATTTTATCAAAAAGAGGGAGTGGACTGAACAGACATAATGCAATATTTGGGTGATTAGTACACAATATTTTTTGTTCATTATAAATACAAGAATATGTATGGTTGGTAGGGTACTAGGATTACTAGTCCATTCAAAAGTTCTATCTCGAGTCTAAATATTTACTTAACCTACTGATTCAATTTATGTGTTTCACCAGAAATGGGTGCTAGGGACATTTTTCCCATAACAACGACCATCACAATGATTTTTTAATATAAAAAAATTCACAGAATTAAATCTTCTATCATTTGGTGAACTGCACAATTACCAGTTTGCTTGACCATTCAATTTTAGCTCTCAAGAAAACGATTAAGAAGTATGAACATCGCCGTTGCTCGGGAAGGGAACGTCCTTACCGACGGGATTTAACTTTTCCTTTGTTTTTAACATTGCTCCTTTAATGTGCAAATTTCAAACGTGGGAACATGTAATTTATGTTTAATACACACCTATTTAACATACCTAACACACTTGTAAGTACTTCTCAGGTGTAGATCACGGAACTCAAAAACTAAGCATAATTTTTGGGCTTGGCCCATGCTCTACAAGGCTAACCACCGCTCTTGCAGGGAAAATGGCCTTAAAATGCCTGTTGTTGTGTTTGTTGCAGTTGACTGAAATGGCAAAGAGATTGACTTTGGGGCAAAGAAGAAAGGTTGCTGCATGGATGGACGTCTTTCAGTCACCCACGGTGGTTCGCACCAAATACAGAGAGCATTTTAACTGCCACCCACCCTCGAGATTGACCATTTATCACGTTTACAACAAGTTCATTGAAACCGGCTCAGTTGCTGATAATTACAAAAGGAACAGTGGTCAACCACGAACAGACCGATCCGCAGTAAACATAGCTGTTACACAAAAAGCTTTCTTGCATAGCCCAGGGAAATCAACCAGACGATTCAGTGTAGAATGTGGTCTTCTCCAGGCAACGGTGTGGAGAATCTTGAACGAGGACCTAGGAATGCGGCCATATCATTTGCAGATTGTGCAAGCCTTACATCTTGCAGATAAAGCCGCTCGTGTTGAGGCTTGCAAAGTTTTCCTGGAGATGAAGAATTTCGAACCTGACATTCACAGGCTCGTGGCATTCAGCGACAAGGCAACCTTTCACATAAGTGGACGCATGAAGAAACACAACTGTGTCTTCTGGGGTACTGAGAATCCTCGTGTTATGCGTGACATTAACGAGACAGTCCCAAGGTGAATGTCTGGTGTGCAGTCACTGAAACAGGAGTGGTAGAGCCGTATTTTTTTGGAAAACACCACAACCAACAGTGGTGACTTCTTTCACATGATGGAGAATTATGCAGAGGACAACCGTGATTGCAACAATACCACAAGAAATGCACCTCCCGGCTCTGGAGACCACCTGGAGAAGATTCCAGGCATGTGTTGACAATGATGGCGAACAAGTGGAGACTGACATTTTGAAGCTTTTAACATACATTTGTTATCATGTTACAGTGTATTATCCGTTCTTTTCCATTAAAAATGATAGTCCCATGTAAGTGTTAACATTTTTTTGAAGCACCCTGTATAGTTTTTGGCCCCATCTCTCTATGGTGAATAATCACTTTAAAAATTAAAAATTCTCGTATCTGGATCCGGATTCAGATCTTCAAAATTGAATCAATTCTTCCATGTCACACTCCCAACCTGTCCACAAAATTTCATCTGCATCTACCCACAACTTTTTGAGACATGGTGTGTGAAAGAGATACATTGTTTAATAAGAATAATATGATATGTTTAATAATAATATCCAGACATGGTTAAAACATTTAGCCAAAGACATGAGTGATTGTTCAATTTCATCCAACATCAAATGGACTCCAAGCTTCACTTTATGCTCGCCTCTTAGCTGAGGCGATTCAGCTGTAAAATAATGTACTCCATAGCATTCTCCTGTACATCCTCATTTTAAAACAAATTAATGAAATAATCTGAGATGACCAACCCCCTTTATCTGGCTCTGTGAAACACTAATGCCGAGCACAGCTTTCTGAGACATCCCATGTGCTTTTGTGAAACTGATTCATTTTCCAAATTAAAAAAAAGTACTTAGTGGATGCATATAACTTGAAGACGTGATCCATGCAAAGCCTACTCAAAGCACCCACGGCCTTATGATTTACAATGTCCCAGAAGTGATTGTTTCTCTACCAATTGCTTGTGTTTCTGCACATCCGGTTATGTTGCAAGTTTCCTTGAAGAATTGTAATCTCTTTCCAAAACTTGTTTCTTTATCCCTCCTTGCTTTGAACTAAACATTTGAAACTGCTGGCAAAGCACCGTAATTTATACATTCACATTGTCCCCACAAGTTCACAGGTTTACAAAACTATTTCTCCTGCAGATGAGTTACTGCCTGCCATACCACAGGAAAGTCTTCTTGAAAGCAAGTATTACTCAAAATATCTGTATTTAATTTCCAATGTTTAATATTCAATTTAAATTGAATGAAATATATTGAAACTAGCAAACGTAATTTGTTTTAAGTATTTATTTATTTCAGTATTATTTCTTTCAAAAACTATATTGAAACTAGCAAAAGTAGTTTGAGGCATTGCCGCGTAACAATGAGTCGCTTCCTGACGGGAATATGATATCCGCAATCTGGGTCCATCATCTCGAGGGAATTTTAAAAACAGATCGCAAGTATACTGGAGCAGTGGGGTATCGAGGAAAAATGACGCTCGGGGCAAGATGTCAAATTGCCGCCCCTCGTAACTTCCCATAAGTCTGAATGGTGTGTGTGCGTGTGTGTGTGTGTGTGTGTGTGTGTGAACCCATGTGTGTGTGTGCATGTGTATATGTGTGTGTGTGTGCCCCCCCTGTGTGTGTCTATATCCCTGTGTGTGTGTCTGTGTGTCCATGTGATATGTGTGTGTGTGTGTGTGTGTGTGTGTGTCCGTATGTATGTGTGTGTGTGTGTGTGCGTGTGTGTGTGTGTGTGTGTGTGTGTCCATGTGTGTGTGTGTGTCCCCGATGGTGTATGTGTGTGTGTGTGTATGTGTGTTTGTGTGTGTGTCCCTGTGTGTGTATGAGTGTCCCCGGGTGTGTGTCCCCCATGTGTGTGTTTCCCCGTATGTGTGTGTGTATGTGTCTGTGTGTGTGTCCCCGTGTGTATGTGTCCCCTGTGAGTGTGTATGTGTTTGTGTGTGTGTCCCTATATGTGTGTGTCCTCATGTGTGTGTGTCGCCATGTGTGTGTGTGTGTGTGTGTGTCCCCGTATATATGTGTGTGTGTGTGTGTGTGTGTGTGTGTGTGTGTGTGTGTGTGTGTGTGTGTGTGTGTGTGTGTGTGTCCGTTTGTTTCCCTGTGTGCGTGTGGGTGTCCGTTTGTGTGTGCAGTGTCCGTGTCAGGGCTGTAACCTTTTTCCATTTGAGTTTTGTCATCAAATTTTCACCAAAGCTTTGAGAATATGGAGAAGGTGAGAATATGAAGAGAATATGAATATGCCAGCAACCCTCTTATGGTTAAACTGCCAAAATCTCGGCCGTCTGCTCAACTTCACTCTTTCATTCCCCTTTTCTCCCACCTCTGGAACAAACTCCCCCACTCCCTTCAATCCCACTCCTCCCTCCAGGTCTTTCAAACAGCTGTTCACCACCATCTCCTATCTTCCCCCATCCAAAACCTTGATCTTTTCTACCCCCACTAATTCACCCCAGATACACTTTTTCGAAATTCCTACTTCTTTCCTAGAAGTCCTTGCAGTGTCCATATGTTTTATACCTCTCCCACCTCCCATTTTCAGATTTCAGCATTTTCAGATGCTTTCTGGTTTAGTAGTTGCAACTGGTCCTACCCCCACCACCCCCCTACATCACCCCCCCCCCCTCCCCGCCACCCCACTCCACTCCACCCTTTATTTCCTTTCGCACACAGTTAAAAACCACAATGCGATAAGCTCCACAAACTCTTAATCCGAACCGATCTTCAAAATTCCAACTTCAGAATTGACTCTAACAGTAACAGCAGTCCCAACTACTTAAATAGTGGTCTTTGTTAAAAACGTTTCATTAAAAAACGTGTCTCGGAGCAATTCCCATGGAAGTAAGAACTAAGTAAAAAACTATTATTATTAAGTTAAATAAATAAAAAACTAACCCCAGAATGAGAATCACAGCCTTGCTTAAATAAATGCATATATACACTTGGTTATAAAATCGAGAGATATCGTAAATTTTTTCAGATTTCACTCCAGATTTGAAAATTATTTCGTGTACAGCATCCAATCCTCATATCAGAATCCAGATTTTGATGACATGCTTCAATTATGTGATCATAGAAGAGACGTGTTTCCAAGGCAAGGCACGTTTGAGTTGGCCGAAACAAAATGGCGGCTTAAGAACCCAGCGATGTGCAGTGGGAAGACCAAGATGGTGGGCCACCATATTGGTAAGCCACAATATTGGGTTTCCGGATTCGCGGAAGGTTCATATCGAGTTCATTTCAAAATCATAATTTTATTGAGGAATTTTTGAAACCTCCGACTTACCTTAGAAAATCCGCTGGGACCCCAGCGTTACTGGACTCATTGCTGGCCACTTCAGAGCAGTCCAGCATTTTGTGTTGAACCATTCCTGGGTGCTTTATGAAGTGTGTTTAGGGTCATTGTCCTATTGCACGACCCATGCTCTTTGACGGAGACCCAGCTTTCTGACACTGGGTTCAACATTGTGCTCCAAAGTGTCTGGTAATCTGATTTCATGATGCCATGCACACATTCAAGGCACCCAGTGCCAGTGGCAGCACAGCAACCCCAAAACATCACTAAACCTCCTCCATGTTTGATTGTAGGGAAGGTGTTCTTTTCTTTGGAGGCTTCATTTTGTTTTCTGTAAACATAGAGATGATGTGCTTTACCAAAAAGCTCTAATGTGGTCTCATCTGTCCAAAGGACATTCTCGCAGAAGGATTTTGGCTTGTTCAGGTGTGTTTTGGAAACTCCAGTCGGGCTTTCTTATGTCTCTCTCTCAGCAGTGGGGTCCTCCTGGGTTTCCTACCATAGAACCCCCTTTCATTGAGTTGGCGATGGATGGTGCAAGTTGAAACTGTCGTACCTTGTGTCTGAAGGTCAGCTTGAATCTGTTTGGCAGTTGATTGAGGTACTTTCTCCACCGTTCAAACAATCCTTCGATGCAATCTTCGATCAAGTTTTCTCTTGCAGCCACATCCAGGGAGGTGGCTACAGTGCTATGGGCCTTAAACTTCCAAATAACATTGCGTACGGTGGAAACAGGAACATCAAGGTCTCTGGAGATGGACTTGTAGCCTTGAGATTGTCCATGCTTTGCTACAATCTTCTGTCTGATCTCCTCAGACAATTCTCTGGTTTTCTTTCTTTTCACCATGCTCATTGCGGTACACACAGTGACACAAAACAGCAGAATGACTCCTTTTCTCCATTCAAACAGGTTGAATGAGTGATTTTTATATTGCAGGCACCTGCAACTCACCACAGGTGAGTTCAATTCCAAAGTAAAGGAGAATCACCTGCTTGAATTCTAATTATTTCCAACAACTTCTTAAAGGTGCAAATAACATTGTCCAGGCAATTTTAGGATTTCTGTGTGGAATAAGCTAACATTTAGTAATTTTTTCAGGTTTTTTTTGGTTTTTTTCCCCACTGCAAACCAAAGGAATACATTTGAGGATACCAAAATATTTTTTTATTTCAACTATTTTCTGGAAAAAATGGTGCATTATTTGAAAAAACTGCAAGGGTGCCAATATTTTTGGCCACAACTGTATATATATAATTTTATTTATATATATATATATATATATATATATATATAAATAATCAACATCGAAGAAAGCAAAGTATAAAGTTTGGCACCTCAGTGACGGTCTGGATGGAAGCGCCATATTTTAGCAATAGCTCCACCACGCGGATTCGATTCTTCTTGCAGGCGATGTGTAATGGAGTGAAACCATTCTGCAAATAGAGTGAAAAGGCCCTCTCCAACCAAAACAGCAGCAACATCACCAGTTGTACAATTTTACTACCCATTCCAATAAACAGATAAAAGCATTATTACAGGAATGTGTGAAGGATTAAAATAAAGAAATAAAAGGTTTCTTATTTAAGAGCCAAATATTCTATCTGAAAGAAACAAACAAAACAACTAAAAACTGAAATTTACAATTTCAAAAGTGCAGTCAGTAGGTGGTATAAGTAAGTGTACAATGTTCATCCTAACAAAAAACAGAGCTGAGTTGTTGGGCATTAAAAAATCTTATGAATAATATAAATAATATTGCATAGGCCAGTAATGATATACACAGCTGAAGATAAATCTGGGAGAAATTTGTGCCACAATATGAAAATTAGCATTAAGAGAGGTCAATACCATGCTATCAGGGATTTGAGGCACATTTGAGGGATTTCAGGCTGGTGTTAGGGTTGGGTAGGGTTAGGGTTGGTATCTACTAGTACTATTGCAAGCCATACTTATTAAAGTAGATTGCTCAATATAATAGCTGCGGACATATATACCGTATGTATATACTAGTGAGGTACCCGTGCTATGCATGGGTGGGGAGCCGAAAGCAAACAAACAATGCGGAAACGGTGAATGCTAAACCATGCAACCAATAAATTCCACATTCCTGTGGCACCTTCAGTCGCACATCAGACATGGACAGCAGGTTCGTGAAAGACTTACACTACCGTTCAAAAGTTTTAGCACACATCAATTTTTCCAGTTTTTATTGAAATTTATGCAGTTTAATGTCCAGTGAACAACCTGAAATGGTACAAAGGTAAGCAGTAAACTGCTCGAGGTTTAAAAAGTTTAGGTTAGCAAAAACGGGAAAATAAAGTAAATTGCACAGTCATATTGTAAAAAAAAAAAGGCCTTCTTCAGGGAACAAGTAATGGGTTAACAACTTACGGCTGTTCTGCAGCAATGTAAGTAAATTAAGCCTTGAAAGTTGATGCAAACAATATTCCTACAGGTGTCCCAACTTCTGCTGATTACTTGATTACAAACCCCCTGTCTGTATAAAAGCAGTATTGGAACAAACTGTTATTACACCTTCTGAAGCATTATTTGGACAATATTGCACTGCAGGAAGTAGTATATTGGAAACTGGAGGAAACTGTGACAGGAAGAGGTCTGGCAGACCCAAAGCCACAACAGATTCAGAAGACAAGTTTCTGATAGTCAACAGCTTGCGTGATAGGCTGCTCACAGGACAGCAGCTTCAAGCACAGCTTAACACTGGTCGAAGTAAGCAAGTCTCAGTTTCAACTGTGAAGAGAAGACTTCGAGCTGCAGGTTTGACAGGTCGAGTGGCAGCAAGAAAGCCATTGCTAAGATGGCAAAATAAGAAAAAGAGGCTTGCCTGGGCCATGAAGCACCGCCAGTGGACTACTGAAGACTGGAAGAAGGTCTTATGGACCGATGAATCAAAATTTGAAATCCTTGGTTCATCATGCAGGGTTTTTGTATGCCGTCGAGTTGGCGAAAGGATGGTTCCTCAGTGTGTGACACAAACTGTCAAACATGGAGGAGGAAGCGTGATGGTCTGGGGCTCTTTTGTTGGAGGATCCAGAGTCGGCGACTTGCACAGAGTGACTGGCACCCTGAACCAAAAGGGCTACCACAGCATTTTGCAGCACCATGCAATACCCTCTGGTATACGCCTAGTTGGTCAGGGGTTCATCCTACAGCAAGATAATGACCCTAAACACACCTCCAGGCTATGTCAAAACTACCTTCGAGGAAAAGAACAAGACGGTAGGCTTCAAATCATGGAATGGCCAGCACAGTCTCCAGACTTAAACCCCATCGAGCTGGTTTGGGATGAACTGGACAGAAGGGTGAAAGCAAAGCAACCTACAAGTGCAACACATTTGTGGGAACTTCTGCAACAGTATTGGGAAGAACTTCCCGAAAAATATTTGATTTCCATTGTAGAAAGAATGCCACGAGTGTGTTCGGCGGTTATATCTGCAAAAGGTGGCTACTTTGCTGAGTCAAAAATTTAAATTAAATTTTGTTAAACAAAATGATTCTATGATTTCTGTTTTCATCTCCAATTGTTTATTTGTTCTATGCTTAATTTCAGAGTACATTGAGACATTAAACAGCGTAGATTTAAAAAAAAAACTGGAAAAATTGAGGTGTTCTAAAGCATTTGACCGGTAGTGTAGGAAAAAAAAAACGGCGAATGGGAAATGATGGAACCAATAAATTCCACATTGCTGTGCCACCTGCAGCCGAACATCAAGCATGGACAGCAGGTTCGTGATGGACTTCCATGAAAAACGTACCCGTTTGAATGGTTCTATACCAAGTCAATGGCAAATCTGCATATGGCGATCCGCAAATGTCACGCTTAGAAAGTAGAAATCGTTACTGCATTTCGTCTTCACTTGAACTCAATATCTCTATTTTCATTCCAAACAGCATAACTCCAATCACAAATTAAATAGCATTAATATCAAAAATAAACTTTTACCAACATTCGTGACATAAACAAATATTTAAATCCGGATGTGAAGTAGTTCGGTACTGTTGGGTGAATACAATTACGTAATGAATTCAAAATTGAATACAATTCAAAATCGTAATTATATTCACTCAATTCCAAACGTCATTCCAATCATAAATTGATACTTTATCAAAAAACTGTTTTAAATGACGATTGTATCGAGATATTATCAAAGCAGCTCATTTTCGTCATATTTCCACTTCCGGATTCAAGGCAGGTTCGTATCGAGTTATTTTCAAAATCATAATTTTATTGAGGAATTTTTGAAACCTCCTACCTACCTTACAACATCCACTGGGACCCCAAAACGTTCCACAGGAGGTTTGGCAGGGCTAGCCCCAAAACTAAGGGAGTAGTTTGGGGGACAGACGAAAACTCCTGTTTTACAATATAGATTTTTTTTTCTTTTGCTTCAGATTGATCCATTTGGGCTGAAGATTGACTGTTGCTCAAAGAGCGTGAATTGCTGCATGGAATGAGGTTTGGCAGTTCTGTAATTGCAGCTCAAAGATAGTGGCGGCAAGGAATGGGAAGATGAGAAATATCATGTTGATGGCAGAAAGAACACCAAAAAAATATTTCTTTCCTGAAAGACCATTTATTTCTGTTTTAATTTGTGAACATCAAATTTCAACATAAACTCCTACATTCTCAGGACATTTTTTTCAATCGTCCGACAACTTTTTCCACTAAACGCGAAAGAAACTCCTCTGGAAAATCAGCAAAAACTGCGGTTAAAAATATCGAATTCATCAAATTAGCAGGTTTGCTGGTGAACAGTTTTTATTTCGGCCAGTCCCACAAAATGAAAAAAATACACGGGCTTAAATCAGGACTTCTGGATGGCCGCTCCATCGGTCCTCATCACCCGATCCATCCGTGTGGAATGTGTGTGTATCCAAGCAATTATGAACTTCAATCGAGAAGTGCGGAGGGGCACCATCTTGCAGAAAAAAAAACTTTGGTCTGTGTTGCCCTGTTACTGCATTTTTTAAGAATTTTT
This sequence comes from Myxine glutinosa, assembly GCF_964187855.1. Taxonomy (NCBI): domain Eukaryota; kingdom Metazoa; phylum Chordata; class Myxini; order Myxiniformes; family Myxinidae; genus Myxine; species Myxine glutinosa. Next base: position 63,391,366 of record NC_136264.1, on the reverse strand, counting down.
TTTGAAGTATTTCCAAGTATCTCTGTCCATTCATTGTTTTGCGGAGGATTTCAGGTCCAATGAGTTGGGTTGAAGTCATTCCACACCAAACAAGCAGTTTTGGCCCAATTTGGATGCATTCGACTATAGTTTCTGGATAATTTCCTCACCCGTATTAGCAGTTATGCCTCATAATAAAACCACCAACATGGAAAACAGCCTCGTCAGACTAGATAATGTTATGTAACACATGTGGGCAGTCATCAACCCACTGAAGGAAATGTTCACAAAACGCCATTCTCTTGTCACAATCATCTGGAAGCAACTGCTGAACATAATGACGTTTGCTTATTTTACATCCTAAGTCCTTTTTCATAACTTATTCCACTCTCCCTCATCACTTGTCCTATGGGCTTCTTCTTTTGGCAGTGTCAGCTATTCCATTGCATCTTCTGTGGTTCAAGGTGACCTTTAGTTCGGTCCAAAACTTCAATTCCGTGACCATTTTCTGGCTAGTAAGGTTTGACGATTGATTTGACTTCTATTGACATTTTATAACAAAAATAGCCTCTATGTCCCTCCCAAAAATCCCGGCATTTTTCGCCAAAGGCCCGAATCCAAGATGACCGCCGGCACTATCTTGAAAAATTAAGTTTTGAACCAGAACACCTAGAATCACGTACAAAGACACTTTTTTGGTAATTTGACCACGAGGATTCCGAATCTGACATTAGTTTGACGTTATGACATTATTTTGACCCAGAAATCCAAGATGGCCACCATCCAGTAGAGCGAAAATGCAGCTTTTGTACTTAAACATGTTAAAGAAACTACCTCCATAAGGATATCTTGCAGTAAAGTAATTGATGATTGCATGACAAGTAAACTCATTACACTTCAAAATAAGCTATTTTTAATAGCTGTGACTTGAACAGTTTTCAAATGAAGTAATTAATCAATATGACCTTTAATTATATGATTAGTCCGAATCAGAGCATTCTGCTTCACTAGAATCTGAATCATCAGATTCCGATGAATCTCCCCGCCTTTGTACATCATCATCTCGCTCCTCATTCCCCTCCTGGCTCTCATCTTCCTCACTCTCTTCAGCTGGCCCTGGTGCAGGTATATGTGTCGGGAGAGCAGGTTGCGTGTGGCGGACAGGGCGACAGCGACCACCCACCAGCTCCCAGCCATGTCCGAGTGGCGAGGGGTGGTGTTTCTTGGAGGGATGACGCACAAGATATGCCAAGTAGTTTGCTCGGAGGCAGTGTTGGCGTAGGCTGTCTGCATCTGGAGGGAGACGGATAAATGATTTGTTTTTCAGTGTCTTCCACTTTGCTGCACGGGCCTCAGCCATGGTGCTACTCTTTTCGTCGCCATAGATGACATGTCGTGTGAACTGGAAGAGCTCCTCTAGCACCTCCTCCTCAAGGTCAAGGCTATCTCCACACAGCGAGAGCTGCCGTCGAGGCACAGGGCTCTTCGCCACCCGGTCATACACCAACTTCTTACCCTTGCCATAGAAGCCTGAGTTGGCATCACAGCCTGTCATACAGTGCAGCTGCACAATACAGTCTGCCATCTCGTCATTAACCAGGCCATGACATAAGATAGTCTCCTTCTTCCTCTTGATACAGAGCTTTCCGGGCAGCTGCTGCGAGATGACTGCTGCCGCGACATAGGCATCGGTATCAGCGGTATCAATGACAACAGGGCCACTGTAGCCTGATTCACGCAGAACTGCATAAGCAGAAAAGAGGACAGTATCAGCCTCAGACTGGTCAAAGCTGTAGTTCTCCATTGGTTGCTGGGTTGACAAATTGGTGCAGTGGGAGCCAACAGAGTAGACAATCTCTGCATCAACACTCTCTGCAAGGTCTGTCAGGTAGGTGCATATCAGCTTTTGCATCCGCCCCTTGTTGCTGACGCTACATAGAAGTGTTTTGAATGCTTGGGCAGAAGGGAAGGGGTCATTCAATTTCATGTAGGTGTTGGGTATATGTGCCTTACCCTGTACCCGCAGGTCTCGCTCGTCATCTTTAGTAGAGTATGGTGTGTCATATGGGTCATTCACACAGAAGATACGTTCAGCATCACCATGGCGGGCAAGGATGATGGAAGACACCTTGTGGACATAGTCTGACCACTTGTATGGGGTGCCATGTTGCGTCTGTCGATCCTCTGCTGATGGAGTTGCCATCCTCCAAATCATGCCCATGTCGACGAGAGCGGTGTAGGGTTCCTGCAGATCTACAGATTGCAGAGAGAGTTTCTGGATGAGCTTACTCTTCTGTGTCTTCCTGTATGTTCCGTTGGAGTTGAATAAAGCCACACACTCCTCAACAACACGATGTTCCAGCAACTCAGTGAGGTCCACAAGATGACTGACCTCAACCAGGTTGATCACTGCCTTGAGAGCATTCTGCTCCATTTCAGCAGCTCTCGTTTTGAGTTCCTCCCTGGGCTTCTCCGTGTCTGGCATCTTGGCAAATGTCAAGCATTTACTCAGAGGGACAGGTGCATGAAGGGAGGTATTCTTACTGAATACCCGCTACTGAAAGAAGCTGGTCAACTTTTCCTCCCCTGCAGCATGGGCAGAATTGAAGTCCACAACGAGCTCATTAGAGGCAGGCATGGCTGACTGTAGGGTGCGGAGTGTGGGTGAGGATGGGTCGAATGGAAAGGAGTCAAACTCATGTATGCAGGCTACCAGGTCCTGCACGCACTGCTCATCTTCTCGCATTCGTTTGGTCCTGCACGCACTGCTCATCTTCTCGCATTGCAGAAACATCCAGTTACAGCAGTGTGCAGTACCCCCTCCTGTCAACGTGTCGTTGGTAAAGTCATCATTGTCAATGATACTAATGCTTGGTTCTCCCTCAGCGATCTCATCAGGACAGATCAAACATCGCTCGAGGTCATGCATGGTCCAGAGGTCACGTAGGAGAAGCACGTTCGGGTAGCTGATCCCCATGCCCAGCTTGTAGTAAGAGTCAATAAGCTCCTTGCTGCGAGTCATCCCATGAAGGGTGACGGTGGCATTGATGGCGGTAGTGGTGGGTCGCTTTGTAATGTACTGCGTGATGAGAGAGGTGAGAGAGAGTGTGCTGGGAGACAGATCTACCTCCTTCTTCCCCTGCAAAGCAGATAGCAGCTGCACCATGAGAGGCGAGAGCTCTTCCTCCTCTTCTAGCTCCTCGACTCTTGGCGGCCATGGGATGGGTTTGATTGACTTGACATCATCCTTGAGCCGCTTAGCCACATTGTGCACCAGTTGTTCACTGCCAACACCGATGGCGGAGAGTGCTGCTTCAACATATGAACCACCCCCAGACGTGTCATAGACTAGGTCGCTCTGGTTTCTCTGAGGGCGGGAGTGGAAGCCGATCTTGCCCTCAAACTCCCGGGTCAGGATATCTTTGATAAAGGATGACTTGATGCTGGATGTTGAGAAGCCATACCGAGATATGATAGAGCTGTAGTCTTTGAGGAGGCTCTGTAGTGACCTTAGCTCACGTTCCTCAAAGATAACTGTTCTGATGTGGTCAAAGAAGATAGTCTGAGCCTCAAGGAGATTGACATTGTGCATGCGTGGGAGTTTGTCATCTTCACTCATTTTCTGGTAACTACGCACATATTTCAACCAGCATTTGTTGTGATATCTGATCTCAATCGCATATGGGTCATCAGCTGCATAATCGATCACACAGTTGATTCTGTCTCGCATGCTCTGAACTTCGAGGACCACAGTGTGACTCTTGAACGTTGCCCATGCATTATCATACGAAATCAGGGACAGCTTTGATTCTGGGTGCTTTGCCGACTCCGGTTTACAGCACCAGACACATTTTGTTTTTTCATGTATCAGCCCTTCTACACTTGATCGCAGCCGCTTGGCAGGTGGAGAAGCAGCCGGGGGGAAAGCCTCAGACATGGACGAAGACTGAGATTGGCATTCCTTGACTTCTCGTTTTTTCTGTCTTGTCTTGGCCTGCTCCAGTTTATTAGCATTCCATAAGGTCAGCCTACATGATTTATGGACACATCGTCTGCCGGGACCATTATCCCAATTGACTGTTGCATAAACGTCTCCGAACTTGTCAAGACCACTCCATAACAGGGCTTTTTTCTTGAGATTTTCCCAACTCTCAACGGAGGTAACGACATCAGTGGCTTCATTGCAAAGCCCGCCACACTGGAGGACACACGGAACGGTGGACATTCTCTTGACAGCTATCTTCTGAATACTGCGCTTCTCAGTGCCGTCTCATTCGCTCGTATACTCCCTGGAAAGACAGAAATAAGTATATGACATTACACACACAGACAAATAAAAAACAAGAAAATAGCAATTCACTAATCAGGACCTCAATTCCGTGGCCAGTATAGATTTAGCCAAAATAATGTGTTAATTCATGATCATATGTTCTCCCATTTAAAAGTTGCATTTTCGCTCTACTGGATGGTGGCCATCTTGGATTTCTGGGTCAAAATAATGTCATAACGTCAAACTAATGTCAGATTCGGAATCCTCGTGGTCAAATTACCCAAAAAAGTGTCTTTGTACGTGATTCTAGGTGTTCTGGTTCAAAACTTAATTTTTCAAGATAGTGCCGGCGGTCATCTTGGATTCGGGCCTCTGGCGAAAAATGCCGGGATTTTTGGGAGGGACATAGAGGCTATTTTTGTTATAAAATGTCAATAGAAGTCAAATCAATCGTCAAACCTTACTAGCCAGAAAATGGTCACGGAATTGAAGTTTTGGACCTAACTAAGAGGATATGTAAATATAACCAAATTAGTTACCCTGCGCTCGTGAAGCGAAAAGCAGGGTTGAGCATTCAGTTGCGTACGTGTGCCGTGTGTTGTGTGCTGTACGTGTCTGCATTTTAAAAATCCTTTTTCTCGGCAACCGTTGGTCCGATTGACACGAAATTTTACCATAGAAGCGCCTCCCTCTGTAGAATTTTTTTATTCAGAATTATGAGATCATAGGTCATGTGGTACAGGCACCATCTTGGAAAAATCGAAAGATGTTGCACCTCTATATCTCCAAAAACGCTGCATGGAAAAAAATAGAAACATGGCTCATTGTAATGAACTTCATTTGGGGAATAGGTGTTGTTAACGATTACGTCATTGGTGCCATAATTATGATGTCATAATTCGACAGGGAAAACGCTTAGTCTGATCAGTTGAAATGTATTGAGCGTGATCTATGCAACAATTACATTAGAGAATATAAATTTATGATGTCATCGCTCACGTGATCTGGCAGCCATATTGGATCAAAGAAAAAAAATGTTCAAGAACAGAAGAGTTGGCTCACAAGTTGACTGCACAGTGCACAGGGTAAGTATTCTATGAATACCATCTAGATTCAGATGAGATGAGATGATCTGACAGTCACAAAAGGCCATTAAGTATGCATTAATTTAAGATTTTGAGAGATTTAATGCTGTAGTAGCACAGTAGTAGGTCAGTGTAACTCCTGTTCTCGAAATGTGTCTGCATCAAGTCTCATGTGGTAAAAATGTCCCATATGGTGGGTATACACTATCCAGACACCTAATTTTAACAATGTTACACCAGCCGGATGCTTCTGGATTTTACCATGCACCATTCATTTGTGATTATGAAATCAGTCAAATTATTTATTTTGCAATTTGTGTGAGGTTACTCTATTTTATGTCATAGATTGACTGGACTTTTCGTAAGGTGTTAATGGTTCACGATAGTCTCTTGCATGTTCCCAGCACGCCGTACAACTGTGTCAATACAAATGTACAGCACCTGCAGTTTATCATGGGTCAGGTTCTAAGTGATCTGTTGTGTATATTTGATTTAATGCCTCTTTATAAAGCAGTGGTATGCTTCAGTTATGTGATCCTGTTGTGGCATACATGTACTTTAATCTCGTACTTTGTTCTCCTTCATGATATATAGTGTCTGGAAAATATATTGGAGTTTGAGAAATTGAGCTAGAACATGAACTTTAATATTGTGCTGTTCCTCTTTGTGAGATCACATGCTGGTAAAGGTCCTATACTGGTTAGCACTGTGATGTGTTGCCATGGCAATATTGTTATGTCTGGTGGGTAGTGATATGTAGAGCAGATAGAGCTGAGTAGGTAACATGCTTCGAGGTGTCGAGGTAAGGAAAACTACCTGTAATAAGTTATTCATGTGTAGGCGTTTTGTCGGGTAAGGAGTATACTTGTGAATCTACCAGGAGGTTCGTATGTTAAGTAGAGTTAGGGATTAAAGAGTAGCGCCCCTGTGTGTCCTCACCTGGTTAGCCAAACCTTTGTCCCTTTTGGAACTGCACATCACATAGACATTCCGACAAGTCCTTAGTGCAACACTAAATAACGCCCTCCCCCTGACATGACTTAGAAAGGAAACCAGGCCAGGACACCACCGCATGGCCGCCACCATTTACACCTCCGACAGGCCTATCCACCTTGAGTACCATGCCCAAGAGGGCTGTGATCAGTTGGCACGAATGGACACGGAAGGAATGGACACATTAAGTGGGTCGACAAAAGGCGGGAAGTTACGAGGCTCTGGTTGGGTGCCGTGCCGAGCCTGACGTCACCGCCCGAGGTTATAAAAAGAGCGCGCAGAACTCTGCGCGCAGATTCCTGGCCCTGGCAGTCCCGGTGCGATCTCGAGTGGGGAGAGCCCTGTCCCTGGTTGCATTGGTTCGCAGTTCACGGCCTGAGTTGACCAGTAGTTGAGTTGCTCTCTTGGTGTTTGGACATCTACGCTCGTGCTCTGGCAGTCTCTAGCGGTGCTCGGTTTTCTTCGTCTGGCGCAGCCCGAGTTGGGTCGTGGCCCGGGTGGAGTTCGCTTGCTTTTGACCTCGTTTGGAGTCGCCGGCCTGCGTTGGATGCGCGGTGCTTTTTCGTGGTGCTGGGAGCGGTGCTCGGTGCTTTGGAGTTTGGAGCGAGGGACCTCGTGGTGTGCGATCGGCGCTTGTGGAGCTTGGAATGAGGCCTAGTGGGTACATCGGGGCCGAACGGAGCCATGTTGGACGGCAGCCAAAGGCAAGACGACAAAGACAAGATAAGCCTGAGCTCCGCGGTTACACTTTACATAACGAGCGTGTTATTTTGGTAGTTCATAATCCCTCGTCTGTATTTGATTTCTGTGTGTGTGGGATCCCAAATTAGGACTTAGGTTTATCGTCGCGTTTCCCTGTCCCGATTCTTATTACAATAAACCCTTATATTATTTTTCTGTATATATTCCTGAACGCAGCTTTCCATGTGATTGATTTAATAGGTAAGGCTGCAGGGCTCTCGCCGCTCCCCTCCATCCCGCTCGCTTTGGTGTAGCTTTTTGGTTCCGGAGTCCGCCATTGAGTTTTCGCCTCAGGGTTTAAGGCCTTCACGATCTGTATCCGTGACCGCCTGATATTAATCAAAGACGGTCACGCGACAATATGTTGCATTCACGCACCCTGAACAATAGGGCATCCATCTTTCGGGGTGGGGAAGGAGAGGGGTTAAGAGTGAGAGTACGAGTACAGTATAACATTTTCAATAGAGAAATTTTCAATAGAGAGATACAGGTACATTGTATGTTGTATAGCGTCAACACAGTTATTGGTGCTTCAATAATACCAATGCTCGGACGTTGGGATTTGCACCCTTGTCAAGCAGCAGCTTTGCAGTGCTGTAGTGACCACAATGTGCAGCGACATGCAGCGCTGTCAGGTAGTCTAGTGTGACATCATCAACAGGTGCCTGGAAATGCAGTAAAACCTGAACACATTCCACATGATCGCCCTGTGTAGCCATGTGCAGTGGAGACAGGCCATTCTGCAGAGGAAACAAATTAGAAGAGTGTGAATTCCCACTCAACACATCTTGTGATGTTTTCAAGGAACAGTACTGCACTCCTCATTAATACCTTTCTTAGGACCAGGATCTATACTGCTTAAACTTGCATCATATACCTTCTGGACAAGCTTCAATAAATTTATCATCCAATAGCATGTTTCATTACCACAGGCCTTTTTTAGAGCCTGAAGAATGTCAATGACATCATAAATTCCAGATTACAGGAGCAGTATTTTTTTAATCAATTCCTTCACCTATTTAATATATAACCTCATAGATATGACAACATCAAAGGATGTGTGTTATTGCAGTTTTCAAATAATTCCACTAATTCTCAATTGGATCAATGTCTGGAGTCGTGCTGGACATGGAAGTTTATGCAATATCATTAAATCATAAATAATTTATGACATTATAGTTTATCCATTGGTGTGAAGATAAAAGTGAAGCATAAAGGGGTGCATTTGTTTAACACTGATGATCATATTGTCACGTCACTGGGTCTGACTAACGGCACCAGTCATGCTAGAAGTTTTTGCTACTTTTGAATATCGCAAAGTTTGACGAATTCACACTGTGATCTGGCAGTCGACAGACACAAATAGGGCATACTGGAGCAAGCAAACACATATACAGGAAGAACTACGTAAATAAATAACCGGCTAAAATACTGAACTCATACAATGAAGGGAAACAGAACAGGTGAGGAATTATGACAGAAATGAGCTTGATGTGGCTGCAGGATGATGATGATGGTAATGTATGCTGATGTGGCTGGTGAAGTGCGGCTCAAGGCAGAAGAGGAGAAAATGGTGTGATGGTTGGGAGATGGCATATATGTCTCTCGAAAGGTCCTTCTTAGACAAGCCACGAAACAGAAAGAGGGAGAGAGATAGACATTGCTCTCCCGAGGTCCACGGTCCAACTCCAACTGCAACATGCATGGCCTCTATGTTCCACAGGGACCGTCTCCCCAGCACACGGCTGATCCCTCTCATTGACAACCTTCTGATGTGGGCGGGCCTTCATTTGGACCATCCCACCCTGTGGGGCAGATCCTCAAAAAAGTGTTCGCCATCATCCAGGGCACAGCCGACTTCACCAGCATGGCTTGCGTTGTGCTGACCCAACAGTTCATGATGGTAACCATGCACTTTCTCATGTGCCTTTGCTGGTAAATGCCAAGAGTCCTCCACCCCACCTTGCCTGTTTACAAGCGGATTTACTCAACACTCCTACCCTATTCTGCTCTATAAAGGATGCTCACTGCATCCTCAGTGCATGTTTGATGAGTCGACTCCCTGAAAGTGGTAGGAATTTTGCCAAGGTACCAGCAATAACTAACCTACAACGTGTGCCACCTCAAACAACCAGAACACCAAAAGCGCCATGCAGAAAGTGTGACAGGGCTGTTTAAACAGTGCCCTCATAAGTATTGGAACAGTGAAGTCAAATTTGTTATTATTGCTATATACTAAATAAATTTGGATTTGAGATCAAAAGATGAATATGGGGCAAGAGTACAGAAGTTCAGCTTTTATTTCTAGGTATTTCTATACATATACAGTGCCTTCAGAAAAGTAGTCACACCCCTTGACCTTTTTCACATTTTGTTATGTTACAGCCTGAATTTAAAATTTATTTTATTGAGATTTTTTGTTACTGAGCTACACTTAATACCCCATAATGTCAAAGTGGAATCATTATTTTTAGAAATTTTTACAAAATAATTAAAAATTGAATCATTAAAAATGAAATTATGTATGAATTTTATGACTGTAGAACAATATCACTTTTTAAACTTAGAACATATTAACTAAAAGTAAATTAAAGTAGTATAATAGTTAGTATTTGGTATTATTTGCATATTCCTTGCATGAAATAACTGCATCGAGCCTGTGACCCAATGACATCACCAAGCTCTTGGTATATTTCTTTGAGATGCTTTGAAAAGACTTTACTGCACCCATTTTCAGTTGTTTTTTTCGTTTGTTTTGTTTTTTTTGTATACAAGATCGAGGCTCGTGTAAGAGCTAACATCAAACACAAAATCAATGACAAAAAACAACGAACGGACACACAAAACAAACAAAAAAGGGAGCGGGAGACAAGATGGGGAGAGAGAGGGAAGCACACAAGTAAAACAGCAGAGAACAGGGACAACCGAAGATCCGTGGGAGGGGGAGGGATTGGGGGAGGAGGCATGGGAAGGCGGGGGGTGGGAAAGTATAAAACACATGGACACTGCTGGAACTTCCAGGAAAGAAAAAAGTCGGTATTTTAAAAAAAAGAAGAGGATTTGGGGTGAATTAACGGGGGTAGAAGAGATCAAGGTTTTGGATGGGGGAAGATAAGAGATGGTGGTGAACAGCTGTTTTACAGACCTGGAGGGATGAGTGGGATTGAAGAGAGTGAGGGAGTTTGTTCCAGAGGTAGGAGAAAAGAGGAATGAAGGAGTGAAGGTGAGCAGAGAGTCTGTTTTGTTTTGGGGGGTTTCTGACTTTAGTCTCCTCTTCAGCAAGTGAAATGGATGCTCCATTGGATTTAAAATCGGGAGAGTGACTTGGTCAGTCTAAAACCTTCCACTTTTTCCCCCGGATGAACTCCTTGGTTGTGTTGGCAGTGTGTTTTGGGTCATTGTCATGCTGCATGGTGAAGGTGCCACCCAATGAGTTTGGTGGCATTTTCTTGTACATAGGCAGATAAAATGTTTCTGTACACTTCCAAATTAATTCTGCTGCTGCTATCATTAGTTACATCATCAACAAGCGTTAAGCATAGGTCCCCCGTCGGTGAAGTGATGCGAGTTGACAAAGTGGAAGACGCAAGGTGGCCATCTTGGATTTTGACGTGGTGACCCAATTTTCAATAGCGTTCTCCCTTATGGTACATACACCCACACACCAGATTAGAAGTTAGTAGTTCGTTTATTTTTCAAGATATTTCGCTCACAAGGTTCAGACATATATATGGTGGTGGCCATCTTGGATTTTGACGTGGCGACCCAATTTTCAATATCGTTCTTCCTTATGCCTAGATACACCCACACACCAGATTAGAAGTTGGTACTTCGCTTATTTTTCAAGATATTCCGCTCACAAGGTTCAGACATACATGGTGGTGGCCATCTTGGATTTTGACGTGGGTTGCACCCACACACCAAATTTGAATGTGGTCCTTCGCTTGCGCACACACACACGTACGCACGCACGCCCGCATGCACGCACAGACGGACAGACTGACGGACGGACGGATGGACACATGGACGGAGGGGAAAACCATAGTCCCCCTTTCGCTCCGCGGTGCGACGGGGGACAATAAAGATGAGTGAGCCAGTTCCAGAGGCAGCCATGCAAGCCCAAGCCATGACACTAACTCCACCATGCTTCACAGATGAGGTAGTATATGCTTTGGATCATATGCAGTTCCTTCTTTTCTCCATACTGTTGCCTTTCCATTGCTTTGGTTTATCTTGGTCTCATCTGTCCATAAAACGGTTCCAGAACTCAATGGCCCACGTCTGTACTTATTGGCCAATTCTAATCTGGCCTATTTTTGGTGCCGATGAGATGTTTGCATCTTGCAGTGTAGCCTTTGTAATTCTGCTGTCAAAGTCTTCTGCGAATGGTAGATTGTGATACTTTCACCCCTGCACTCTGGAGATTGTTAGTGATGTCACTGACAGTTGTTTTGGGGTTTTTCTTCACAGCTCTTATAATTTTTCAGTCATCAACTGTAGTAGTTTTCTTTGGCTGACTTGGCCATTGTCTATTGCTAAGTACACTCGTAGTTTCTTTCTTTTTCAACATGTTCTAAATTGTTGTATTTGATATTCCCAATTTTTGTGCTATGGTTCCAATTGAATTATTCTGTTTTCAGCTTCCAAATTGCTTGTTTTTCTGTCATAGACAGTTCTCTGGTCTTCATGTTGTGTAGAAGTATAAAACTTCTCAGTAAGCGAGTTATCACGGGCATTCCAATTGAAACCTGTCCCTCATCCTTTTAATTGATAAAATGCATTATAATGACAACAAACTCCGATGTATTGTTAATGAGATAGAAATAGTTCAGTTATTTGATGAATCTTAACAATACTACACTATAGTTTATAAGAATCTTGGAGAAAAAGGATTAATTATATTATTAAGGATGCATGTATATACAGTCACGTGAAAAAGTAAGTACACCCCATGTAAAGTTTCGACTTTTTCAACATATTTCAACATACAGCTATTTGATCTTCATTTCAACAATATTGATAGATAAAGGTGATATAATATAACAAATATCATGAAACATTTACATTTTGAAGTCCATTGTATAATTTAAATAAACATAAATGCACGTGGAAAAAGTAAGTACACCCTTGGCTCCAATAGGTGGTATTGCCCCCTTTGGCAGCAACAACCTCAAGTAGGCGTTTCTTATAACTGTCTACCAGTCTCTGACATAGACTGAGGGGGGAAATTTTTGCCCACTCCTCCATGCAGAATTCTTTCAGCTGTGCGATGTTTGGGGGGTTTCTTGCATGCACAACTCGTTTCAAATCCCCCCACAACATCTCGATGGGATTTAGATCCGGGCTTTGACTTGGCCATTCCAGAACCCTCCATTTCTTTCTTTTCAGCCATTCCTTGGTGGATTGAGTGGTATGTTTAGGGTCATTGTCATGTTGCAAGGTCCACCTTCGGTTGAGCTTCAACTTTCCGACAGATGGTCTCACATTATCCTCAAGCACCCTCTGGTACAATGAAGAATTCATAGTGGATTCTATGATGGTGAGCTGCCCAGGCCCTGATGCAGCAAAACTGCCACAAACCATAATATTTCCACCACCATGCTTTACAGTTGGTATCAGGTTGTTGTGGTCAAATGCTCTCTTTAGTTTTCGCCAAACATGTCTTCTGGTACTGTGGCCAAATAGCTCTACCTTTGACTCATCTGTCCTGAGCACATTGTTCCAGAAGTGCTGGTCTTTGCCGAGGTGTTCATTGGCAAACTTTAGTCTTGCCCTGATGTTCTTTCTGGACAGCAAAGGTTTCCTCCTGGCACACCTTCCATGTAGAAGAAATTTGTGCAGCCTCTTTCTAATGGTAGACCCGTGCACTTTGACATCAACAGTGGCAAGAGCTACCTGTAGGTCCCGTGAGGACATTCTGGGGTTCTTAGAGACTTCTTTCAGCATCTTGCAGTCTGCTCTTGGGCTGAACTTCCTGGGGCGGCCTGGCCTGAACAAGTTGGCAGTTGTTTGGAATCTTCTCCACTTGTAGATTATCTTCCGGACAGTCAAATGATTGATTTCAAATTGTTTGGAGATCTTTTTAAATCCCTTCCCAGACTCGAAGGCATCTATAACCTTCTTTCTGAAGGCCTCAGAGAGCTCTTTTGATCGAGGCATGGTGACACCACACACTTCAACAACAAAGAGCAAACCAAACTGAGGTCTGAGGTTTAAATAAGACAGGTTCCTCCAAGATCCTCTCTAACGATGTTCTCATCATTTGCACCTGAGCTGGTGCACCTGATTCTAATTTTAGGTATTTGAAGTAGTGATAAATGTAGGGGTGTACTTACTTTTTCCACATGCGAAATTTGCATTTATGTTTATTTAAATTATACAATAGACTACAAAATGTAAATGTTTCATGATATTTGTTATATTATATCACCTTTATCTCTCAATATTGTTGAAATGAAGATCAAATAGCTGTATGTTGAAATATGTTGAAAAAGTCAAAACTTTACATACTTACTTTTTCACATGACTGTATATATATACAGTTCAGTTGATGCATGGTGGTAAGACTTTACTTTTTCCGTTTACGAGGGATGAAGGGGGGGGGGGGGTGCAATTTCCCAGGGCCCACAGAGCTAGTGAATCTGCTTCACCTTTAAGGAACACCCATAGACAGATTACAGAGGGAATGATTTAAAGGCTCAGGGAGGGGTTTGGGGGGGGGTGTAATTTGCTGGGGCCCACATAGCTGGTGAATCTGCTTCACATTAAAGGAACACCCATTGACAGATTACAGAGGGAATGATTGAAAGGCTCAATGTGGAGGGAATGGTGAGAAGCTTTTCGATACATTACGGTGGGGATGGGTGATGGTTATTACCTCCTAAAAAAACTTCAACCCATGTTCTGTCATTTTCACACAGAAACCACACACTGTTGCTAAATGTTAATTAATGGCATAACAAGTCTATTCTATAACTCCATCACCATTCCTGCAACAATAGAACCACCTTTGGAGGCCATTTCTCCCTGCACAGCAGGGGTTGGCCTTTTTTTGGCACAGTGCTCCCCTTTTTGAAGCAATGTTTTACGGCCGGATGCCCTTCCTGCCACCAACCCTGTTAGTCGCCTCTTGCAACACACAGGGAATTACCAGTGAACTGGTACTCAATTTGCCGACCTCGGAAGGATGACAGGCTGAGTCAACCCTCCTGGTGTTAATTAAGAGATCGATCAGGATTCGAACCCAGGACCCTAGGATTCATTCCTGCAACAATATAATCTCTAAACAATAATAAAATACAATTTCATTTTGTAAGCCACAATAAAACAGGAACCTTTCATATTACACCTACAAAACATCGATAGTCTTCCAGATAAGACATTCCTTTAAAACAGCTGGCAATCATGATACATCAAGTAAACGTTTCAGCATGTCAGGTTAAATAAAACTGCTATTGCAATCTATGTTTCATGACAACAGATTGGCAAGTTCTACCAGTGCTCGAAAACATTGCTGCAAAGGACACAACATGGCAGTTAAGCGAGCATTGCATTACTGTGGAAGTGCATGGCTTCACCATGGGTCATATTGAATTTAGGGAGGTGAGTGACCTTTGTTTTTGCAAGAATTGGAGCTCCTTGCTCCAGCAATGCCTCCACCACACGCTCGTGCCCACTTCTCGCTGCACAGTGTAGGGGCGTCAGTCCATCCTGCACAGCAATAAATAAAAAGAGGAAATTAGGTTTTTATTATCAAAATCGTTTGACCAGCCTACAATCTTAAATTACAGGTACTAGTGAGGTACCCGTGCTACGCACAGGTGGGAGGCCAGAAGCAAACAGACAATGCAGAAACAGCGAATGCTAAAGCATGAAACCAATAAATTCCACATTCCTATAGCACCTTCAGTCGCACATCAGACATGGACAGCAAGTTCGTGAAGGACGTCCATGAAAAACGTACCCGTACGCAAACAAGCGGGTACGTTCAGGTATAGAAACATCGATCGTGGGACCGTGGCAAATCTTCATATGGCGATCCACGAATTTCACGTTTAGAAAGTAGAAACCATCACGGCATTTCGTCATTCACTTGAACTCGATATCTCTTTTTTCATTCCAAACAGCATAACTCCAATCACAAATTAAATAGCATTAATATAAAAAATTAAACTTTAAACAACATTGTTAATGTTTCCTTCATTGTAAAAACTACCAAGTCAACAGTTAAAAGGATTTTGAGCCGATAGGTGTTACGGCCGTGGCAAGATCGATGGAGACAGCGATCTGTTAGCTTATACACCGCCCAATTAGCTATGTGGAATTCTCTCATGTCGAGATTAAACGCACGTCGTTTGAACTTTGGCAGAGGTCATTATTTACTTTTAATGATGTTTATAGACTAATCAAAAAGAAGATAATTGGTTTTGGGTCATCCTTTCCGCATATCTCGTGGGATTGTGAGTTGGAGAGACGACTGTGATGGCGGGGAGGGGGTTGGCATTCTCTCAAGCAGGGATTCAACCCATGTCCTTATAAAAGGTCTTTGTCCGAGATCATTATTTTTAACTGTGTGTTTTCATTCGTCAGGTTGCGATCGGTGCAGCCGTTTGTGCGGTATCCGGAAAAATAACATTATGCGGGAGTCCAAACCTGAAAATGCTGGAGACCAAAGCTGAAATTGGAAAAACAATATAGCCTGTATTACTCCAGATTTCACCACTGTCTGTGTCAGTTTGTTTGTCTGTCCGTTTGTGAACAAGATATCTCAAAAAGTTGTGGACGGATTCGGACGAAATTTGGCAGAGATGTAGCGTATGTGACAAGGACGAAATGATTAGATTTTGGTGAAGATCCGGATTCGGATCCGGCTACTAGGATTTTAAAAGTGATTATTCACCATTAAGAGATAGGGCCAAAAACGATACACAGCAGGATATCTCAAAAAGTTGTGGACGGATTTGGACAAAACTTGGTGGACCGGTTGGGTGTCTGCAAGGACGATTAGATTCTATTTCGGTGAAGATCTGAAGATGGATTCGGATATGAGAATCATTTAATATTTAAGTGATTCTTTACCATTGGGAGAAAGGGCTAAAAACTATACATAGCAGGATATCTCAAAAAGATATGGATGGATTTGGACGAAACTTGTTGGACAGGTTGTGTGTGTGACAAGGAAGAATTGATTCAATTTTGGTGAAGAATGTTTCGACATTATATAAATTCTGTATTGTGATTTTCTGGTCTACTCTGAGATACAAAACGTAAACTGTTCACCAGGCAGAGGTATGCTCTCTACTGAGTGCCGTTCTAGTTTGGATTAATTCAATTATCTTGCATCAGCAGAAGTAGATGTAGTCATACCATTATAAAGCATTGTACAATTTGAAAGTTGAAAGTAATGGTCGTGTTAATAATGCACAGACGAGTGAGTGAGTGAAAATCATTGAGAACAAACTTAATACTGTATTTGTGAATGACAAGCAATTACATTTCCTTCAGCTGAACACATGTGTGAATGGCACTGAGATATTGGCAATAAGAGTGAGTGTGACTTGTGTTTGAAAAGTTGGTTAAACGGTTTGAGAAAGACTTTATAAGTTTGGGTTGTTGTTGTTTCATATGCAGCCTGTGGCTACTAGTTGCATCATTTCCTGGAAGTGTGGTTGTGCTGCTGATGCAGTGCCCCTTGTTCCCAGTAAACTGGTACTCATTTTGCCAACCTCAGAGGGATGACAGGCTGAGTCAACCCACCGGGTGTTGTTTCAACAGCACGACATGGGCCGCAAACTCAAGATCCTAAGATCTTAAGCCAGCCACCTTGACCGTTAAGCCAACACCAGGCGTAGTTTGCATGAGATTCAAGCAATATAAAATCGTCATATGAAACCATTATTTTTAATTGTAAATGTTCAGATTCAACTTATAAAATCAACAATGTTGAGTATTTATGTGGAAACTGCTGCTAAAGAAGAATACATTTGAAAACTGACATAGCAACTATAATTTAGGACAAAAAATGATTCTTTCTGGAAGGGGTGCATCGTCAATACAATCTTGTGAAGAATATAACAAATTACAATTTATTATATCCTTCACACACCACCAACACACCAATAAATTACAATCAGTAACAAGAAAGAGCAATCAGAGATTGCAGACCCTCGCCAGCATGTGTTTTCAGTGGTTTTTAAGGCTTTTGTGTTAAAACAAATATGGCGGCCCAACCACGTTACCGATGACGTCACCTTTTTTCTCTCTCCACCAATTTATCCCTAGATGACGCTCAATAAATTTCATCTTGATCGGATAAAGTTTTGTACTTGTCAAATTATGTCATAAAGGATTTATTTTATGATTTATCATAATGATTTATCATATCATCATAAATGATTTCTCATCATTAACATATTTTATTCCCCATGGAGTGTTCTTTACAATGAGCCATGTCTCAATTTTTTCCATGCGGCGCTTTCGGAGATATAGAGGTGCAAAGTTTTTCGGTTTTTCTAAGATGGCGCCCATACCATGTGACCTGTGCCATCATAATTATCATTAAAAAATTATACAGGTGGAGTTGCACCTATGGTGGAAATTTCCTGTCAATTGGACCAACGGTTGCAGAGAAAATCATATTTATTCTGTGCAGACAAACAATTAAACAGACAGACAAATGAAAAATCGGTCAGAGAACAAGGACTTGTCGGAATGTACTTTTTTTAAATCGGCCATTTTGGATAAAAATGGCGGGAAATCTATATCGAAACATGTATACTCTTGAAATCTATACATGTATACTCTTGCCGGCGGTGCATAACTAGCAGCATAGCCAGCATAGCTATTTGGGCGGTGTATAAGCTAACAGATCGCTGTCTCCATCGATCTTGCCAAGGCCGTAACACCTTTCGGCTCAAAATCCTTTTAACTGTTGACTTGGTAGTTTTTACAATGAAGGAAACACGGAAAGGGAGTACATATGACATAGTGATTGTGAATGTGAGAGCTCTGAGGCGTGTTTCGCTTCGCATAGCAGTGACGGCGAGCACCAACATGGCGGCTGTTAGATTAAAATCTAACGATTTTCATGTTTTGGGTGACCTTGAGCTTGACCTTGAGGCGAGAGTTAAAAATTGGGCACAGTCTATTCCAAAGCAAGGCAAATATGTGTGTAAAGTATGATGATGCTATGTGCAACGATGTAGACGTAGTACTGCGCACAAACAGACAGACAACAGACAAACAAACCAACCAACCAACATACTTGCCATAATCTATTCGTTAACAACTAGGGTTAGGGTGAGGGTTGTTTTAAGTCTTTGTGTTAAGACAAATATGGCGGTCGAACCACGTGACCGATGATGTAATCATTACTTTTTTTCTCTCCTCCAATTTATCCCCAGATGAACTCAAGAAATTTCATATTGGTCGGATGAAGTTTTGTACTTGTCGAATTATGACGTCATAACGGAGGCACCTATGACATCCTCATTAATATATACTATTCCCCATGGAGAATTCTTTACAATGAGCCACGTCTCATTTTTTTCTATGCGGCCCTTTCGGAGACATAGAGGTGCAAAGTTTTTCGGTTTTTCAAAGATGGCGCCCATACTACGTGACCTATGATGTCATAATTATCATTCACAAATTCTACAGGAGGAGGTGCACCTGTGGTGAAAATTTCCTGTCATTCCGACCAACGGTTGCAGAGAAAATCATATTTATTCTGTGCAGACAAACAAACCTCTCCTCTGGCGAGGGTAATTATAGTTGAAGTACCAATAATAGCAGAATCTATTCCGGCGAGAAACAAAGAGACTCAAATGCAATACCCTCTCCTCTGGCGAGGGTAACAAGCAGAACATTTATCATTGCAGAACGTTATAAGGGTATTTGTCCAGGTGACCCTTTTCATGCAACAAGCCAAAGTGTAACCCCATTATAAATTAAAAACGCATGAGTATAATTTAGCATATTAATTTTAAATCCAAAGTTTATAAACCATTTTCATTGCTGTGCAAAGCTGCATGTGTGTGTGATGTAATATTTAAAACATTTTAGAATGAACTATATTCGATTAGGGTAGATCCAGTGTGTGTCCACTTCTTCTCTCCCAGCAATGGACGGAAGCCCTCAATGTCAGACATGAGATCAGGGCCGTCTCTCTGGACATATCTCGAGCTTTTTATGTAGTCTGGAATCCAGCCTTGCTCTTCAAACTATCTGCCTATGGCATCCAAGGCCAACTCCACTCTTGGGTTACTGACTTCCCCTATTCACAGCCAACGTGTGGCTCTCAACAGAAACCTTTCTTCTCCTCTCCCTGTCAAGGTTGGAGTGCCCCCAAGGCAGTGTTCTAGGCCTCATCCTATTCCTAATCTTCATCAATGATCTCTCTGACTCTCTGGAAAATCCTCTTCATCTATTCGCTGATGACTAAACCCACTGAAATGATCCCTCATTCTTCAGATAGGCACGCTGCAGCCTCGTCCATCTCTTCAGACTTTGATAGAATCACAAGCTGGTCAAACACTTGGAGAAGGTCAATCAATCCTGACAAAAGTTACACTTACTCTGTCCCTCTGAAAAGACCATCTGGTGAACCCTTACAACTAGTTCCTTAAAACAATGGTCTTGAAGAAGATCAGTAATCAGTTACAGCAGGAATTTGGAATTTGGCCAGGGATAGCTTGCCTGCTCTTCAGGAAGGACACCGAGGGGTCTTTAACGTCTACTAACTAATTCCGGCAGATGGCATGCCCAGTTTAACATCTACCCAAAGGACGGCCCGCACAGTGATGCCTCGACCTGCTTGCAAAACACTAGGATGACAGTTGGGACACTAGGATTGCTGGGCTGAGATTCAAACACAGGCAAGACAGCTCAGAGGCGAGGATAATTACATGATGATTTGGATTTAAAAAAGAAGAGGGATGGCTCTAGGGGAAATGTAAAATAGCTGTACAGTTTTGATTAATCGATGTGGGATTTGATATCCAAATCTCTGATTGGTAATGTTTATCATGGTAAGGTGTAGTGTTAGGGTCAGCAAAGATTTTGAGAATTTCATTTTTGTGTATTGCACCTGCAACATAAATAAAATTAAACAAAATCTGAACATAGCATGGGTTCATCAACAGTGTGCATCGACGCAACAAAATATGTTCGGTCATCATGAAACACAGATCTAAAAAAAACCATCTGTAATGCAGCAGTTACCTTTTGAAATTGCTCCCAATGTATAGTCAGGTTCACTATGTTTTTTCATTCAAATTTTTTGGAGATTAGCAAAACTATACATTTTTGGAATATTCAGAGCATGAGGAATCCAAAAATTAATGTTGGCATTTGCGTAAACACCTTTGTGAAAATGACACTCAGGACAGTGATGAAGATCTGTAAAAGCATATTCCTGAACGGTATAGACCTCGTAGATCCTGTGTATAGGACTTATAGTTCAATCTGATACTAACAAGGCTGCTTCCTTGCTTTATAAACCCAAACCTATAACTTCAAAGGACTTGCAATATCATGTATTATGTAATACAGTTATATCACAAATATAAAGACAATGGTTTTCAATTACCTTTGTTTGTTGCTTTTCCATAATTCTTAGCACTATTTTGAGGCCTTTATTGGATTCCTTGACCCAGAAAACATAGGATTAGCATATTTAATTAAATTTCTAGGTTGACTAGAAGCCGAGATAGTGCAAAATATGTATTTTATGGCGGCCATTTTGAAAATCCAAAATGGCGGCCATGCAGGTGCCTGTGCAAATGCCAACATTGATTTTCGGATTGTCCATGCTCTGATGATTCCAAAAATGTACAGGTTTGCTAATCTCCCAAAATTTTGAACAAAATTATATTTCTTAACATAATGAACCCGACTAGTATAGAGAGGGTGAGTGTGACAACACAGTGAATAGCGACTTCATGTGGAAGCAATGAGTATTATAAATGATTCTGTGCATGTGATGGATGCATGGAAAGTCATTAATGGTACAAGAAGAGTGCTGCACCCTTGTCTTTCCATCGATGTGTGCTCCATGTTGCACCAACAACTGCACCACTGCTCCATTACCACGCTTAGAGGCCACGTGAAGTGCAGTTATTCCATTCTAAAACCACAAAGCAAACAATGGTAAATTCATCGATATACAAAGAACAGTCATAATACATATTCAGCAATTAGCCAGATAAAGAGAGAAAGTGTAAGGAAAACAAAATTATCATTACAAGGTTATGATAAACTGCTGCCAAAAATGATGTTTATAAATTGAGCCACTGAGAGGTAAAGTGGGCTACAACACATGATATAACTTTTATATAACTTAACATATGATATAACCTTTGAGAAAGAGGTCTTCAAAGTTCAGGTCCATGTTTAGAAATATATTCACCTCTCATTAAAAACAGATCAGTATATCAGCGTCAAACATTTTGTTGAAAACTGTCAATAAAAGCTAAAGGTTGAAAGATTATTTGGTGCAATTAACTCATTTCGACCATGGATGTGGGTTAGCCCAGTTTACTTCTCAGAATTAGGGTTTACAATTGTAACATACATCAAAAAACACCGTTCTTGCTATAGTATGGCCCTCCTTCAATGAAAGCCCACATCATATAGACATATGCAAGTCTGATAGAACATGGTCCAATGAATGTCTGTTAGGCCTCAAGGAAGGTCTCAAGGAAGGCCTCAAGGAAGATATATGAAAAAGAAACAAAGTCAACAAGAAAGAGCAATCAGAGATTGCAGACCCTCACCAGGACATGTTTTTAGTGGTTTTTAAGGCTTTGTGTTAAGACAAATATGGCGGTCGAACCACATGACTGATGACGTAATCATTACTTTTTTCTCTCCTCCAATTTATCCCTAGATGACCTCAAGAAATTTCATCTTGGTCGGATGAAGTTTTGTAATTGTCGAATTATGACATCATGACCGAGGCACCGATGACATCCTCATTAATATATGCTATTCCCCATGGATAATTCTTTACAATGAGCCACGTCTCATTTTTTTCTATGCGGCCCTTTCGTAGACATAGAGGTGCAAAGTTTTTGGGGTTTTTCAAGATGGCGCCCGTAACACGTGAGCTATGACGTCATAATTATCATTCACAAATTCTACAGGAGGAGTTGCACCTGTGGTGAAAATTTCCTGTCATTCCGACCAACGGTTGCAGAGAAAATCATATTTATGCTGTGCAGATAAACAAACCTCTCCTCTGGCGAGGGTAATTATAGTTGAAGTAGCAATAATAGCATTTATTTTCATGCAGATATCAAGCTGAGTGAAACACCACACTGGGAAAAACACCCATTGTGATGGCACCCAAACAGCATCTTTGAACTTGCTTTAAGTGGCTTTATCTGTGACATTGGAATTCAATCTGTTGAAGAAGAGCAGCAGCAACAAAGGCTGGAAAGGGTGGAAATGCGAATGGTTCGGTGGATGTGCGGAGTATCGTTGAGAGAGAGGAAGACAAATGATGAATTGCGAAAGATGATGGGAATAGAGCCTGTGATTGATGCTGTGAAGAGGAACAGGTTGAGATGGTTTGGTCATGTGTTGAGGAAGGATGAAAGTGACTGGTTGAGAAGAGTGATGGAAATGAATGTAGAAGGAAGTAGAGGACGGGGAAGACCGAGAAAGACTTGGCTAAAGATGGTGGAAGACGAAATGCAGGCAAGGGGGTTAACAAGGAGAGATGCAGAAAATAGGGCAAAATGGAGAAGATTGTCATGGGGGACCGCAAGGCTAACCCCCGCTCTAGCAGGGAAAATGGCCTTAAAATGCCTGATGTTGTTGTTTGTTGAAGAAGAGCCGCAGAACTGCAGCCAAAGCCTTTTGCAAAATAGTTTGACTTTGTCAGTCACTTCTGCAACTCACAAGGTCAGGATGAATGATCTGTCAAACATGTAATGGATACAATGGGCCTTGGTCGATGCAAACTCATCCTCTTCCTGACCTGACATTGATTCCAACTACTCCAGGTTCCTAACTCATCTGTCGCCTCTCAATGAACAATTTGTGCAATCTTGCCATATTTTATCACTCGAGTTTGATTGGGACAGATGCGAGTCAGCATGAGGACAGAGTCAAACTGGAGCCATTCCAGCACACAGGATGCATCATTAATGCCTGTTATAATGTGTTTTCCATGTTGTACTAAAAAGAATAAAAAATGTACAAACACATCTGCAATATTGTTCACCCTTCTAGTCAACCTGTTATAAAACGATATCACATCATACCTGCAGTTGTCATTTCCTCCTATCTTTCTGTCTTTGTTTATATGCCAACTATTATACCTTAGCTTCTTTCTTAATTTCCCAGGAAAAGTTTTGTGACTTGCACCCAGTGCATTCAGCAGCCCTGTGCTGCAAGCTCTTCATTTCAGATAAGAAAGGATTTTGCTTAAGCCTTGATTCAACTGGTTACCTCCGCCACCAAAGGTGGATGGAGGTTATGTTTTCATCCCTGTCTGTCTGCTTGTCTGTCAGTTTATTTGTCTGTCTATTTGTGAACAAAATATCTCAAAGAATTGTGGACGGATTCCGACGGAATTTGGCAGAGATGTAGCGTATGTGACAATGATGAAATGATTAGATTTTGGTGAAGATCTGGATTCGGATCCGGCTACTAGGATTTTTTAAGTGATTCTTCACCATCGGGAGATGGAGCCAAAAACGAATATATAACACGATATCTCAAAATGTTGTCGACGGATTTGGACGAAACTTCGTGGAGAGGTTGGGTGGGTATGTGGCAAAACCGAATCGATTCGATTTTGGTGAAGATCTGAATATGGATTCGGATACGAGAATTATTTAATTTTCCGGCTTGATGTCTTCGTGTTTGCATACAAATTGGATTCGGTAGTCTTTTCTTCTTCTTTTTTGTATACGGAGTCGAGGCTCCTATAAGAGCTAACACATATAACATATAATAAAGGGAGTGGGAGACAAGAAGGGGAGAGAGAGGGAAGCACAACAACAGTAGGAAACAGGGACATCAAGAGATCTGTGGAAGGTAGAGGGCTGGGGGAAGGAGGGGAGGGAGGGATACACGGTATAAAAAAGATGGACACTACAATGACTTTCAGGAAAGAAATCAGAATTTGAATGAGGTACGTTTGTGGTGGATTATTGGGGGTATAAAAGATCAAGGTTTTGGATGGGGCAAGATAAGAGATGGTGGTGAACAGCTGTTTTAAAGACCTGGAGGGAGCAGTGGGATCGAAGAGAGTGAGGGAGTTTGTTCCAGAGACAGGAGTAAAGAGGTATGAAAGAGTGAAGGTGAGCAGAGAGTCTGGATTTTTTTAGTTTCACCAGAAGAAGGTTGCTGACAGATCTTGTGCAGCCTGCAGGAATATTTGGGTGACAGAACACAGACAGAGCAGGGGGAGCTAGGCCGAAGAGGAGCTGGAGTAAGATAGAAAGACCACCAACTTGCCTGTCATGAGAGAGGGAAAAACCCTCAGAATCAGCTTCATCACGGGAGAAACCAATGATTCTGAAAGTCTTGGTTTCTACAGCATGAAGGCAAGCTAGGTGCGAAGCAGGAGGCCTGCCCAGAGGGGAGAACAGTATTCCATTGAGCTGTGGATGAAAGCTTAGTATGTGGGAAGGAGCTCAGAAGTGTGCAGAAAGGACTTCGCACGACGGAGGATGCCCAGTCAGCAACTGGCTTTGGAGGCCGGCTTGGCAATGTGGTTTTCCCAGGAAAGATCTTGGCAGATAGTGAGACCCAAAAGCTTGAGTTACAGAACTTCTTCAATAGGATTGTTGAGAAAGTAGATGGGAGGGTTTTCCAGACGGTCTTTTCGGAGAGACATAATGAGAGTGTGAGATTTGTCAGGATTGAAAGACATGTTCCACCTTTTTAACCAGTTTGTGATTTTATGAAATAAATTTTTCAGTCTCTTTCTGCAGAGAGTGAAGAGACTGCTGCCTGCCGATCTGAGGGATGAGATATGGAGCGGCAGAGGGTTGAGTCATCAGCAAAAAGATAGAGAGGCTTTTCCAGAGAGTCAGAGAGATCATTGATGAAGATTAGAAAATGCAAAGGGCCCAGAACACTGCCCTGTGGAACTCCATCCTGGACAAGAAAAGGAGATGAGAGAATTCCATTTATAGCCTCATGTTGATTTCGACAGGAGAGGAGCCATGCATGTAGATTTCCATGGATACCATAAGGGGAGAGTTTGGTGAGCAGGGTGTGGTGCCAGACCGTATCGAAGGCATGAGATATGTCAAGGGAGACGGCTCTGATTTCCTGTTTGGCATTGCGGACCTCCATCCATTGTTGAGACAGCAGAAGCAACCTGTCCAGAGTAGAATGACCTGGTCTGAATCCAAATTGATGATCTGAGATCAAGGCATTGGAGAAGAGGAATGATTTTATGTCAGAAGCAATGATGAATTCCATGACCTTGCTGATGAATGGGAGCAGGCTATTTGGTCTGTAGTTGCAATGATCTGTTTTTGCACCTTTTTTGTGTAAAGTGGTAATGTTGGCTGATTCCTAAGCAGATAGCAGATGACCTTGATCAAAAGAGAGGGTGTGAAAGAGCGGCAGTGCAGGATTTTTAGGACCCATGGCTGATGCTGTCTGGTCCAGTTGCAGAATCAGAGTTCGAGGTTTGACAGAATCTTCTCCACCTTGTTGGGAGAGAAGGACACAGAGTCCAGGAGCAGCTGGGTACGACAGGGTAAGTTGGGTACAGGGAGCGATGGGTTTGGCACACAATATTGCTCAGTTTGGCCGGGTAGCCAGCTGTAGGAAGAATCCTGGTTGTTCCACACTTCTTCCATTTAAGAATTATGGAGGCCGCTGTGCTCTTAGGAACCTTCAATGCAGCAGAAATTTTTTTGTAGGCTTCCCCAGATCTGTGCCTCGACACAATCCTGTCTCTGAGCTCTGCAGGCAGTTCCTTCGACCTCATGGCTTGGTTTTTGCTCTGATATGCATTGTCAGCTGTGAGACCTTATATAGACAGGTGTGTGCCTTTCCAAATCATGTCAATCAATTGAATTTACCACAGGTGGACTCCAATCAAGGTGTAGAAACATCTCAAAGATGATCAAGAGAAATGGGAGGCACCTGAGTTAATTTCAAGTGTCATAGCAAAGGGTCTAAATACTTATGTCAATGTGATATTTCAGTTTTTTCTTTTTAATAAATTTGCAAAACTTTCTAAAATCCTGTTTTCTCTTTGTCATTATGGGGTATTGAGTGTAGATTGATGAGGGGAAAAAATCCATTTATTTAATAAATCCATTTATAAGTTGGTCCATGTTGTCGGAAATAAAATAAATATATATATATTTATTTATTTTATCTCCGACAACATGGATCAACTTATATCCACTCATCCAAACTCTTTCTTCCTCATTTATGGTAATTTCAATTGTCATCATGCCAGTTGGCTGGGGGTATCTCTCCCACATGCCATGGCACTTCAGCAAAGGACTTCAAAGGACCATGTTGTCGGAGAGAGAGATGTAAATGAAGTCATCACTGTTTGGTGGACGGTACAACATACATATAAACAAAAGGTGGGAGCGGAGGGGAAGCCATAGCCAAAGGTACTCCAGGGGGTGTGGTGGAGAGAGGGCAGTGCAAGGAGAGTGAGGAAGAGAGTTTTTGATAAAGATAGCAACCCCACCACCCAGACGAGGCTCAAGTCTATCATACCGGAGGAGGGAGTAACCCAGGAGAGATATTAAGGAATCAGAGACATGTTGAAGGAGGAAAGTTTCTGTTAAGCAGATCAAGTCTGGTTTGTCAGAAGCAACCTGTATGGAGAGATCAATCAGGTTTAAGCGAAGGCCCCGGATGTTTGAGGACCATACCGTTAAGGAAGAGGGAGGGGACGCATCGGATACAAGAGAGGGGAGGTGTAGGGTAGGGTAAGATGAGCGAGGAGAGGCAGAGGTAGGGAGAGCTGTTGAATGAAATACAAACATTCTTTGCAAGCTGGGGCTCTTGAAATTTTCAAGTCGGATATATGTTTAAAACGTTAGAGGGTGATATAAGGCAAGTTTAGAGAATGTAGAAACAAATAGCTATATGTTCTGGTATGGTTGAAGGATTTATTTGAAAACAAACTTTTGAAGAGGAAAAAGAAGAGCGAATTATAATAGAACAGAGAATTTAACATGGGAGAAAAAGGGAATTGAAACATTTAAAATGGCACCGTGAAGACCATCAGAGTAAGATGTGCAGGTGTATATAAACAATCGGTAGGCACAGCAGCAGCAAATTACCTTTTATTGAGGGTTAGGTGGAAGAAGAGTAAAGCAAAAGCTTGACGAAATGAATTTTGAGCTGTTTGGTGCATACCTTCGTGATCAGAGTGGGAATGCAGAGTGGAAAACGGCAAAAATTGAGGAGAGGACGGAAGAGGAAGTCGAAGTAGAAGTGGGGGAAGTAGAGAGGTCTGTTGAACTTTTCACTTACTCAGCCAATCAAACAGTTTTCACTCTGTGCACTTGGTCGCGTTCCATCGGGCCGTTGCCTACTTGTCGTCTCGGTGGGTACATTCTCCGGATATTTTAGTACATTCCTGGTATTTCATGTTCGCTTCAAATCGCTGTAATATAAATGGTATTCAAGTGTTCCATTGCTTTCTCAATCAGTTTGATTACTTGGGGGTTGTACAATTGCATGCATTTTCTCATCCATGGATGTGGAACATTATCAAAAGGTTTTTTTGTAGTCTATCCAAGCTGTGGAAAATTTGGTTCTTCGCATTTTAGTCTTTGAATATGGCCTTGTTTAGTCGAAG
The DNA here is from genome assembly GCF_964187855.1 of Myxine glutinosa. NCBI lineage: Eukaryota > Metazoa > Chordata > Myxini > Myxiniformes > Myxinidae > Myxine > Myxine glutinosa. Next base: position 63,363,492 of record NC_136264.1, on the reverse strand, counting down.
GTGGTCTGTTGTTCCATAGCATCCTCTTTTACATCCCTTCTGTTCAGCCTCCAGGCCTTGTTGTGTTAGGTGGTGGGACATCATTTCTGTGAGGATTCCCGTCAGAAGTTTGTAAGTTATTGGTAGACAAGTTATTGCTCGGTATTTGTGAGGTTTCTTCATATTTTGGAATGATGAATGTCTTACCTTCTGTGAGTCCTTCATCCATCACCTTTTCCTCTTGGATAGGTTTGTTGAATGCTCAAGCATAATTAATGTGGAAGGCATCTCGTTGCTTTAGCCAGAATTTTGGAATTCCATCCGGACCAGGGTTATTAAATTTGGCATTTTTGCAAGTTTTTTTTTCTTTTCTTTTTTTCTCTTCATCAATTTATCACTGGGGGCATTTCCTTTCAGTATTGCTTTTTCATTTTCCAAGTTTTGGATAAAATCTGCCTCCTTATTGTGGCCTTTTGGGTCTTCATAGATTTATTTTCCAGAAATTTTCAAGTTTATCCTTCTTGGGGGACTTGAGAAACATTTTGCTTTTGTTTCCCTAGTTTGCATTAGAATATCAAAACTCCAAAGAGTTATTTTCAAACGTCTGGTTTTGCTTTTTCCCATTGTTGGATTCATCATTTTTTTAAATCTTCCTTGCTATCGCTTCTATTTTGAGTTTGTTTTCAGTAGACATTACCTCTCCGTCTTTCTCTTCAATTTGATATTTGTTTTTTATTTTTTGGTTTCTCTTCATTAGCTTTGGGATTCAGTTTCCTCTGATGAATTGGACTTGACCTGTTTCCTTTGTCATTTGCTCTTTTTGTGTCTCTTGTCTCAATGTCCATGGTGGTGCTTGGTGTGTGTGTGTGTGTGTGTGTGTGTGTGTGTGTGTGTGTGTGTGTGTGTGTGTGTGTGTGTGTGTGTGTGTGTGTGTGTGTGTGTGTGTGTTATAAAGAATGGTCATGTTAACAAGTAGGCAAAGAATGAAGATATTAATCTGTAAGTTAGAATGAAGAAATCTGTAAAAGAAAGGCCTTATACTCAAATTAATTTTACTGTATAGTATACCACAGATTACTGTATGGTATACTACTGTATAGTATACTACAGATAGTGCAATTTATTTGTGGGCTGAACATTTATTATTACTCTGACCATCATTCATTATTAATTCAGAATTAGACCCAAGGACTGGAACAGAAAGGCTTACATTTGCTGCGAAATTCACTGCTGCTCCACGGTTCAGAAGCAATGTGGCCACGTTGACATTTCCATAGTGTGCAGATATATGAAGTGGAGTGAAGCCACTCTGCACACACAATACACATCCAGTGATTGCCATGGAACCATCAAATGTCTGATATATCAATAATTGTGCAATGTGCATCCACTGTATCTCCATCATTATTGTTATTAAGATGATGCCTCACCCTAAATCTATCAGTTTTTCACACTATTGGAAAACATCTCATGGATTTCCAATGTGAGCACTAAAGAACTTTGCAAAGGAGTATCATTGATATCTTACATCATTCGTAATGTAAACACAGCTGAATGAATGGATTCATTGGATGAATGGAAATGGCTGAAATAAAGGTGGATCAGACTCGGCAACGGTTGCTCGAGTGAGATGTGCATGGAAGAAGTTTCGGGAACTGAGTGGCGTGCTGACGAGGAGTGTCGTTGAAGCTGAAGGGAAAGGTGTATGCTGCATGTGTGAGACGTGTTATGATTTATGGGAGCGAGACATGGGTAATGAACGTAGAGCAGCAACGAAGGCTGGAAAGGGTGGAAATGCGAATGGTTCGGTGGATGTGTGGAGTATCGTTGAGAGAGAGGAAGACAAATGATGAATTGCGAAAGATGATGGGAATAGAGCCTGTGATTGATGCTGTGAAGAGGAACAGGTTGAGATGGTTTGGTCATGTGTTGAGGAAGGATGAAAGAGACTGGTTAAGAAGAGTGATGGAAATGAATGCAGAAGGAAGTAGAGGACGGGGAAGACAGAGAAAGACTTGGCTAAAGATGGTGGAATAAGAAATGCGGGCAAGGGGGTTAACAAGGAAAGATGCAGAAAATAGGGAAAAATGGAAAAGATTGTCATGGGGACCACAAGGCTAACCCCCGCTCCAGCAGGGAAAATGGCCTTAAAATGCATGTTGTTGTTGTTGTTGTTGTTGTATTCGTAATGTAAACACCATGGTGTCTATACGACATGCTTAATGTGAATAGTCTGGTAATCTCATGTGAGGACAAAGGTGTGAAGTGTAAATGTATCTCATGCCAATCCCATTGTGTCTTGTACAAACACAATAGGATTTCATTTAATCATTTCTACAAGTATATGTAGGCAAAAAGATGGATAATCATTTGTTAAGAATAGAAAATTGAGAAATTGGAGGATGATAGGGCAAAAGAGAGACAATAGAGGTTTTGTAATTGAGTAGAGAATAGAGAAGAGGTTAAGAGGAAATATAAGAGGAGGAAAGGGAGATACAAGACACAAGAAATGAGCAATCACAGGAACAGTATTGCCTCAATTCTTGATTATAAACAACTATGGATGAAGTGTTCATTCAAGGTATGCACAGATGGTCAATCATTCATAATCATAATGCCATATTTGCAGCATTGAGAGTATGTGAATGATAAATAATGTATGTTCATATTTTACATAATGAAGATAAATTTATCGACATTTATAAAACAATTAAGCTAATACAGAAACAATTTTGCGTGATAATGGAGAGATGTGCCTTCCAAAGATATCTTAACGATATGATGTACAAATGATCGAAATACAGGTGACAAAATGGAATTATTATTCAAATCAGTTGGAGTCATTGATGCATGTCTGACTCTGAATTAACGAACAGATATTTGAATGCTCGTTTTGTCACTCAGAAGTAAGCTTCAAATCCTGTTATGCATCTGTTGATTATGGAAACTCATATATAAAGCAATTGACAGATCATGAGTAAATTACAGTGATTGGGGAAGAGAAGGCAAGACGATGGTTAGCGAATAGGAGAGAGCAATATAAGGAAATATTTTTTGTACCTCAGTTGTGCGGTTGACCATCATCTGACAGCATGAAATTTGAATAAAACAAAATACACAAACAAGAGAGAGAAAATGGCAGAAGTATAGACAGAGATTAACAAAGACAAAGAAAGAAAGAAAAACAGAAATAACAGGAAAAAGAACGAAGAGAGAGAGAGAAAAAGAGAGAGAATGAAAATAATATTAGTGACATGACAATATACAATATTTCAAGTAAAAAAGTTTGTGTATCACAAGAATAGAAAAGCAGCAATATAAATTGGGGAAAACATATTCCTTTTTGAAGTTCCAATTTTGAAGTTCTCAGTAGAAACTAGAACGACACTCAGTAGAACACAAACCTCTTCCAGGCTGAAAAGTTTACATTTTGTGGATTCCACCGATAGGCCGGATGTGGATTCGGACCTGAACCAAAATCTAATCGGCTTGTTATTGTCGCCTGACCAACCCATCCACCTAGTTGTGTCGTAACCCATACAAATATTTTTGAAATATTATTCTATAAATCGTTTTTGGCCACATCTCTCAATGGTGAAGAATCTATTAGAAAAATGTAAAAAATTTCATATCCGGATCCTGATATGGATCTTCACCAAAATCTAATCAATTGTCCTTGTCACACACCTATGCTGTTCACCAAATTTCATCCGAATCTGTCCGTAACTTTTTTTATATATCCTGCTCACAGGCAGACAAACAAGGTGAAAACATAACCTCCGCCCACCTTCAATAGCAGACGTAATGACTGATAATACTTCCTGAGCATTAATGAATGATGCGCGCGCACGCACGCACACACACACACACACACACACACACACACACACACACACACACACACACACACACACACACACACACACACACACACACACACACACACACACACACAATGGCAATATGTGTGTAAAACTAAGACCCAATAAATTTCCTTTACTTTTTGATTTACCCTTGTGTGTATTGTTTCGGGGTCCTCCCCTATCCCCTGGTCTTGGTAAACCTCCGAACCCCGAGAGGGTCCCCAGCAGAAAAATATGCTATCCTTTGTTGAAATTAATCAATAATGAAACTCTCAATGAAACCATCAAATGAAACAATCAAATCAATAATGAAACCACACCAAGGGTTATGAACAAATATTATATTAAAAGCACACCAAAAAGCACCCTACAACAATGGGGTCAATCACCCCTGCAATCCAATCTTAAGATGATACCCCAGCTCAGACTCACGGCACCCCCAGGGACTGGAGCAGAGCCCTTCTCAATGTCTCTAGCACACAACGGTGCTCCCGGCGTAGAGGCGATGGCGATGAGGCGGGAACGGAGATGTAGGTAAGGCGGGGACCGTCACGTGGTCCCAGCCAACCCCAATTGGCGGTGGAAAGAGGAATCCCCAAAGACGCTATCCAAACGTGCACCTACAACGTGCAGTCGCGAACCGCACCGTATTCTTCAAAGGCCGCTGTCGCGCACCCACATCCTCGGCAAACAACCGGACGGCTGGACCAGCGGACGCGACTAATCAAGGGTCCGCGAACGACGTGCGAGGTCCCCGAAATGGCGGTATCTTCTTCCTCGGGTCGCAGCCGCTAGGCGAAGATTCTCCGGGATTTCTCCCACCTGTACCTGGCTTCACAGGCTTTTCCACGACACCAGCGGTATCAACGATCGCACGAGATTTCTTTCCAGGACTCAAAGTTCCCTCTCCATGGACGCTCGACCAAACTGGGTGCGGAGCTGTTCCCAAAAACCTCCTTTTTTCTCCGCCTTACGCGCTCTTCTTCCTCGCTCCCTTTTGTCTTCCGGGTCACCATCCGATTTCCGGCCACATTTTACCAGGAGCGCTTTTAAACCTTTTAACCACAATAACCCTCACTGAGAACAAACAATAAGAATAATACCAACAATAATTAGGGCCGAATCCGTAACAGTATATATATATATACAGTCACGTGAAAAAGTAAGTACACCCCATGTAAAGTTTTGACTTTTTCAACATATTTCAACATACAGCTATTTGATCTTCATTTCAGCAATATTGAAAGATAAAGGTGATATAATATAACAAATATCATGAAACATTTACATTTTGTAGACCATTGTATAATTTAAATAAACATAAATGCATGTGGAAAAAGTAAGTACACCCTTGGCTCGAATAGGTGGTATTGCCCCCTTTGGATGAAACAACCTCAAGTAGGCATTTCTTATAGCTGTCTACCAGTCTCTGACATCAACTGTGAGAAATTTTTGCCCACTCCTCCATGCAGAATTCTTTCAGCTGTGCGATGTTGTAAAAACCACTTCTTGTAAAAGCTTGTAAAAACCACTTCACGCTGTGCGATGTTTGAGGGGTTTCTTGCATGCACAGCTTGTTTCAAATCCCCCCACAACATCTCGGTGGGATTTAGATCCGGGCTTTGACTTGGCCATTCCAGAACCCTCCATTTCTTTCTTTTCAGCCATTCCTTGGTGGATTTACTGTTATGTTTAGGGTCATTGTCATGTTGCAAGGTCCACCTTCGGTTGAGCTTCAACTTTCCGACAAATGGCCTCACATTATCCTCAAGCACCCTCTGGTACAATGAAGAATTCATAGTGGATTATATGATGGTGAGCTGCCCAGGCCCTGATGCTGCAAAGCTGCCCCAAACCATAATATTTCCACCACCATGCTTTACAGTTGGTATCAGGTTCTTGTGGTCACATGCTGTCTTTGGTTTTTGCCAAACATGTCTTCTGGTACTGTGGCCAAATAGCTCTACCTTTGACTCATCTGTCCAGAGCACATTGTTCCAGAAGTGCTGGTCTTTGCCGAGGTGTTCATTGGCAAACTTTAGTCTTGCTCTGATGTTCTTTCTGGACAGCAAAGGTTTCCTCCTGGCACACCTCCCATGTAGATCAAATTTGTGCAGACTCTTTCTAATGGTAGACTCGTGCACTTTGACATCAACAGTGGCAAGAGCTACCTGTAGGTCCCGTGATGACATTCTGGGGTTCTTAGAGACTTCTTTCAGCATCTTGCAGTCTGCTCTCGGGCTGAACTTGCTGGGGCGGCCTGGCCCGAACAAGTTGGCAGTTGTTTGGAATCTTTTCCATTTGTAGATGATCTTCCGGGCAGTCGAATGATTGATTTCAAATTGTTTGGAGATCTTTTTAAATCCCTTCCCAGACTCATAGGCATCTATAACCTTCTTTCTGAAGACCTCAGAGAGCTCTTTTGATCTAGGCATTGTGACGCCACACACTTCAACAACAAAGAGCAAACCAAATTAAATGTCTGAGGTTTAAATAAGACAGGTTCCTCCAAGATCCTCTCTAATGATATTCTAATGATTTGCACCTGAGCTGGTGCACCTGATTCTAATTTTAGGTTTTTGAAGTAGTGATAAATGTAGGGGTGTACTTACTTTTTCCACAAGCGAAATTTGCATTTATGTTCATTTAAATTATACAATGGACTACAAAATGTAAATGTTTCATGATATTTGTTATATTATATCACCTTTATCTATCAATATTGTTGAAATGAAGATCAAATAGCTGTATGTTGAAATATGTTGAAAAAGTCAAAACTTTACATGGGGTGTACTTACTTTTTCACGTGACTGTAGGTTAGGATCACAATACAGTTGAAGAGGAACATTATTATTCAATGAAGTATGTAGAGTAGAGGTCAGAACACTGTCAGTCATTCATTATTTAATTGTAAAACTATTGAAAATAATGTAAAGTACATCAATGTTCAATCTTCACTCATTCCTGCTTCCAAACACCTTTCTCCCAGTGTACTTTCCATTCTCCCCTTTTCTCCATTGCTGGATGACTTGTAAAAACCAGTGCTTCATCCACCACCACTTTCGTATGATGCTGTCTTTCTTCAGGACTTTAATCATCATTGCCATCCCTAATCCTAATATCTGTCTTTGTTTCTCTGCCCTTGGAATCCTTCAATCCAACCGTCTTTGTTCTGTTTGTGGGACTATGGTGACAAACTGTTTCACACCCGTAACCTACCCTGTGTTATCTTCACACCAGGATTTCATACACCCACTCCAGGCTCCCCCACCCCCACCAATGCTCTGCGCCCACCAATTACATGTCCATCCCTCCATTCCCCTCCCCCCTTCTTGCCTCCTCCATGCCCTATCAGCTTGACCTCTTTCACACCCCACTACCTCATTGCTTCCTTCACTTCTCATCCCAACCTTGCTCTCTTCATACCCCACATCCTCCTTGCTTCTTGTATGCCCCACCCCTTTTTGCTCCCCCTGCACCATGTCCATCTCGTCTATGCTTCCCCAGCATCCCAGCACCTCTCTTTCTCTGCGCTCTACCCCCTCTCTGCTTCCACTGTTTTTTTTTGTTTGTTTGTTTTTTCAAAAACTCTTCTTCACTCTCCCTGCTATGCCCTCACTACAATACACTGCCAGGAGTACCTGTGGCTATGGCTTCCCGCTGCTCCCACCTTTTGTTGATGTGTGTGTTGTACTGTCCATCAAACACTGATGACTCCATTTACATCTCGCTCATCAAAAAATACCATTTACATCAATGCCTATAATTTCTCAATCTCTCAAAACCTCACTCAAATTGTTTCCTCTCCCACTCATATTCCTGACCATGCTTCTGATGGAAGATACCTGCTTGATCTCTTTCTGTGTTCGAACCCCGGTGATTGTGTTGCCGATATTCTGCCTCCAATCGGTAACTCGAATCATTCCACTGTTTCTGTTTGTGTCTCCTACTCCTCATTCTCAACTCCAGTGCATCCTTTTCACTGCACTGTGTTTCAATTTTGGGACTCTGATTGGGATGGATTCAGTTCATTTCTTGCTGATGTGCCATGGACTTCAGCTTTTAGCCTTGGTCCTAATATGGCTGCTGAGAAAATATCCCAATGGATTTGCACTGGTATGGGCATTTATATTCCCTTACGTACCTATCAAGTGAAGGTCCCTTCCAATCCATGTTTCACTCCGACTTGTGAATCAGCAATTGCTCATTCCTCAACCACTATTTCAAGCAGTACCATCTGCAAGGGTCTCTGGAGTCCAAATGTCTCGTCCACAAAGCAAGTAACCACTGTAAAAGAGTTCTTGAGGATGCCAAGCAACAATATGCTGCTTCTGTATCCGATAACATTGCGACTCAGTGGCTTGGCTCTCGGGACTTTTCGCGGAATGCTAACAGTGTACTCAAATGCAATAAATCTTCTATACCTCCTCTTTTTCATGGACCAGAGGTTGTTACTTCACCTCTGGATAAGGCTAACCTTTTTTCAAACCGCTTTGTTTCTAATTCAACACTCAATGATCAAGGACACCCTCTTCCTGATTTTCCATCTCATACAGACTCTGATATTCTTGTTCCATTTATCACTCCGAAGGTTGCCAGAATTATTCGTACCCTAGATGCCTCAAAAGCGCCTGGTCCTGATGGAATTCCTGCGATTGTATTGAAGATGTGTTGTCCCGATCTGTCACCGATTCTTGCCAAGCTATTCAACATGTGCTTGTCTGCTTCAGTGTTTCCTTCATCATGGAAAGTGGCTTCTGTTGTCCCTGTTCTCAAGGGTGCTGGTGAGCATTCTGAACCAAGTAACTATCGCCCCATCAGCCTGCTTCCTGTAATAAGTAAGGTATTTGAATGCTTCATCAATGAACAACTTCTCTGCCATCTGGAAGACAATGAACTACTCACTGACTGCCAGTATGGCTTTCGCTATTCTCGCTTTACTGGTGATCTGCTATCCTTAATTACCGATCATTTCAACAGGGCATTGGAGCTCACGGGTGAAGCTCGATTAGTTGCTTTGGATATCTCAAAAGCCTTTGATAAAGTTTGGCACAGGGATCTGCTCCACAAGCTTCAGTTATATCGTGTATCTGGAGTGATGCATTCAATCATCTCAGCTTTCCTTACAAATTGCAAGATGAAGATGGTACTTGAAGGCCAATCTTCTCCTACTTGCTCCATAAATTCTGGTGTTCCACACGGTTCTGTCCTTGATCCCACATTGTTCCTTGTTTATATCAATGATCTTCCTGATAATGTTCTGTCTCAGCTAGCCATATATGCTGCTGATTCCTCACTCGACTGTACATCTGCCGATTCACTCAAGGCCACTCGTAATGAGGTTGGAGTTTCTCCTGACAATGATTTGGAGAATGTGTTGAAGTGGGGGCACGACTGGCTGGTAACCTTCAATGCAAAGAATACTAAACTGTTGTCCATATCTCGTTCTAGAAACAGGTCTTTCAGCTTGACCCTTCTGTGCACATGGGATCTTCAACCTTAACAGAATCATCGGACCTTCGGTTTCTTGGTCTGGACATGTCTTATAATCTCCGTTGCGATAAGTACATTTCTGGTATTGCTAAGAGTGCTTCCAAGCGAGTTGGTTGTCTTTATCGAGCGCAGAGGTATTTACCTTCTGAGGCCATTTTGTACCTGTATAAGGCAACTATACGTCCCCTCATGGAGCATGGAGTACTGTTGTCACATTTGGGCTGGAGCACCAGCCTGCCACTTATTTTTACTTGATAGGCTCCAGAAACGCATAGTCAACCTGGTTGGTGTGGAGATGGGTTCAACTCTTCAACCACTCTCTCACCATAGGTCGATTGCCACTCTTGGTTTGTTCTACAGATATTTTCATGGCAAATGTTCTGTTGGACTTTCTAACATGGTTCCTCCCATACGAGTGTTTGGATGCAAGACTCTGATTGCCATCTCTCCTCACCCATACACTATAGCTGATCCAAAATGCAGAACGAAAGGCTATGCAGATAGTTTTATCCCTCGTGCTTTGTCGCTCTGGAATTCACTACCTGCAACATGAATGAATGAATGAATGATCGTTTTAAGGCCATTTTTCCCCGCTAGGGCGGGGGTTAGCCTTGCGGGCCCCATGACAATCATGGTTCCCTGTTTGAGGCAATGTTTTTATGGCCGGATGCCCTTCCTGGCGCCAACCCTTGGTCGCCTCTTACGATGCGCAGGGATACAGTGCACCTATTCTAAACCGGGGTACACACCGGGATCATTATGAATCCCTACTGATATGATACTGATATGATACCCCTACTGATAAATGGGGTAAACGGTCTGCCGAAGATTTTATTCCTGATATGACAATGGGAAAAGATGATGACCACGGTTATACTCAAAGGAAGTTAATGTATAATGATGACGCAAAACAAGAGAATAGTTTTACCGGAGCTGTACCCCTTAAAGGTATATTTGGATTTTGTTACTATGATAAAGTTCTGTATAGACTTAAAATTAGACTTCAACTAACAAGGGATACGAATGAAAATAGGTTGTTTTTTGGGGGGTGCTAATGCTCTTGCTGCTAACAATAAATTTGTTTTTAATGATCTGTGTTGGTATATCAGCGAATATACTCCTAGTCTCAACACGGAAGTGATGTTGAATAGAAGACTTAACTCAAAGACCCCGCTAAATGTATCATACCTTAAAAGAAGATGTCAACACATTAAAATGGACAAATCCACTTACACATGGAATTTGGGTGTTCTTCAAGGTAAACCGTGATACCTGTGGCTCATTTTTATGAAGCCAGATGGAAATACTGCTACTGATAAAAATAATGCGTTGAGTGATAATGCTAAGGTAAAACAACTTCGGGTTTCTCGAGACAGTACATTTTACCCACGAGATAGATTGGAAATTAATTGGGAAAATAATCATTATGCCGAAGCCTACAAGTCTTACCAAAAGATGTGTGAAAGCAACGGTAATATGGATCCCATTTTGGATATGGCGTCGTTTAAAAGTCTATATACAATCTACGCGATTGACCTGAGCGCCTGCAACTACCTGCAACATGCTTCCCATTATCCTACGATTTACTCGGCTTTAAGAGGAATGTCAATTTATACTTCCTACATCTTTGAGGTTTAATCGCATTTTACCCGACCTTTGCTACTTCCGGTGTCTTGGATGTTTTCTTGTTATTTTTGTTGATTTATTTATTTATTTTGTTTTGCTTTATCCTTATATTTTTCTAACTTTCTCTTAGCCCCTTACAGCCTGGTGTTGGCTTAGCGGTAAGGGTGCCGGCCTGAGATCCTAGGATCCTGGGTTTGAATCCCGGTCGATCGCTCAATTAACGCCAGGGGGGTTGACTCAGCCTGTCATCCTTCCGAGGTCGTCAAATTGAGTACCAGTTCACTGGTAATTCCCTGTGTGTCACAAAAGGTGACTAACAGGGTTGGCGGCAGGAAGGGCATCTGGCCATAAAAGAACATAGCTTCAAAAAGGGGACCACGGTGCCCGAAAAAGGCCAACCCCTGCTCTGCCGGGAAAAAAATGGCCTCTAAAGGTGGTTTCTTTCTCTTAGCCCCTTACCTAGAGTGACCTATGCCTCGTCTGGGCGATATCCATAAAAAAAACAGAAGCTCTCCGACAACACGGACCAACTTCTATCCACTCGTCCAAACTCTCTCTTCCTCATATGTGGCAATTTCAATTGTCATCACACCAACTGGCTGGGTATGGGTACCTCTGGCACCTTCCATGGCACCTCAGCAAAGGACTTCTGTGACTCATTGGGACTCACAATCTGTCAATTTCTCGACCCGGATCTCAACCAAATCCAGCAGAGATTATGTACTGTTGATTATGACTAACTTCAAATATCTGCTGTTCTTCTTCTGTTCCAATCGGTTCATCTGATCAAATGCTTGTTATACATCTCTCTCGCCGTTCTCATAGAGCCTCCTCAGCGCTGACGAGTCTGGCATTTCACTCAAGCCGACTGGCATGGTCTTCAAGTAGCCATCAAACAACCGGACTGGTCTCCCATCTCTACTCGAAATGTCTCTGAATTCAACTCATCCTGGGAATTCTTCCAAAGAAACATGCTCTTTCTCATGCACAGATTTATCCCATCTCGTCTTCAGTTGTCATACCCTTCCTCCCATCCATGGTACACTGAAACCTGTGGTGAGGCAGTTGCCCTGAAACAACTTGCATTCGCCTCATGGAAGGCAAATCCAACTGAAAGCAATCTCAGTTCCTTCCACAAAGCTCGGATGCTGGCTTGGGATCATAGAATCCTGAGTTCGAATCCTGGTGGATCATTGAATTAACGCCAGGGGGTTGACTCAGCCTGTCATCCTTCCAAGGTCGGCAAATTGAGTACCAGCTCACAGGTAATTGAGGCACTGCACAAACACTCTTCCAGAAAAATGATGCAAACCAGTGGCACAAATGCATCAGAGGTACAAACGCATCAGCGGCACAAACACGCTTCCAGAAAAATGATGCAAACCAGCAGCCACAGGCTGTTTACAAAACAACAACAACAACAATCGCTCCCTGCACCCACCTTACCCAGTCATACCCAGCTGCTCGTGGACTCTGTGTCCTTCTCCCCCAACAAGGTGGAGAAGTGGCTGTCAAACCTCGACTCTGATTCTGCAACTGTACCAGATGGCATCAACCCACGGGTCCTAAAATGCTGCTCTGCCGCTCCATTACACCCTCTCTCTGTTCTCTTCACCCTCTCTTTTCCTCAAGGTCATCTGCCATCTACTTGAAAAGCTTTATACAAACAAGGTGTAAAAACAGATCATTGCAACTACAGACCAATCAGCCTGCTCCCAATCATCAGCAAAGTCATGGAATCCATCTTCACTTCTGATATTAAATCCTTTCTCTTCTCCAATGGCTTGATCTCTGATCATCAATTTGGATTCAGACCAGGCCACTCTACTCTGGACATTCTGCTTCTACTGTCTCAAAAATGAATGGAGGTCCTCAACGTCAGACAAGAAATCGGAGCCATCTCCCTTGACATATCTCGTCCCTTCGATACAGTATGGCACCCCGCCCTGCTCACAAAACTCTCCTGTTATGGCATCGGTTGAAATCTCCATGCATGGCTTGCAGCCTTCCTCTCCTGTCATAGTCGATGTGTGGCTCTAAATGGAATTCTTTCATCTCCTCTTCCTGTTCAGGCTGGAGTTCCTCAAGGCAGTGTTCTGGGCCTGTGCTTTTTCTAATCTTCATCAATGATCTCTCTGACTTTCCAGAAAATCCTCTATCTTTTTGCTGATTACTCCACCCTCTGCCACTCCATATCTCAGCACTCAGATCGGCAGGCAGCAGCCTCTGCAGACTTAGATAAAATTACAAACTGTTCAAACACGTGGAACATGTCTTTCAATCCTGACAAATCTCCCATTCTCACTATGTCTCTCCGAAAAGACCATCTGGAAAACCCTCCTATCTACTTTCTTAACAATCCTCTTGAAGAAGTTCTGTCATTCAAGCTTTTGGGTCTCACTATCTGTCAAGATCTTTCCCTGGAAAGCCACATTTCCAAGCTGGCCTTCAAAGCCAGTTGCCGACTGGGCATCCTCTATTGTGTGAAGTCCTTCCTTCGCACTACTGAAATTCTCACCATCTACAAAGCTTTCATCCACAGCTTGATGGAGTACTACTCTCCCGTCTGGGCTGGTGCTCCCGCCTCACACCTAGCTCGGCTTCACGCTGTTGAAACCAAAGCTTTCAGAATCATTGGAATCTCCCGCGATGAAGCTAACTCTGAGGGCCTTTCACTCACTCACCGCAGGCATGTTGGTGTTTTTTCTGTCTTCTACGAACTCCTCTCCGGCCCAGCTCCCCTTGCTCTGTCTGTGCGCTGTCACCAAAATATTCCTGCAGGCTGCACAAGATCTGTCAGCAACCCTCTTCTGGTTAAACTGCCAAAATCAAGACTCTCTGTTCACCGTCACTCTTTCATTCCTCTTTTCTCCCGCCTCTGGAGCAAACTCCCACATCTCTTCAATCCCACTCCTCCCTCCAGGTCTTCAAAACAGCTGTTCACCACCATCTCTTATCTTCCCCCATCCAAAACCTTAATCTTTTCTACCCACATTAATACAACCCAAATCCACCTTCTTCGAATTCCCTCTTTTCTTTCCTGAAATCCCCTGTAGTGCTTATCCCATCTTGTTTATCCCGTGTACCCCACCCCAGTCCTCTCCCTTCCACAGATCTCCTGGTGTCCCTGTTCCCTACTGTTGTTGTATTTCCCTCCCCCCTCCCCTTTTTGTCTCCCGCTCCCTTTTTTATGTTTCCTATGTGTTAGCTCTTACACGAGCCTCAACTCGGTATACAAAAAAAATCCAGGCTCACTGCTCACCTCCAGTCATTTTTCATCTTTTTTCATTTGTTAGTAGTTGATTGGGTTGTTTCTTTTCTGTTTCATCCCCACTACCCCCTTCCTCTTCTTGCTGTTTCATTCAGCTTGCATGCAGCTTGTTCACCCCTATGTGCCATTCTCCCCTCCCCTTGATCTCCCTCTCACTTCTACTCTGCTGTTGGTGTTTCCCCCCTTTTGGTGGTAATGTTGGTGATAATGATAATAACAGTGATAATATTGAAAATGATAATGATGATAATAGTGATAATAATGGTAAAGATAATGGTACATGGTAATAATGGTACTTGAGCACATCTATTAATTACGCACTATTGGATTGTGAATATGTCTTTTAATCACATTTGAACGCGAGTTAGACTGAGTACGTGAATCACTATAATACTCTCCCCTCCACTGTGTCTGCCCGACATCTGTCCATTCATGGGTGTGGCTTCCACCATTGAGGGAGTGGCTACACCTGTTCTGGGAGGAGATTCAAAAACAAATCACCACCATTTTGTTCAAACCGTACAGCTCTGAGTCCTCTTTTGTTGGGCTCGCGCTTTCTGAATCTCTCACGGTTGTATATTGACTCCCTTCTCCCCCCCTACCCTCCCTCCTCTCCCCTTTCTCCTCTGTACGGTCCCCTCCCCCTCTCCCCTGTGCAGTGTGTGTGATGTGGATGTGGGGGTGAGGGAGGAGGATTTGAGGTATTGAATTGAATTTTACATAACATGTAATTCCACATTACAAATTATATTTCCCATGTGCATGGACATGTATTCACATGCTATGTGAAGTAAATAAATTGTGTAGATTACATAATTTCTGGATCTGATGAATTGGCACTACCCATTTGGTAAAACTCTTCATGCAGCATCTAACTCAAGATGTCCAATGTCATACATGTCTATGCCTGTGCTGTTCCCACGGGTGTCCCACTAGTCAATTACATATTATTGGACTGTGACTACATCTATTAATAATGTCCATCTTACTCTATTTTTTGACTTTCTAAGACCCTTTACATCCTTTGGACCTTTATACCATTCAGACTTCTTAGGCACCTTATACTCTTTTAGACATTTTTAAGACAAATTAAACCCTTCAGACCTTCCAACCTTTAGACCCCTTAGAACCCTTAAAAGAGACTTTAAGACTCCTGGGACCTTTTGTTCCCTTGGACCTTTGCACTTTTGACAATTTAGACCTTTAATTTGCAATTAATGACTTTTCAATTTGTAAATTCTTCCATTTATTTGGCACACAGAATACACCACACAAAACAAGTCCTGGTGAAGGTCTGCAATCTCTGATTGCTCTTTCTAGTTTAATTATTTGAAAGTGATTCATCACCATTGAGAAATAGTACTAGAAAGTATTTATAGCACAATATCTCAAACAGTTTTGGTTGATTAGTTAACAAAAACAAGCCGATTAAATTTTGGTGAAGGTCTGGATCCACATCTGGCCTATCAGTGGGATACAAAACATAAACTCTTCAGCCTGGTGGAGGTATGCGCTGTACCGAGTGTCGTTCTTGTTTGCAATGCAATGGAGTATGGAGCTCCACTTTGCACCAAAGTACAAGCATTTCGTTTTACACTTTGCAATGCAGACATTTTGAGACATCATAGTCTTGTCACAAAAGAATACCAAGGCATGAATGACTACAATATGTTGCTACTCTCTCATGTGAAGTTGGTTGTGTAGCCTCTCTGTCTGCATCGGCTTATTGATTGGGCATGCACTTTCAGTTCTCATGCCATATGCCCCTCTTTAGCCATGAAGGACAGCATATGCTCAATAAATCAGCCCATTGGTTGACTATTCTAGAAGTCTATGCTTTGAGATGAAACTCCACTTGAACATTATCCTCATATTTCAAACAAATTGTCTTATTGTGTGTGTCCAATAGTTTAAAGCCACAGCACAAATGTCTGGCAACCTTACAACTGACTTCCTGCAATTCTCCTCTACTCAAACGTTGGTATGGACACTTTCTTTCCTTTGAACTTTGGTTATTTCATCAATCTAAATATCTGCATTTAAAAGCAAGAATTAAAATAAAAGGCTGGAAATAGATTATCAAAACAGGAGAGCAATTTTTTTTTCAACAAATGCCTCTTTAATCAAATAAAAGTACAGGACTGTGCAAAAGTTTGGGTTATTTTCACTTTTGTGGTGCTATTCCCCATTAAACATTGGTGGGAAGTAAGTTTTATTTTTGCTGCACATATTATATTATAATGTGCTCGTAATATCCACTTACCACAAAGAAAGCATGCAGCAAACAGTTTGTTGATTTTTGAACAGTAAATAATAATAAATTAATGAAGAAATTACCATAATTTACATTAATTTTAAAATCTCACATTGTATGTGTAAAATGTAATGGCATGTGTAAAATGTAATGTACAAAAATCCTAATTATAATGTAAAAGGTAAAATTGTAAATAAATAATGCATTGTAATTATCATCAAGAATGTAAAAAAAAAAAAAACTAATCTCACATTCTCGCTATGTCTCTCTGAAAAGACCGTCTGGAAAACCCTCCCATCTACTTTCTCAACAGTCCCCACCGCCCACTTGGTGTGCGGAATGATGTCACCACGGCAGTGGGCTTTTGTGTCCGCCACAAAACCACCTTAACACACAATTAAAGGCCTCAGAAGTTAGCAGAAGTTCACATCTGACAGACACGTGAACATGGTATAGGGCTTTGAGTTCACATGTTGTGTATGCCTTAGAAATTCCCAGATATTTCCATCTGGCAAAACACTGTGTATGTTCTTCCTGAAAGCTACTCTGGTTGGAATACACCTGACTCGGTGGCGTAATGTCTTTCTGAATATGGGAGATCAGCGGTTTGATTCAAATCCTGGCTGAGTCGTACCAAAAACTTTTAAAATGGTGCATTCTGCATCCTTAAGTTACACTCAGCATTTAAAGAATAGAGCACGGATAAACCCTATCATTTGGCATCCATCGTGAGGGAGAAATTTCTCCTCAAAATTACCCTACTAACGGTGAAAAGAAAAGCAATGTGATAAATTCAGAAAAGCAATGTCATTCAACTTATAGTTCAGGGATTTTTCTACGTGTTGGTCGAATCTGCAGCTGCTACTTCCACTTCGTAAAGACTAAATTTTCCGAAATGGATTTATTATGTTTTTGTGGTATATCTTAAATTTCTGAACTGGAGTTGTCGTGTTTTTCTGTTATAACTGGAGTTGTCGTGTTTTTCTGTTATAACTGGAGTTGTCGTGTTTTTCTGTTATAACTGGAGTTGTCGTGTTTTTCTGTTATAACTGGAGTTGTCGTGTTTTTCTGTTATAACTGGAGTTGTCGTGTTTTTCTGTTATAACTGGAGTTGTCGTGTTTTTCTGTTACTAGGGCATTGCCCGTACGTGGGTGCCCGTTCCGTGGCCAAAAAAAAAAAAAAACGCTACCCGTACGCTCTACCCCGCCCGTACGCCCGTAAACAAAAAAAACAACGCTCTTCGCTTCCGCCCTTCGCTCTGACTGAATTGGGAGAAATAATGCGCATAAGAAATCGAATTACGTACCGTAATGGCGGTCAGCTCGTAACGCGCTCAGCTCCGCTCATCTCACATCGGCCACGCCTACGCAACAGAGCGTTCTGTGATTGGCTGCCGGAAGATAAGTCGTCACTGTCCGGAAGTTCGCAAATCGCAGTTAGGATGAATCGTTTTAATTTAATCGCAGTTTGAATTCGTTTTAAAACATAGTTTAACGGCAACATAGTTTTCCAACGTGAAATAAATGAATACGCTGTCAAATGTGCCGTCCGAGGCAGAGTCTGATCGCCACGTTCGGCACACGTGATAGCTCGCTGCTCTCTGATTGGTTGAAGCGTTTTTTGGACATAGCTCGGTAAGTAATTGTCCGATTAATATGAAACCTTGAAAAGGCACATCCTCGGGTCCCCAGCAATATACCTGGCAAGTTTCAAGTATATCGGACCCGTGGTTGTCGAGAAACAGCGGTCACAGACACACAGACACACAGACACACAGACACACAGACACACAGACACACAGACACACAGACACACAGACACACAGAGATTGCTGGAATTATAGATAGATAACTGGAGTTGTCGTGTTTTTCTGTTATAACTGGAGTTGTCGTGTTTTTCTGTTATAACTGGAGTTGTCGTGTTTTTCTGTTATAACTAGAGTTGTCGTGTTTTTCTGTTATAACTGGAGTTGTCGTGTTTTTCTGTTATAACTGGAGTTGTCGTGTTTTTCTGTTATAACTGGAGTTGTCGTGTTTTTCTGCCAGCCATGGTACTTCAGCAAAGGATGTCTGTGACTCCATGGGACTGATTCATTCGGTAAACTTTCAAAGTCGAATTTCTTCCAATGGCAAATTCTACCTTCTGGACTTGGTGATGACAAACTTCCCTGCAAATGTCTCCTGCTGTTCCTCTGCTCTAACTGGTTTATCTGCTTGTGAGAATCAACATCTCTATGGCTATTCTCAGAGAGCTGCCTCGATGCCGACAAATTTGGCAGCTCACTCAGACAGATTGGCAGGGACTGCAAGCAGCCATCTCACTTCAGGACTGGTTTCCTATATATAATGCCCTTGATATTAACCCTCTCTTATGCTTCCACAGAAATGTACTCTCTCTCTTATGCACAGATCAATGCCATCTTGTCTTCAGTTATCCTACCCTTCGCCACACCCATGGTACACTGAATCCTGCAGTGAAGTAGTTGATTTGAAATGACTTGCTTTCTCTCCCTGGCAAGCAAACTGGACTGAACGCAATCCCAGCTCATTTCACAACGCCTGCAATAAGTGTGTGTCCACTCTCAGGGGAGTCAGAAAACAACTGCCAAATGCCAAGATTGAACTTTCAAACTTTTCTCCCTCCTCTAAAACCTGGTGGCACCGTGTTAAGTCTGTCTCTCCATCGCTTCCGTCTCTTCAAATGGCACCACAGCCGACTCCACTCTAGTGTATCATTTTATTCTGTATCGATCTTGTCCACCACATGTGTCCTCCCCTTCCCCTAATTATTCCCCACATCCCTTATTTGTCCAAATCTGCCTCTATTTTGTCCTTCCATCCTGCTGTTGGTGTGTTTCACCTTCTCTACTGTTCCTTGTGTTCTGTTATGTCCTGATCCATCCTATGTTCTAGCCCCTCCACTAGCCTCAACTTATAAACCAAAAAATGCTGGAAAAGAGGTGGGAGTGAGGGGAGGTTTCAGAGGTAGCATATGTCCAAAGTAAAACCATTGCAGATGAATCATGCACCATACAGAACCCAACTAAAAGAAAATTTGGCAAGAGCAGCCAAACCAAATGGTCCTTTCTTATGATGTAACTCAATGATGTCTACACCCTGCACTGCTGAGACATTCCCCATGCAATCTCCAAGTTATTTTTAGACTCTATTAGAAAATGTAGGTCACTCACACAAAAACTGAGACTTTAGAAATTCCTGCACTTGAGTATGCATTTGTTCACCAACCTTTCCTTCTGGTTGGTTGTGACAGAAGATTTTTTGATTTTTTTTTCCCTTAGAATGGAGTTGATGCATGTATACCTTATATAGACAGGTGTGTGCCTTTCAAATAATGTCCAATCAATTGAATTTACCACAGGTGGACTCCAATCAAGGTGTAGAAACATCTCAAAGATGATCAAGAGAAATGGGAGGCACCTGAGCTAAATTTCAAGTGTCATAGCAAAGGGTATGAATGAATACTTGTGTCAATGTGATATTTCAGTTTTTTCTTTTTAATCAATTTGCAAAACTTTCTAAAATCCTGTTTTCTCTTTGTCATTATGGGGTATTGAGTGTAGATTGATGAGGGAAAAAATGAATTTAAACGATTTCAGCATAAGGCTAAAACATAACAAAATGTGAAAAAAGTGAAAGGGGTCTGAATACTTTCTGAATGCACTGTATATATATATATATATATATATATATATATATATATATATATATATATACACACAAGTGAATAAAAAAATTTATGCTAAATTAAAAAGGCAATGTAGGGATGACAAACTACAGTCTAAAAACAATCCTAAACAAGATAGGGATGATGTTGGTTTAGACTTTAGAGCGTAGCTAACAGTATTGCCATCACATAACAATCCCTACATCACTGACTCATTTACACTTCATCAGTTATTGCTTCAAGCTTCTACAAACACTCCACTGGTTACAACAGTATTTGATTACTCCTGCAGTGTAGCCACGTACTGAGACTCCACAAATTAGCAGCCCAAGTACAATGTTATAATATCAGTACATGATCATCAACTTCTTACAAACTGCATGAACATCTCCAATAACAGCATTCTATAATTATCTCCATTTGTGATTGGTTACTCCAAGTTGATAAAAAAAAGAAATGTAGGAAAGACAACTGAAGCTGCAAGAAGTCCCTGAAATTATATAGGAGCTTCTTATACTTATGCAGAAATGAAATATAGGAGCTTCTAATACTTTTAGCATGGCCTAGCCCAATAAAATAGTCTGGAGGTAGTGATGTAGTGATTGTTATGTGATGGCAATACTGTAAGCTACTCTCTAAACCAACATCATCCCTATCTTGTTTAGGATCTTTTTTAGACTGTAGTTTGTCATCCCTACATTGCCTTTTTAATTTAGCATAAATTTTTTTATTAACTTGTTTCTGTAATTTTTTACAACGTGGAATAACACAATGGTATATGGTACTCAGAGGATACCCAATCTTGGAGCAAAAGTGCCAAGATATCTTAGTCAGCAATGTCAAACACTGCACATGTGTTCCTATATTGTCTTACATAACCCTGACTGTATCTTGCAGCTCTGTCTTATTGCTCGTTTCTCAAAGAGTAATGTCTTCATCCAGCCTCAGCCCACACAATTAGGGTGGGGACAGAGGGAAGGGGCGGAGCCTATATCAATTAATTGACCATTGACCACTCCAGGCGATGCAGTATGCCAAAACAAAAATGAAAGGAACACTAAATGTCAGTTCAAATATTTATTAAACTAGGGGGCCAGTTGGTCCATTGGACCAAATTTTAATTGGGAACTTTTGGATCTTCGTGGACTTTTAGGTATTTGGAGACTTTTGGGTGTTCGGGGACTTTTGAGTCATCAGGGTAATATGAGTCTTTTTGGGTCCTTGGGGACTTTTGGGTCCTTGTGGACTTTTGGGTGATCTGGGTATTTTGGGTCATCAAGGACTTTTGGGTCATCTGGGTGTTTTGGGTCCTCAAGGGTATTTTGGGTCCTCAGGGACTTTTGGGTCATGTGGGTCTTTTGGGTCATCAAGGACTTTTGGGTGATTTGGGTCATTGGGGACTTTTGGGTGATTTGGGTCCTTGGGCCTTTTGGTTCATCTGGGTCTTTTGGGTCCTCAGGGGCTTTTTGGGTCAAGTGCTAAAGGGTCTGCCAGGGTCTAAGGCATCTCGGCAGTCTAAAGGGTTAAAAGGCACATTTGAATAGTACGTAATGTCACGCAACTGCGATTAACATCAGAGATGCGGAGGCCGATTACGAGGCTTTAACTCCCGAGGCGAAAACTCAATAGCGGATTCCAAAACCAAAGCCCAAAGCGCGCAGGATGGAGGGAAACGGCAAGAGCCCCGCAGCCTTATCTATTAAAACCAAACACCCAGGAAAACTGCGTTCACGTATATACAGAAAATAATACAAGGATTTATTAATGAAAAGCAAAGACAGTGAAAAACACGCGCCG
Organism: Myxine glutinosa; assembly: GCF_964187855.1. Classification (NCBI taxonomy): domain Eukaryota; kingdom Metazoa; phylum Chordata; class Myxini; order Myxiniformes; family Myxinidae; genus Myxine; species Myxine glutinosa. Next base: position 63,341,524 of record NC_136264.1, on the reverse strand, counting down.
GTAATAAAATGTCCTAATCGGGACATCCCCACACACACTTCAGATACAGACGAGGGAATATGAATACGAAATAAAATGTCTCGTCATGTAAAGTGTAAACGCGGAGCTCGGACTTATCTGGCTCTAGTCGTCTTCAGTGTAACACGGCCCCGCGTCCCTCTCCATCCGCCTCCGAGCTCCACCAGGCCTCATCGGTTCAACGGCGAGCAACACCACGAGCTCCCTCGCTCCAAAGGTCCAACGCAGGGCTGCACAAAGCAAGCGAACTCCACTCGGGCTGCCGGCCGGGACTAAAGCTGCTCGAGCTGCAACTCTCCACTCGACCAGGGACAGGACTCTCCAAACTCGGGATCGCACCGGGAGTGCCAACTCAAGCCGTGAACTGCGAACCGAACTGGCCAACTGCAAACTGCCAGGGTTGGGAATCTCTCTCTGACTCCAATCTCCAAGAGTCAAGCAGGAAGAAAAACGAATGACGTCCAAGCATGAAGGAAGGGCAAAAAGAGAGCTCTCTCGAAGACTCTCCGTCTCTCTCTCTCGAACCAACTGCTCACCCTCTCATGGCGTTCGGCGCTCGCTAGTATCTCCTGGCCGATGACGTCCCATTGGCGTACTGCTCAGCCAATCAGAGCCTCCCACGACTCGCCGGCTCGTCCAGGGGCACGCTCACTGCACCACTGCAATTCTCCCCACTCCTCGACCCCATGGTCCCTTGTGTTATAGCACGTGCTATGCGAGGTGGGTAGGCCTTTCGGAGGTGTAAATGGTGGCGGCCCATTGTGGCAGTGTTCCAGCCTGATTTCTTCCTCAGTCATGTCAGGGGGGAAGGGCGTCATTTAGTGTTGTACTAAAGGTCCTAACTAATGTTTATGTGGTTTGCAGTGCCATAATGGACAAAGGTTTGATGACCAGGTTGGACTCACAGGGGCGTTATCTTTAATCCCTAACTACTTAACACTCGAATCTCCTGGTAGATCCACAATCATACATCTTATCCCGACAAACGCCTAAACATGAAGAACTTATTACAGGTAGATTCCCTATCGCGACAGTCGAATACCTACCTATACAGATCTACCTGGCTCTAGATATTGCTTTACCCCCCAGACATAACAGTAATTAATTAATAGACTTGAAAAAGTATGACACACATACACACACAGTCACACACACACACACACACAGTCACACACACAGTCACACACACAGTCACACACACAGTCACACACACACACACACACACACACACACACACACACACACACACACACACACACACACACGCATGCACACACACACACACACACACACCACACACACACGTCTGCTGCGAAAGGCACCTGAGGCATTATGTTTTCAGTTTGTCTGTCTGTCCATGCGTGATAAATTTGTTACCGTGATAACTTGTGAACCACTGATGGGATTTTTTAACCAAACATTGTACAAAGGTATAATATGATGCAATGATGAACTGATTAGATTTTAGGGTCAAAGGTCATGTGACCTTTAGCTGAAAGTAGCAGATTTTTATTACCACAATCACTTGTGAATCTTAAAGGATTTAGACCAAACCTAGCAAAGCTATGGATCTGGCAAAGCTATATAACACAAAGTTCAACCAGTTAAACTTTGGGTTCAAAGGTCACGGGCCTAAAGTCAAGTGCCCTTTAATTGAAAATCTGTGTTACTGCAATAACTTATGAACCACTCAAGAGATTTCCTGTAATCCAAAGATAAACTGTAATAGAAAGGACTGTAATACAAAGATAAACTGATTCAAGTTCGGATTAAACAGGTCAAAGATCAAATGTCATGTGGTCTTTGAAAATCATTTTGCAGACCATAACTGGATTTAGAAGTATCTGATGTTGTCTCTATTCTACTTATGTGTCTTTTCTCTCTCATACCCTCTCTCTCAAGGGACCTTTCATTTTTAATGTGACCTTTAATTGAGATAAAACGTAAAAGTGGGTTAACGTGGGCGGAGGCATATCCATGATCTAATGTGGGCGACGACATAATCATTGACGCATTCGCGTCAAATTCTACCTTCTGGTTTTCTTGTAACTTTTGAATCATGTTGTTTGTTAGGCTTTTCCAAACGATGTTATTTGAGGATGAAAGCTCACACCACCCATTCATCTTCTTGATGGTAACATTACCAACAATGTCTAGTCCACTTCATGAAGTGGTTTATAAATCATGTTAACAAATGCATAAATTATTTTCCTTTTTTTGCCACATATATATATATATATATATATATATATATATATATATATATATATATATATATATATATATATATATATATGTATGTATGTATGTATGTATGTATGTATGTATGTATGTATATATATATATATATATATATATATATATATATATATATATATATATATATATATATATGCTGTTGGTAAACTCAAACAATATAATGTATCTAAATTGAGTGGTTAGTAATTTATGGAAATTTTGGTTTTTTTAAGCTTTAATAACAGCAGAGGTTGCTCTGGAAGTTTTGCATTTAATTGTGGAAACAAAATCCCAATGTTAACTTTGTATGGGTGGGTGGGTGGCAGGAGTGGATGGGGAGGGGAGGGGGGGGGGGGGTGGGCATGGGTTGTCAATATTTTGCCATCTCTTTGAACATAATAAATAGATGACCCCTTATTGTTCAACATTTACAAAGAAGTGTAATCAAACACTAGGTCTGCAAAATCTATGCTTGCAGAGGCAATTTAGCCTCAATGGTTAGTTGGGGAACCTCCATGGTTACTTGGAGAGAGGCCTGCTTGCTAATCTGGCATGACAAAAGGTCTTTGTGAACCTTAGATTGGACGTCGGCATTGTGGTCACCCTGCAGAAGCAGTGCAGCTGCCTTGGTGTCATCCTTGCGTGCAGCAATGTGCAGTGCAGGAAGGCGCACCCGGCCCTTTGTGTCATTCTCAAGGAGGATTGCCACAACTTGGTCATGCCCTTGTTGAAGAGCCACCGCCAATGGTGTGAAGCCATCCTGGGGAACGAGAGGAGTGTGAAAGAATATGTCAATAAAGAGAAAAACGGTAAAGTAATGATAAAGGTATAGGAAGAAAGAAAGAGAAGATAAAGAAAAAAGAAGAAACAAAGATCAAGAGAGAGGTCAGATAAAGGAAAAGAGAAACCAAGAAAAGGAACAAGAGAGAAAAAAAGGAGAGAAACACGATATAAAGATAATAAGTAGTCAAGAGAGAGGGGGGGGGGGGGGGAGTTGAGAAGAGTTAACAGCAAGAAGGTTTGATGAAAAATAAAGCATGAATGAACTGGATGTGTGGGGATAATAGTCAGAAAAGTGAGATATGAATCCTACAAGGAGCAGCTGGGATTAGCAAAGGGCAGCTGGCAGTAGTCATATGTGTGTAGTGAGAGATTGGAAGTTGATAAGACAGAGCTGGAGGTTGGTGGGGTGCGGGGGGTGCAAGCTGCTGCTGAGGATATTCTCTTTTTAAACTGCAAGTAAAATGTCTACATTAATTGTGGACACCATATTTGTTTACAGTCATTGTCGGAAATGAATCTACAATATTCCTCAATGATCCAAAAAGGTGTGTCCACTTCTCAAATCCAGGCCCCAGGAAATGCAAATCTCACTGGTTCCTGATCTATCAGCTAAGCGACAATCTCACTGGTTTCAGACCTCTCAACTCAGCGGTACTCTTATTGCCCAATCAGTTACATGCTTCTATCTGCACTCCTGTTGCCAGTAGTTTTTATCAATAGCAGCCAAGAAGAACCACTTCCCACCAATTACTTCAAAAGACGACTGCACTGACATTCAATGTAGACATTTTGTTGAAGTTCTTTAAAATTATAAAGCAACATGGGGCATAGCCTTAGAAAGCAGGATTCCAAGAGTATATTTGGAAAAAACAAAATTAGTACAAAAGGGGATGAGTTCTGAGGAATTGCTAGGGTACACTTGGGGGTGGGTTGGAGGATGCTGGAGAAGCAGGCCTATAAAGGGTATGGCAGGTAAGACAGGAATGGTAAGTTAACCATCAGTAACATTTTATAGCTTTGCCCTGGACATTGTAGTGCCTGGCAGAGCTACTAGAACCTGCCTGAATGGCTTCCTGGAGGGAGATGAGTGCAGATGGATGGAGAATGGGTTAGTGGGAATGAGGGGAGGAAGAAAGTTGAGTACAGGCTGAGGGTTTCTTTAAAGTCCATCACAACAATGACTTACTATAACAACAAAAGCAACATCAGAAAAGATAAGACAGGAGTAAACAGAAAAGCCTGAATAAAGTGCACACCCACTAAGCTTGTATGATCTCATTTTTTTAAAATGATATATTACACACACACACACACACACACACACACACACACACACACACACACACACACACACAAACACACACACACACACACACACACACTTCACACCAATCTTACAAGCATCATTTATTGTTTTGCCTGCATGTACAGTTACAAGCAGATTGCATAGAGTTTGGTGACACATTATGGGCCCAACAGCCTCTTGCGTATTTAAGTTTATTCTTACATCTTCCGTATATGTTCTGTACAATTGTTCCTCAATGTAAATTCTATCAAACTAATAGAGCTGAATCTGCCCCATTAACATACAATTAACCCGACATCAATATGTGCCATTAATACAATATGTCATCAATGGATCATTCTGGTGCTGGGGAAAGTATTTAATTGTGCACGTATATTGATCAAACCACATTCTTATGGATGCCTGCCTGGCATAAGAAAATACAGAGAAACACTGATACCAAAGCGCATGTGGTTAAACAACATGAGCTCACAAATACTTTGTAAATAAATAAATAAATAAATAAATAAAAAATAAAAAAACATTATAATCTTACTATAATTCACCAAATGTCTGTCTGTCCGTTCGTTCCCAGGTACCGCAAAAACGGCTGAACTGATCGCAACGATATTTTGGGTGGGTAATCCTGTGACCCCCTGGAGTAAAATAGGCTATATTGTTTTTCCAATTTTTTTCCAATTTCCAATTTTCCAGTTTTTCCAAACACGATGGAATAATATTTACCAATATGAACAGTGATGTGGCCTTTGTTGAAATTCTACGCACCAGGAGAAAGTAGATCGACTCCTGACAAACTCTTCCTATATAAACGTGTGGCTCCGAAGGAACACGGCAGCGTGTGCAAAGCGACCGAGAAACAGGTGTAGCGGCCGCTTCGGTGTTACAGATTTGGTGCGCACTCTTCACACATAAACGTGTGACTGAGAAAGACGTGTAGCGGCCGATTCCGTTTTGCAGATTCGTCGAACGCTCTTCCGCATCTCAACGGTTCTGTTGTCATTGTCGTCGTTCATCGCAAAATACAACTGAATGCAAGTTTAGAATGCAAGTACATGAAAAAAAAACGAAATACAGTTTACCTGAAGAGATATGTTTTTAACACGCACGAAAGCAATACGACGTCATTGACCGCCATGAAAATCCGCGAAGTATTTTACGGTATTAAAACTGAGCCGCTCTTTACATACTTAGGGCCAAATAAGAAAAAACACCAGTTGATCGTCCGGATAAAATATTTAAAAAAGGAGGATGAGGCCCTTTTAATTCAATCCTTTTTCAAAATGGGCGCCATGTACAGTTTAGATTTTGACGATTTGCATGTGATATGATTTAACGGATATTTACACAAATCGTTTAAAATAAAAAGCCTTCAATTTCTGATATTTTGCCTTTTCATTTGGGCCTCCCAATTGAAGCACTGCCTGTAGGGCGGGGTACCGTTGCTAGTAATAATAATTTTAAAAAAAAGAAATATATATATATACACATATAAATATATATGAATATACATATATATGCATAAATATATATTATACATTATATATATATATATATATATATATATATATATATATATATATATATATATATATATAGATATATATATATATATATATAGATATATATATATATATATATGTTACATTGTTTTAAAAAAACCTTTGGATTTGTTTTGCATGTGAAAAAGAGGGGAAGAGTGAGAGAAGAGGGAGATGAGAAGGAGGGGGTAAAGTGGTAGAAGTGGGAGGAGGGGTAAAGAAAAGGGAAGAGGGGTAAAGGGGGAGGGGGAGAGATAGACAGAGATATAGAGAGAGACAGGGAGACAGAGAGACAGAGACAGAGACAGAGACAGAGAGAGAGAGAGAGAGAGAGAGAGAGAGAGAGAGAGAGAGAGAGAAGGGGGAGAGAGAGAAACAGGGGGGCAGAGAGAGGGAGAGAGAGAGAAACAGGGGGACAGAGAGAGGGAGAGAGAGAGAGAAACAGGGGGGGAGAGAGAGAGAGAGAGAAGGGGGAGAGAGAGGGAGAAACATGGAGACAGAGAGAGGGGGAGAGAGAGAAACTGGGGGACAAATATATAGAGAGAGAAACTGTTACATTGTTTAAAAAAAACCTTTGGATTTGTTTTGCATGTGAAAAAGAGGGGAAGAGTGAGACAAGAGGGAGAAGAGAAGGAGGGGGTAAAGTGGTGGAATATATATATGAATATACATATATATATATATATATATATATATATATATATATATATATATATGTATATATATATATATATATATATATATATATACATATATATATACAGTGGAACCTTGACTTACGAGTGCCCCAACTTACGAGTTTTTCGAGATACGAGCCGTCGCTCGGGCGGTTTATTGCTTTGAGATGCGAGCCGAGATCCGAGTTACGCGCTTTCGCCACCCGGTCACGTGGTTATCTTGCCGTGCAAGTACAGTATCTCTGTCGTATAGCGCTGCATTTTTGTTTTCGCATTTTGGTTATTTCGAGTTTCGCCGCCAGGTGGGTTCTGGTCACGTGGTTATCTTGCCGTGCAAGTACAGTACGTATCTCTGTCGTATAGCGCTGCATTTTTGTTTTCGCATTTTGGTTATTTCGAGTTTACGCCGCCAGGTGGGTTCTGGTCACGTGGTTATCTTGCCGTGCAAGTACAGTACGTATCTCTGTCGTATAGCGCTGCATTTTTGTTTTCGCATTTTGGTTATTTCGAGTTTCGCCGCCAGGTGGGTTCTGGTCACGTGGTTATCTTGCCGTGCAAGTACAGTACGTATCTCTGTCGTATAGCGCTGCATTTTTGTTTTCGCATTTTGGTTATTTCGGAAAATTTCTTAGTTTTAACCATGGGGCCTAAGAAAGTGAGTGGCAAGTGCAGTGCTGAGAAGAAGAAGAGGATGATGTGCTTGGATATAAAACACGCAATCGTCGAAAAACATGAGCGAGGTGCCGAGGAGGACGTATATAACGGCAGAGGAGAAGAGCATGCCAGGCCACAACTTGTTCAGAATGCCGGCGATAGCTCGCCTTCTCTTTGTGGAAAACACGGTACTGAGAAGAAGAAGAGGATGATGTGCTTGGATATAAAACACGCAATCGTCGAAAAACATGAGCGAGGTGTCGAGGAGGACGTATATAACGGCAGAGGAGAAGAGCATGCCAGGCCACAACTTGTGGATATAAAACACGCAATCGTCGTGTTTTATATAAAACTTGTGCTTGGATATAAAACACGCAATCGTCGAAAAACATGAGCGAGGTGCCGAGGAGGACGTATATAACGGCAGAGGAGAAGAGCATGCCAGGCCACAACTTGTTCAGAGTGCCGGCGATAGCTCGCCTTCTCTTTGTGGAAAACACGGTGAGATCCTTAACATCCAACAACTAATGGGACGCAAACGGGGCGCCCAGTTTAGCGGTACACACATTGATGAATCACCCTGCCTGTGATTCACCCATGACAGGTTATAGCTGGGTCGGGATTCAAACCCAGGCTGGACAGTTTAGACTTTAGAGTCAAGTGTGCGTACCTCCAGTCCAGGCCATCCTGCCAACTTGTATGCTGCATACAGGTGAAATATAAAGCGCGAGATATTTTTATATATACTGTATATTTTAAAAAAAATTGGTGTGGTTTTTGGCGGGCTGGAACGGATTAATAGCATTTCAATGCATTTTAATGGGGAAATGTGATTTGAGATACGAGCAATTTGAGTTACGAGCTCGGTCACGGAACGAATTAAACTCGTAAGTCAAGGTTCCACTGTATATATATATATATATATATATATATATATATATATATATATATATATATATATATACACACATATATAAGTGGGGGTTAGCTGTTGGGAAATGAGGATCAACACAGAGATATAGTGATTTAAAGAGAAATGTTTAAAGAATCATCATCATCATCATGTTTGCAAATGGCCTCCTTAAAAACCCATATTTTTTGAAGTGTTAAATTATATTTAATATTATGTAAACGGTATTTGAGATTTAACCTTGCTCTAATAAAAGCTTTAAAAGTAAGTAGCACATAATGAGAGGAAAAAGCAACACTTTACATTTTTGTCTTCCTCAACTTATAAATAAATAGCAAACTTAGCCTGACCAATTTCATAATTTGCTAAACACACTTTCTTAAGTGAGGAGGGCCCTGAAACGCCAGGCATAAAAAATATAGTGAAACAGAGAATCCGACTTTTTTAGGCAGCAGGTTTTTTTTTAACCAATAGTCCATTTTCATCTATTGTGGTTTTTAAGTGCTTTTTCTCCTTTGGTTGAACCGTTTGTAACCCATCAGAATCAATATAAGAGGTGATTGTGCTGGAGGAAGGGGTACAAAGGGAGCCATGATCATAGGGGAGGATCACCGTCAGTTGTTACAGAAGGGAGGCTAAGATTGGTTACCACAGGAGAAACAACATCAATTATCAAGGAAGAAGACCTATAATTTACCACCGTAGAAGGGGGTCTATTATCCCCTACCAGGAAAGACAACAACAACAACAACAGGCATTGTTAGGCCATTTTCCCTGCTAGAGTGGGGGTTAGCCCCCTACCGGGAAAGGAGGGTTACAGTTCGTTTCTACATAACTCACGACCACACTGAGATTGTGAGCAGTGGGGAAGGGAGGGGGGCATGGTTATCTTTTGTAGGGAGGGGATGGGGTGGGGTTTTGTAGTGAGGGGTCTGCTTTGGAAACGTTTTGCTGTTGGGAACAGTCATGCATGACGTTCCGAAATTGTCCATGTCCAAAACATTTCAATATACTGGTAGAAGCATAGACGGTATATTCAAAACTCCTTGTGTTTGAGCTTTATTACAAGATTCAGATCTTTCCAGGAATCCTTTGGAATCATGAAAACTTGACGATAAAAGTAAAGCAAGTCTTTCAATTTGCTATTTTGTGATTCAAAAGGAATCTTTAAGATACCTAAGGTACCATAATCAGTAAGTTATTTAACAATGATCTCATTGAGAACAAAAGGAGGGACATTTGAAATTGTAACTTTAATTGCTGGTGTATCAAGCAGCAAAACCATTTAAGGAAATCATCAGGCTCAAGGAAGAGAGGCATAGAAGGTGGGAGGGGAAAGGGAAGAAAAACGACAAAACACATTAGAGTTACAGCTCTACCTCGTGGACAGCCGTCATGAACCACACCCAAACACGACCTACCTGGGAGAAGAGACAAAAGAGATGGAGAGAGAGATGGAGAGAGAGAGAGATGGAGAGAGAGAGAGATGGAGAGAGAGAGAGATGGAGAGAGAGAGAGATGGAGAGAGAGAGAGATGGAGAGAGAGAGAGATGGAGAGAGAGAGAGATGGAGAGAGAGAGAGATGGAGAGAGAGAGAGATGGAGAGAGAGAGAGATGGAGAGAGAGAGAGATGGAGAGAGAGAGAGATGGAGAGAGAGAGAGATGGAGAGAGGGAGAGATGGAGAGATGGAGAGATGGAGAGATGGAGAGAGAGAGAGAGAGAGAGAGACAGAGAGAGAGAGAGAGAGAGAGAAGAGAGAGAGAGAGAAGAGAAAAGAGAAGAGAAGAGAAAATAAATCTGAAGAATTCCTTTGGCTTATAGAGTGCCTGATCCAATGACCATCCAGTTCATCCACTGGGCACCGTCAACGTTGAGGTTTCAATGCGTATATCCCAGAACCTCTTAAGATAGCAGGTATACAACCTTAGTTGTTGTCAGAAGGCTATCCAATCAGACAGAGAGAGAGAGGAGAGAGAAAAATACAAGTGAGAGAAGGAGAAGGAGAGAGAAAGGGGGAAAAAAAATAGTGAGTAGACATTAAGAGAAAGAGAGTGGGTGAGAGATAAATATACAGAGAGAGGAGAGATAAAGAGGAAGAGGGAGAGGAGCGATGAAGAGAAAAAAGTGGAGAGATAAAGAGGAGAGAGGAGAGATAAAGTGATAAAGAGTAAGAGGGAGAGAGAGAGAGAGAGAGAGAGAGAAGAGATTAAGACAAAGAGACAGGAGAGAGAAAAAGAAAGATGGAGGAAGATAAAGAGAAAGAAAAAGAGAGAGAGAGGAGAAAGAAAAAAAAGATGGAGGAAGATAAAGGGGGAAAAAGAGAGAGAGAGGAGCAACGCTGGGTACTTTTGCTAGTGTATAATAAAGCTACCTGATGATCAATAACTAAATGGCATTGTAATTATTACAGCTTGTTGTTCTTTTGTTTATAATCAAAACATGCCATTGACAGGCAAAATATGTATCAGGCAGAGAAAGTATCTGAATGGACCAAAATCGTGTTAGTTGCATCTTCAAAACCTCCAGGACATGTCCAGGAACATCTGAAAATACTATCATGTACCAAGTTTACCGAGTAAAGACAGGAAAGGATATCAGTAGGGTATTCAATTAACTCAAATATGATGAAACAAATGGACAACATTTCTGCCCCCACCTCAGTAGGAATGCCCTGGTTTCCTCCATGATCCAACAGAATCTTCACCACCTCCAGATGATTCTCCTGTGCTGCCATATATAGAGGCGTAAAGCCATTCTGCAAAAAAAGTCAAGAATTAAGTAGCCATACCTCACTAAATGTAACACAGAAGTCAATCTGCTGCACCTTGCAGACCAAAACTCAGATCTTTCGATGCACAGCAATCAGAAAGGCCTGATTTATTCATGACGTGGTGTCACAAGCAAAATCAAATCGAAACTTTTCCATTTTCTATTTGTAACGAACTAAGCTGCACCAAAAATGAGGCTGGTATGAATTATTCCCAATAACCAAGTGTCTACACCAAGTACACCAATGCGCATCCTGCCACAACCACAATACTTCACAACCAGCATTATATGCTTACCACTACACACGAAAGCAGCTTTCCCCCAATGTCTCAAACCAAAGCAATACAAGTAGCATTTAAACAACTGACTAGCTGAGAAGCAAATGGTCTTACCTGAGACTGTGCATTCACATTAGACCCGTTCTGCAACAGCACAGACACAACTGCTGCCTGGCCAGCTAGTGATGCAATGTGCAGGGCAGTGTTCCCCTTCTGCTAAGAGCCACATATGAAGACACTCACTCAAATGATCTGCACTGCAACTTATTCAATACATATCAAAACAACACCGCCACCACTACTCTCAGCGATAATCATGTGATGAACATTTACTGTAACCACTCCAACAATAAACCACACCAACTCACAACTGGACCAAGGACATGTGCAATAAAGACAAGCTTGATGTGATGTACACACAATTGCTCTATAAGACTTGGGAATTGTACAAAATAATGGTATATAAATCCACAGTAAATACATCATGGGTTCAGAAACAAGCATGAGGCCCAAATGCCTTTGGTTAGAATCAATCATGGTCCAGTTGGTACTCACCTTGGTAACAGTATCAATTAGAGCCCCTCTTGCCAGTAACTCCACCACCACAGTCACATGACCTTCCTTGGAGGCTAAGTGCAATGCATTCAGGCCATTCTGCAGACACATGCACAGTAGATACATCAGAACTTTGCAGCTAACAAATTCATTAACTTCATGTTCCCCTCATCAAAAGATTCATTTCACACTCTCATATCCTTTTAGTTGCTAAGACCATCAACTTGTAACTAATCAATTAATTAGCTGGGATTTTGTGGAGGGATTGAACAGCAATTGTATTAGAGAGGGTGTCACTCTGAGAATACCTGTCAGATATAGCTCCTTCCTTGGAATTGGATATGTGCCTCTACCAAAGGTGTACAACGCATACATACTGTACGATCAGGATTACAGTGCTCCCACATCCTATCTTGCATACAGTGCTCATAAATCCTATATCTTGCATACAGTGCTCCCACATCCTATCTTGCCTATAGTGCTCCTACATCCTATATCTTGTGTAGCGGTTACCGAAAGCATGACACAATCACCTTGCACCGGCCGATGACGTAACCGGCGGGCGGTTACTTGCCCGGACGAGTCCGGACTTGCCTTGCCCGGGCGGACTCTCGATTTGCATACCACGCCCCGTTGAGGCGTGGCTGACTTATTTGCATACCACGCCCCGCCTGAGAGGCGTGGCTTTTGTGTGGTGAACTTTTGATATAAATTGCCACCCGTGTTAACCGGCTATTCAGTGCTTTTGAGTTCTTTCGAGTTGAGCTGGAATAAATAGCTCAGTGAAACTTCGTTCCCGGTGTCGTCCATTTTGTCCGGCTTTATCGTGCGAGCACAGCTCCACACTTGCATACAGTGCTCCCACATCCTATCTTGCATACAGTGCTCCCACATCCTATCTTGCATACAGTGCTCCCACATCCTATCTTACATACAGTGCTCCCACATCCTATCTTGCATACAGTGCTCCCACATCCTATCTTGCATACAGTGCTCCCACATCCTATCTTGCATACACTGCTCCCACATCCTATCTTGCATACACTATACAGTGCTCCCACATCCTATCTTGCATACAGTGCTCCCACATCCTATCTTGCATACACTGCTCCCACATCCTATCTTGCATACACTATACAGTGCTCCCACATCCTATCTTGCATACAGTGCTCCCACATCCTATCTTGCATACAGTGCTCCCACATCCTATCTTGCCTATAGTGCTTCTACATTGTGGGTGCTGTGCTCGCACGATAAAATCGGACAAAATGGACGACGCCAGGAATTAGGTTTCTCTGAGCTATTTATTCCCAGCTCACTCAGACTCCAAAGCACTGAATCAGCCCATCGAACGGGTGGCAATATATATCAGAAACTCAACACACAAAAGCCACGCCTCTCAGGCGGGGCGTGGTATGCAAATAGATAAGCCACGCCTCTCAACGGGGTGTGGTATGCAAGGCAAGCGTTCGCCCGGTAAAGGCAAGTCTCAACACGCCCGGGCGAGTCCGGACACGTGACCGCTCACCGGTTGCGTCATCGGCCGGTGCAGGGTAATTGTGTCATGCTACCGGTAACCGCCACACGCGCCCCAACCCAGAATTAACATGTACCGGGAGGGTCAGTTTGAGGGGGGTCTTGATGACCCGGCCGAAACGACCCCTGACGATTCGTGTGGGGGTGGTAGGTGGCGGGGCGGTGGATGGTCGGGCGGGGGGCCTGGTTGACGGGGGACGGCCCCGACATGGAGGAAGGGCCAACCGTGGAGGTTGGTCGAGGTCCAAATGGGCGGGCTTGAGGCGGTCGACGGAGATGCGGTCTGCCTTGCCGCCGATGTCGATGGTGAACGACTTGTCGTCCCTCTTCAGGACCCAGAAAGGTCCATCGTACGGTGGCCGGAGCGGTCCCCGGTGTGCGTCGTGCCGGATAAAAACGTACTCCGCAGTGCGAAGTGCTGGGGGGACGTGGGGTTGGGGGCAGCCGTGGTGGGACGTGGGCACAGGGGCAAATCTCCTGGCGGCCTCCTGGAGGACCGAGCGTTGGCGAATGGCGAGCCACGGACCAGGGGCCGGTGGCATCAGGGATGAATTCGCCCGGCACGCGCAGTGGCTGGCCGTAGACCAGCTCGGCGGTGGAAGCCTGGAGGTCCTCTTTAGGGGCCGTTCGGAGGCCCAATAGGACCCACGGGAGCCTGTCGGCCCAACCGTCGTCCTGGAGGCTGGCCCTGAGAGCGGCCTTCATCGAGCGGTGGAACCGCTCGTACAAGCCGTTGGCTTGGGGGTGGTAGGCCATGGTGCGGTGAAGCTTGACCCCCAAGGCCTCGGCGACCGCGCCCCAAAGCTCAGAGGTGAATTGCGGGCCTCTATCGCAGGAGATGTCCGAGGGGGCGCCGAAACGGGCAATCCAGGTGCCAATGAAGGCCTGCGCCACGTCGGCGGATGTTGTTGATGCCAGCGGGACAGCCTCCGGCCACCTGGTGGTCCTGTCCACCATTGTGAGGAGGTGGGTGAAGCCCCGCGAGGAGGTAAGGGGTCCCACCAGGTCCACATTGACGTGGTCGAAGCGCCACGCGGGCATGTCGAATGGTGCCAACGGGGCCTGGGTGTGCCGGTGGACCTTCGCACGCTGGCAGGCGACACAGGCATTGGCCCAGTCGCGGACGTCTTTACGGAGCCCGTGCCAGATGAATTTCGCTCCCACGAGCTTCTGTGATGCTTTCCGGCCCAGGTGGGAAAGGCCGTGGAGGGCGTCAAAAATGTGCCGCCGCCATCCGGTGGGCACGATGGGGGCGAGGTTGGCCCAGGCAGACGTCGCACAGGAGAACTGTGCCTGTGTCCTCGAAGGGGACGTCGGCCAACTGCAGGCCTGTGTCCTCTGTCCGGAGGGCTTGCACCGTGGGGTCGGCGGTCTGGTCGGCCGCCATGCGGGCGAAGTCCACACCCAGGTGGACGGCGTTCGCGCCGGACCGGGAGAGGCAATCGGCCACAGCGTTGTCCTTGCCCGCGACGTGCTGGATGTCCGTCGTAAATTCGGACACAGTGGAGAGGTGGCGCTGCTGGCGGGCCGACCATGGCTCTGTAACCTTGGCCATGGCGAAGACCAGGGGTTTGTGGTCCACAAACGCCGTGAACGGGCGGCCCTCCAAAAGATGGCGGAAGTGGCGAACAGCCAGGTAAAGGCCGAGGAGCTCGCGGTCGAAAGCGCTATACTTGCACTCGTTAGGGCAAAGCTGCCGGCTGAAGAAGGCCAGCGGTTGCCAAGCTCTGTTCACCCACTGTTCATGCACGGCGCCCACCACGTAGTCGGAAGCGTCTGTGGTGAAGGCGATGGGTGCGTCGAGCGCCGGGTGCGCCAGCATGGTCGCGTTGGCGAGGGCCAGCTTAGCACCCGTGAACGCCGCGTCCATCTCTGTGGTCCAGGCGATGACGTGTTTGGCCGGCTTGCCCCGGAGGGCTTCGTACAGGGGGCGCATGAGTTGGGCGGCGCGAGGCACGAACCGGTGGTAGAAATTTACCATCCCCAAAAATTCCTGTAGGGCCTTGATGGAGCGAAGGCGCAGGAAACTTGTGACTGCCTCCACCTTGGTAGGCAGCGGGACGGCCCCGCGCTTCGTGATGCGGTGCCCCAGGAAGTCAACGGCCGTTACGCCAAACTGGCATTTCGCCGGGTTGATGATGAGGCCGGGCTGGCCGAGGCGCTCAAAAAGCGTGCGCAGGTGGATGAGGTGCTCCGCCTGGGAAGTGCTGGCGATGAGAATGTCACCCAGGTAGACGAACAGAAAGGTGAGATCGCGCAGCACACTGTCCATCAGCCGCTGGAAGGCCTGGGCCGCGTTCTTAAGGCCGAACGGCATTCGGAGGAACTCGAAGAGGCCAAAAGGTGTAATTACAGCCGTCTTCGGAACGTCGGCCGGCCGGACAGGTACCTGGTGGTAGCCCCGAATGAGGTCGACCTTGGAGAAGATCACCCGCCCCGCCAAACAGGCGGAAAAGTCCTGTATGTGTGGTATCGGGTACCGGTCGGGGGTGGTGGCGTCGTTGAGGCGGTGGTAATCGCCGCATGGTCGCCATCCGCCACCCGGTTTGGGCACGATGTGCAGGGGCGAGGCCCACGCGCTATTCGAGCGCCGCACAATTCCCAATCGCTCCAGCGCGTCGAATTCCGCCTTCGCTATGGCGAGTTTGGCCGGGTCGAGGCGGCAAGCCCTGGCATAGACCGGTGGACCTGCGGTCGGGATGTGGTGTTCGACGCCGTGCTTGACGGCGACGGCCGAAAACGTCGGCTGCATGAGGGCGGGAAACTCGGCGAGTAGGCGGGTGAAATCGTCCACGGCCGGGAGCGCGCAGGCTAGCTTGGTCGGAGCGGAGCCGCTCAATGAGCAAGCGAGCGAGCTGAAGGTCTCCGCATTGATGAGCCGACGCCGTTTGACGTCGACCAAAAGCCCATGCGCGCAAAGAAAATCTGCACCCAACAAGGCCATGGGCACGTTCGCCGTGATGAAGTCCCACCTGAAGCGCTGGCCCCCGAAGCAGAATGCGACGCTGCGCGAACCGAAGGTGCGGATGGAGGAACCGTTTGCGGCGACCAAAGCGGGGCCGCAAAGCGCGGCCTGTTTGTCCTCCACCGAGGCGGGTATCACGCTCAGCTGAGCGCCGGTGTCACACAAAAAACGCTGCCGGGACTCCGTGTCCGTGATAAACAGAAGGCTGCCTGAATGGCCGACGCTCATGGCAGGCAGCGAGCGCTGGCCTGGTCGTTTCCCGTCCTGCCAAAAGTGCACGGTGGGCGGCACGTTCTGGCCTTCTGCCCGAACCTGGCGTGGTAATAGCACATGGTCCGCTCTGGTGGAGGCTCCGGCGGTCGCGTCGGGTTCGGTCGACGGGGCGTCGCGGCGGCCGCTGCCGCCAGTGGCGCTGACTCGGCCGGTGGAGGCGCCGGTCATGGCGCGGGCGTTGCCTCGGTCGGCCCAGGGTCCCAGGCGGCCGCTCCGACGTGTCGCCTGGCCGAGCAAAATTTATCGGCCTCCTTGGCCAGGGCGCGAGGGTCCGTGATGGGCGAATTCGCCAAAGCTAACCGTACCTGCCCGGGTAGCCGCTGGAGGAACAGCTCGCGGAAGAGGAAGTCCGGGCTGTGGTCACCGAGAAGAGCAAGCATGTGGTCCATGCTTTTGGACGGACGGGCCTCGCCCAGCTCCGGGAGGTCGAGTAGTTGTCGTGCGCGTTCGGTCTCCGTGAGTCCAAACGCACCGATGAGTAGGTCTTTGAGCGCGCCGTATTTGTCGGCGTCCGGCGGGTGCTGGAGGAAGCTCAGAACCCGGGAAGCGGAGGAGGCGTTGAGTTTCGGAGACCACGTGGTGGTAGCGCGTCGTGTCCTCCGTAATCTTTCGCAGGGCGAATTGAGAATCCGCTTGAGCAAACGAAACGGCCGCGTGAGATTCCCAAAAGCCCGGGAGCTTCAAAGCTACAGCTGACTCCATCGCCGTGTTCGTAGAAAGGCGTCACCAATTGTGGGAGCTGTCAGCTATGCTCGCACGATAAAATCGGACAAAATGGACGATGCCAGGAATTAGGTTTCTCTGAGCTATTTATTCCCAGCTCACTCAAACGAACTCCAAAGCACTGAATCAGCCCATCGAACGGGCGGCAATATATATCAGAAACTCATTACTCAACACACAAAAGCCACGCCTCTCAGGCGGGGCGTGGTATGCAAATAGATAAGCCACGCCTCTCAACGGGGCGTGGTATGCAAGGCAAGTGTTCGCCCGGTAAAGGCAAGTCTCAACACGCCCGGGCGAGTCCGGACACGTGACCGCTCGCCGGTTGCGTCATCGGCCTGTGCAGGGTAATTGTGTCATGCTACCGGTAACCGCTACAACATCCTATATCTTCTTGCATACAGTGCTCCCACATCCTATCTTGCATACAGTGCTCCCACATCCTATCTTGCATACAGTGCTCCCACATCCTATCTTGCATACAGTGCTCCCACATCCTATCTTGCATACAGTGCTCCCACATCCTATCTTGCCTATAGTGCTCCTACATCCTATCTTGCATACAGTGCTCCCACATCCTATCTTGCATACAGTGCTCCTACATCCTATATTGCATACAGTGCTCCCACATCCTATTTTGCCTATAGTGCTCCGACATCCTATATCTTGCATACAGTGCTCCCACATCCTATATCTTGCATACAGTGCTCCCACATCCTATATCTTGCATACAGTGCTCCCACATCCTATATCTTGCATACAGTGCTCCCACATCCTATATCTTGCATACAGTGCTCCCACATCCTATATCTTGCATACAGTGCTCCGACATCCTATATTGCATACAGTGCTCCCACATCCTATCTTGCCTATAGTGCTCCGACATCCTATATCTTGCATACAGTGCTCCCACATCCTATATCTTGCATACAGTGCTCCCACATCCTATATCTTGCATACAGTGCTCCCACATCCTATATCTTGCATACAGTGCTCCCACATCCTATATCTTGCATACAGTGTTCCCACATCCTATATCTTGCATACAGTGCTCCTACATCCTACATCCTATATCTTACATACAGTGCTCCCACATCCTATCTTGCATACAGTGCTCCCACATCCTATATCTTGCATACAGTGCTCCCACATCCTATATCTTGCATACAGTGCTCCCACATCCTATATCTTGCATACAGTGCTCCCACATCCTATATCTTGCATACAGTGCTCCCACATCCTATATCTTGCATACAGTGCTCCCACATCCTATCTTGCATACAGTGCTCCCACATCCTATATCTTGCATACAGTGCTCCCACATCCTATATCTTGCATACAGTGCTCCCACATCCTATATCTTGCATACAGTGCTCCCACATCCTATATCTTCCATACAGTGCTCCCACATCCTATATCTTGCATACAGTGCTCCCTCATCCTATCTTGCAAACAGTGCTCCCACATGCTATCTTGCCTGTAGTGCTCCCACATCCTATATCTTGCATACAGTGCTCCTACATCCTATATCTTGCATACAGTGCTCCTACATCCTATATCTTGCATACAGTGCTCCCACATCCTATATCTTGCATACAGTGGTCCCACATCCTATATCTTGCAGACAGTGCTCCCACATCCTATATCTTGCATACAGTGCTCCCACATCCTATATCTTGCATACAGTGCTCCCACATCCTATATCTTGCATACAGTGCTCCCACATCCTATATCTTGCATACAGCGCTCCCACATCCTATATCTTGCATACAGTGCTCCCACATCCTATATCTTGCATACAGTGCTCCCACATCCTATCTTGCATACAGTGCTCCCACATGCTATCTTGCCTATAGTGCTCCCACATCCTATATCTTGCATACAGTGCTCCTACATCCTATCTTGCAACCAGTGCTCCCACATCCTATCTTGCATACAGTGCTCCCACGTCCTATATCTTGCATACAGTGCTCCCACGTCCTATATCTTGCATACAGTGCTCCCACATCGTATATCTTGTATACAGTGCTCCCACATCCTATATCTTGCATACAGTGCTCCCACATCGTATATCTTGTATACAGTGCTCCCACATCCTATATCTTGCATACAGTGCTCCCACATCCTATATCTTGCATACAGTGCTCCCACATCCTATATCTTGCATTCAGTGCTCCTACATCCTATATCTTGCATACAGTGCTCCCACATCCTATATCTTGCATACAGTGCTCCCACGTCCTATATCTTGCATACAGTGCTCCCACATCCTATATCTTGCATACAGTGCTCCCACATCCTATATCTTGCATACAGTGCTCCCACGTCCTATATCTTGCATACAGTGCTCCCACATCGTATATCTTGTATACAGTGCTCCCACATCCTATATCTTGCATACAGTGCTCCCACATCCTATATCTTGCATACAGTGCTCCCACATCGTATATCTTGTATACAGTGCTCCCACATCCTATATCTTGCATACAGTGCTCCCACATCCTATATCTTGCATACAGTGCTCCCACATCCTATATCTTGCATACAGTGCTCCTACATCCTATATCTTACATACAGTGCTCCCACATCCTATCTTGCATACAGTGCTCCCACATCCTATATCTTGCATACAGTGCTCCCACATCGTATATCTTGCATACAGTGCTCATACATCCTATCTCTTGCATACAGTGCTCCCACATCCTATCTTGCATACAGTGCTCCCACCATCCTATATCTTGCATACAGTGCTCCCACATGCTATATCTTACATACAGTGCTCCCACATCCAATCTTGCATACAGTGCTCCCACATCCTATATCTTGCATACAGTGCTCCCACATCCTATATCTTGCATACAGTGCTCCTACATCCTATATCTTGCATACAGTGCTCCCACATCCTATGTTGCATACAGTGCTCCCACGTCCTATATCTTGCATACAGTGCTCCCACATCCTATCTTGCATACAGTGCTCCCACATCCTATATCTTGCATACAGTGCTCCCACATCCTATCTTGCATACAGTGCTCCCACATCCTATATCTTGCATACAGTGCTCCCACATCCTATATCTTGCATACAGTGCTCCTACATCCTATATCTTGCATACAGTGCTCCCACATCCTATCTTGCATACAGTGCTCCCACATCCTATATCTTGCATACAGTGCTCCCACATCCTATCTTGCATACAGTGCTCCTACATCCTATATCTTGCAAACAGTGCTCCCACATCCTATATCTTGCATGCAGTGCTCCTACATCCTATATCTTGCATACAGTGCTCCTACATCCTATATCTTGCATACAGTGCTCCCACATCCTATATCTTGCATGCAGTGCTCCCACGTCCTATATCTTGCATGCAGTGCTCCTACATCCTATATCTTGCATACAGTGCTCCCACATCCTATATCTTGCATGCAGTGCTCCTACATCCTATATCTTGCATACAGTGCTCCCACATCCTATCTTGCATACAGTGCTCCCACATCCTATATCTTGCATACAGTGCTCCCACATCCTATCTTGCATACAGTGCTCCCACATCCTATCTTGCATACAGTGCTCCCACATCCTATCTTGCATACAGTGCTCGCACATCCTATATCTTGCATACAGTGCTCCTACATCCTATATCTTGCATACAGTGCTCCCACATCCTATATCTTGCATACAGTGCTCCCACATCCTATCTTGCATACAGTGCTCCTACATCCTATATCTTGTATACAGTGCTCCCACATCCTATATCTTGCATGCAGTGCTCCTACATCCTATATCTTGCATACAGTGCTCCTACATCCTATATCTTGCATACAGTGCTCCCACATCCTATATCTTGCATGCAGTGCTCCCACATCCTATATCTTGCATGCAGTGCTCCTACATCCTATATCTTGCATACAGTGCTCCCACATCCTATATCTTGCATGCAGTGCTCCCACATCCTATATCTTGCATACAGTGCTCCCACATCCTATCTTGCATACAGTGCTCCCACATCCTATATCTTGCATACAGTGCTCCTACATCCTATATCTTGCATACAGTGCTCCCACATCCTATATCTTGCATACAGTGCTCCCACATCCTATATCTTGCATACAGTGCTCCCACATCCTATCTTGCATACAGTGCTCCCACATCCTATCTTGCATACAGTGCTCCCACATCCTATCTTGCATACAGTGCTCCCACATCCTATATCTTGCATACAGTGCTCCCACATCCTATATCTTGCATACAGTGCTCCCACGTCCTATATCTTGCATACAGTGCTCCCACATCCTATATCTTGCATACAGTGCTCCCACATCCTATATCTTGCATACAGTGCTCCCACGTCCTATATCTTGCATACAGTGCTCCCACATCGTATATCTTGTATACAGTGCTCCCACATCCTATATCTTGCATACAGTGCTCCCACATCCTATATCTTGCATACAGTGCTCCCACATCGTATATCTTGTATACAGTGCTCCCACATCCTATATCTTGCATACAGTGCTCCCACATCCTATATCTTGCATACAGTGCTCCCACATCCTATATCTTGCATACAGTGCTCCTACATCCTATATCTTACATACAGTGCTCCCACATCCTATCTTGCATACAGTGCTCCCACATCCTATATCTTGCATACAGTGCTCCCACATCGTATATCTTGCATACAGTGCTCATACATCCTATCTCTTGCATACAGTGCTCCCACATCCTATCTTGCATACAGTGCTCCCACCATCCTATATCTTGCATACAGTGCTCCCACATGCTATATCTTACATACAGTGCTCCCACATCCAATCTTGCATACAGTGCTCCCACATCCTATATCTTGCATACAGTGCTCCCACATCCTATATCTTGCATACAGTGCTCCTACATCCTATATCTTGCATACAGTGCTCCCACATCCTATGTTGCATACAGTGCTCCCACGTCCTATATCTTGCATACAGTGCTCCCACATCCTATCTTGCATACAGTGCTCCCACATCCTATATCTTGCATACAGTGCTCCCACATCCTATCTTGCATACAGTGCTCCCACATCCTATATCTTGCATACAGTGCTCCCACATCCTATATCTTGCATACAGTGCTCCTACATCCTATATCTTGCATACAGTGCTCCCACATCCTATCTTGCATACAGTGCTCCCACATCCTATATCTTGCATACAGTGCTCCCACATCCTATCTTGCATACAGTGCTCCTACATCCTATATCTTGCAAACAGTGCTCCCACATCCTATATCTTGCATGCAGTGCTCCTACATCCTATATCTTGCATACAGTGCTCCTACATCCTATATCTTGCATACAGTGCTCCCACATCCTATATCTTGCATGCAGTGCTCCCACGTCCTATATCTTGCATGCAGTGCTCCTACATCCTATATCTTGCATACAGTGCTCCCACATCCTATATCTTGCATGCAGTGCTCCTACATCCTATATCTTGCATACAGTGCTCCCACATCCTATCTTGCATACAGTGCTCCCACATCCTATATCTTGCATACAGTGCTCCCACATCCTATCTTGCATACAGTGCTCCCACATCCTATCTTGCATACAGTGCTCCCACATCCTATCTTGCATACAGTGCTCGCACATCCTATATCTTGCATACAGTGCTCCTACATCCTATATCTTGCATACAGTGCTCCCACATCCTATATCTTGCATACAGTGCTCCCACATCCTATCTTGCATACAGTGCTCCTACATCCTATATCTTGTATACAGTGCTCCCACATCCTATATCTTGCATGCAGTGCTCCTACATCCTATATCTTGCATACAGTGCT
This sequence comes from Myxine glutinosa, assembly GCF_964187855.1. NCBI lineage: Eukaryota > Metazoa > Chordata > Myxini > Myxiniformes > Myxinidae > Myxine > Myxine glutinosa. The sequence goes on along the minus strand of NC_136264.1, from coordinate 63,318,471 downwards.
CCTACATCCTATATCTTGCATACAGTGCTCCCACATCCTATATCTTGCATGCAGTGCTCCCACATCCTATATCTTGCATGCAGTGCTCCTACATCCTATATCTTGCATACAGTGCTCCCACATCCTATATCTTGCATGCAGTGCTCCCACATCCTATATCTTGCATACAGTGCTCCCACATCCTATCTTGCATACAGTGCTCCCACATCCTATATCTTGCATACAGTGCTCCTACATCCTATATCTTGCATACAGTGCTCCCACATCCTATATCTTGCATACAGTGCTCCCACATCCTATATCTTGCATACAGTGCTCCCACATCCTATCTTGCATACAGTGCTCCCACATCCTATCTTGCATACAGTGCTCCCACATCCTATCTTGCATACAGTGCTCCCACATCCTATATCTTGCATACAGTGCTCCCACATCCTATATCTTGCATACAGTGCTCCCACATCCTATATCTTGCATACAGTGCTCCCACATCCTATATCTTGCATACAGTGCTCCCACATCCTATCTTGCATACAGTGCTCCCACATCCTATCTTGCATACAGTGCTCCCACATCCTATATCTTGCATACAGTGCTCCCACATCCTATCTTGCATACAGTGCTCCCACATCCTATATCTTGCATACAGTGCTCCTACATCCTATATCTTGCATACAGTGCTCCCACATCCTATATCTTGCATACAGTGCTCCCACATCCTATATCTTGCATACAGTGCTCCCACATCCTATCTTGCATACAGTGCTCCCACATCCTATCTTGCATACAGTGCTCCCACATCCTATCTTGCATACAGTGCTCCCACATCCTATATCTTGCATACAGTGCTCCCACATCCTATATCTTGCATACAGTGCTCCCACATCCTATATCTTGCATACAGTGCTCCCACATCCTATATCTTGCATACAGTGCTCCCACATCCTATATCTTGCATACAGTGCTCCCACATCCTATCTTGCATACAGTGCTCCCACATCCTATCTTGCATACAGTGCTCCCACATCCTATCTTGCATACAGTGCTCCCACATCCTATATCTTGCATACAGTGCTCCCACATCCTATATCTTGCATACAGTGCTCCCACATCCTATCTTGCATACAGTGCTCCTACATCCTATATCTTGCATACAGTGCTCCCACATCCTATCTTGCATACAGTGCTCCTACATCCTATATCTTGCATACAGTGCTCCCACATCCTATCTTGCATACAGTGCTCCCACATCCTATATCTTGCATACAGTGCTCCCACATCCTATATCTTGCATACAGTGCTCCCACATCCTATATCTTGCATACAGTGCTCCCACATCCTATATCTTCCATACAGTGCTCCCACATCCTATATCTTGCATACAGTGCTCCCACATCCTATCTTGCAAACAGTGCTCCCACATGCTATCTTGCCTGTAGTGCTCCCACATCCTATATCTTGCATACAGTGCTCCTACATCCTATATCTTGCATACAGTGCTCCTACATCCTATATCTTGCATACAGTGCTCCCACATCCTATATCTTGCATACAGTGGTCCCACATCCTATATCTTGCAGACAGTGCTCCCACATCCTATATCTTGCATACAATGCTCCCACATCCTATATCTTGCATACAGTGCTCCCACATCCTATATCTTGCATACAGTGCTCCCACATCCTATATCTTGCATACAGCGCTCCCACATCCTATATCTTGCATACAGTGCTCCCACATCCTATATCTTGCATACAGTGCTCCCACATCCTATCTTGCATACAGTGCTCCCACATGCTATCTTGCCTATAGTGCTCCCACATCCTATATCTTGCATACAGTGCTCCTACATCCTATCTTGCAACCAGTGCTCCCACATCCTATCTTGCATACAGTGCTCCCACGTCCTATATCTTGCATACAGTGCTCCCACGTCCTATATCTTGCATACAGTGCTCCCACATCGTATATCTTGTATACAGTGCTCCCACATCCTATATCTTGCATACAGTGCTCCCACATCCTATATCTTGCATACAGTGCTCCCACATCGTATATCTTGTATACAGTGCTCCCACATCCTATATCTTGCATACAGTGCTCCCACATCCTATATCTTGCATACAGTGCTCCCACATCCTATATCTTGCATACAGTGCTCCCACATCCTATATCTTGCATACAGTGCTCCCACATCCTATCTTGCATACAGTGCTCCTACATCCTATATCTTGCATACAGTGCTCCCACATCCTATCTTGCATACAGTGCTCCTACATCCTATATCTTGCATACAGTGCTCCCACATCCTATCTTGCATACAGTGCTCCCACATCCTATATCTTGCATACAGTGCTCCCACATCCTATATCTTGCATACAGTGCTCCCACATCCTATATCTTGCATACAGTGCTCCCACATCCTATATCTTCCATACAGTGCTCCCACATCCTATATCTTGCATACAGTGCTCCCACATCCTATCTTGCAAACAGTGCTCCCACATGCTATCTTGCCTGTAGTGCTCCCACATCCTATATCTTGCATACAGTGCTCCTACATCCTATATCTTGCATACAGTGCTCCTACATCCTATATCTTGCATACAGTGCTCCCACATCCTATATCTTGCATACAGTGGTCCCACATCCTATATCTTGCAGACAGTGCTCCCACATCCTATATCTTGCATACAGTGCTCCCACATCCTATATCTTGCATACAGTGCTCCCACATCCTATATCTTGCATACAGTGCTCCCACATCCTATATCTTGCATACAGCGCTCCCACATCCTATATCTTGCATACAGTGCTCCCACATCCTATATCTTGCATACAGTGCTCCCACATCCTATCTTGCATACAGTGCTCCCACATGCTATCTTGCCTATAGTGCTCCCACATCCTATATCTTGCATACAGTGCTCCTACATCCTATCTTGCAACCAGTGCTCCCACATCCTATCTTGCATACAGTGCTCCCACGTCCTATATCTTGCATACAGTGCTCCCACGTCCTATATCTTGCATACAGTGCTCCCACATCGTATCTTGTATACAGTGCTCCCACATCCTATATCTTGCATACAGTGCTCCCACATCCTATATCTTGCATACAGTGCTCCCACATCGTATATCTTGTATACAGTGCTCCCACATCCTATATCTTGCATACAGTGCTCCCACATCCTATATCTTGCATACAGTGCTCCCACATCCTATATCTTGCATACAGTGCTCCTACATCCTATATCTTGCATACAGTGCTCCCACATCCTATATCTTGCATACAGTGCTCCCACGTCCTATATCTTGCATACAGTGCTCCCACATCCTATATCTTGCATACAGTGCTCCCACATCCTATATCTTGCATACAGTGCTCCCACGTCCTATATCTTGCATACAGTGCTCCCACATCGTATATCTTGTATACAGTGCTCCCACATCCTATATCTTGCATACAGTGCTCCCACATCCTATATCTTGCATACAGTGCTCCCACATCGTATATCTTGTATACAGTGCTCCCACATCCTATATCTTGCATACAGTGCTCCCACATCCTATATCTTGCATACAGTGCTCCCACATCCTATATCTTGCATACAGTGCTCCTACATCCTATATCTTACATACAGTGCTCCCACATCCTATCTTGCATACAGTGCTCCCACATCCTATATCTTGCATACAGTGCTCCCACATCGTATATCTTGCATACAGTGCTCATACATCCTATCTCTTGCATACAGTGCTCCCACATCCTATCTTGCATACAGTGCTCCCACCATCCTATATCTTGCATACAGTGCTCCCACATGCTATATCTTACATACAGTGCTCCCACATCCAATCTTGCATACAGTGCTCCCACATCCTATATCTTGCATACAGTGCTCCCACATCCTATATCTTGCATACAGTGCTCCTACATCCTATATCTTGCATACAGTGCTCCCACATCCTATGTTGCATACAGTGCTCCCACGTCCTATATCTTGCATACAGTGCTCCCACATCCTATCTTGCATACAGTGCTCCCACATCCTATATCTTGCATACAGTGCTCCCACATCCTATCTTGCATACAGTGCTCCCACATCCTATATCTTGCATACAGTGCTCCCACATCCTATATCTTGCATACAGTGCTCCTACATCCTATATCTTGCATACAGTGCTCCCACATCCTATCTTGCATACAGTGCTCCCACATCCTATATCTTGCATACAGTGCTCCCACATCCTATCTTGCATACAGTGCTCCTACATCCTATATCTTGCAAACAGTGCTCCCACATCCTATATCTTGCATGCAGTGCTCCTACATCCTATATCTTGCATACAGTGCTCCTACATCCTATATCTTGCATACAGTGCTCCCACATCCTATATCTTGCATGCAGTGCTCCCACGTCCTATATCTTGCATGCAGTGCTCCTACATCCTATATCTTGCATACAGTGCTCCCACATCCTATATCTTGCATGCAGTGCTCCTACATCCTATATCTTGCATACAGTGCTCCCACATCCTATCTTGCATACAGTGCTCCCACATCCTATATCTTGCATACAGTGCTCCCACATCCTATCTTGCATACAGTGCTCCCACATCCTATCTTGCATACAGTGCTCCCACATCCTATCTTGCATACAGTGCTCGCACATCCTATATCTTGCATACAGTGCTCCTACATCCTATATCTTGCATACAGTGCTCCCACATCCTATATCTTGCATACAGTGCTCCCACATCCTATCTTGCATACAGTGCTCCTACATCCTATATCTTGTATACAGTGCTCCCACATCCTATATCTTGCATGCAGTGCTCCTACATCCTATATCTTGCATACAGTGCTCCTACATCCTATATCTTGCATACAGTGCTCCCACATCCTATATCTTGCATGCAGTGCTCCCACATCCTATATCTTGCATGCAGTGCTCCTACATCCTATATCTTGCATACAGTGCTCCCACATCCTATATCTTGCATGCAGTGCTCCCACATCCTATATCTTGCATACAGTGCTCCCACATCCTATCTTGCATACAGTGCTCCCACATCCTATATCTTGCATACAGTGCTCCTACATCCTATATCTTGCATACAGTGCTCCCACATCCTATATCTTGCATACAGTGCTCCCACATCCTATATCTTGCATACAGTGCTCCCACATCCTATCTTGCATACAGTGCTCCCACATCCTATCTTGCATACAGTGCTCCCACATCCTATCTTGCATACAGTGCTCCCACATCCTATATCTTGCATACAGTGCTCCCACATCCTATATCTTGCATACAGTGCTCCCACATCCTATATCTTGCATACAGTGCTCCCACATCCTATATCTTGCATACAGTGCTCCCACATCCTATCTTGCATACAGTGCTCCCACATCCTATCTTGCATACAGTGCTCCCACATCCTATATCTTGCATACAGTGCTCCCACATCCTATCTTGCATACAGTGCTCCCACATCCTATATCTTGCATACAGTGCTCCTACATCCTATATCTTGCATACAGTGCTCCCACATCCTATATCTTGCATACAGTGCTCCCACATCCTATATCTTGCATACAGTGCTCCCACATCCTATCTTGCATACAGTGCTCCCACATCCTATCTTGCATACAGTGCTCCCACATCCTATCTTGCATACAGTGCTCCCACATCCTATATCTTGCATACAGTGCTCCCACATCCTATATCTTGCATACAGTGCTCCCACATCCTATATCTTGCATACAGTGCTCCCACATCCTATATCTTGCATACAGTGCTCCCACATCCTATATCTTGCATACAGTGCTCCCACATCCTATCTTGCATACAGTGCTCCCACATCCTATCTTGCATACAGTGCTCCCACATCCTATCTTGCATACAGTGCTCCCACATCCTATATCTTGCATACAGTGCTCCCACATCCTATATCTTGCATACAGTGCTCCCACATCCTATCTTGCATACAGTGCTCCTACATCCTATATCTTGCATACAGTGCTCCCACATCCTATCTTGCATACAGTGCTCCTACATCCTATATCTTGCATACAGTGCTCCCACATCCTATCTTGCATACAGTGCTCCCACATCCTATATCTTGCATACAGTGCTCCCACATCCTATATCTTGCATACAGTGCTCCCACATCCTATATCTTGCATACAGTGCTCCCACATCCTATATCTTCCATACAGTGCTCCCACATCCTATATCTTGCATACAGTGCTCCCACATCCTATCTTGCAAACAGTGCTCCCACATGCTATCTTGCCTGTAGTGCTCCCACATCCTATATCTTGCATACAGTGCTCCTACATCCTATATCTTGCATACAGTGCTCCTACATCCTATATCTTGCATACAGTGCTCCCACATCCTATATCTTGCATACAGTGGTCCCACATCCTATATCTTGCAGACAGTGCTCCCACATCCTATATCTTGCATACAATGCTCCCACATCCTATATCTTGCATACAGTGCTCCCACATCCTATATCTTGCATACAGTGCTCCCACATCCTATATCTTGCATACAGCGCTCCCACATCCTATATCTTGCATACAGTGCTCCCACATCCTATATCTTGCATACAGTGCTCCCACATCCTATCTTGCATACAGTGCTCCCACATGCTATCTTGCCTATAGTGCTCCCACATCCTATATCTTGCATACAGTGCTCCTACATCCTATCTTGCAACCAGTGCTCCCACATCCTATCTTGCATACAGTGCTCCCACGTCCTATATCTTGCATACAGTGCTCCCACGTCCTATATCTTGCATACAGTGCTCCCACATCGTATATCTTGTATACAGTGCTCCCACATCCTATATCTTGCATACAGTGCTCCCACATCCTATATCTTGCATACAGTGCTCCCACATCGTATATCTTGTATACAGTGCTCCCACATCCTATATCTTGCATACAGTGCTCCCACATCCTATATCTTGCATACAGTGCTCCCACATCCTATATCTTGCATACAGTGCTCCCACATCCTATATCTTGCATACAGTGCTCCCACATCCTATCTTGCATACAGTGCTCCTACATCCTATATCTTGCATACAGTGCTCCCACATCCTATCTTGCATACAGTGCTCCTACATCCTATATCTTGCATACAGTGCTCCCACATCCTATCTTGCATACAGTGCTCCCACATCCTATATCTTGCATACAGTGCTCCCACATCCTATATCTTGCATACAGTGCTCCCACATCCTATATCTTGCATACAGTGCTCCCACATCCTATATCTTCCATACAGTGCTCCCACATCCTATATCTTGCATACAGTGCTCCCACATCCTATCTTGCAAACAGTGCTCCCACATGCTATCTTGCCTGTAGTGCTCCCACATCCTATATCTTGCATACAGTGCTCCTACATCCTATATCTTGCATACAGTGCTCCTACATCCTATATCTTGCATACAGTGCTCCCACATCCTATATCTTGCATACAGTGGTCCCACATCCTATATCTTGCAGACAGTGCTCCCACATCCTATATCTTGCATACAGTGCTCCCACATCCTATATCTTGCATACAGTGCTCCCACATCCTATATCTTGCATACAGTGCTCCCACATCCTATATCTTGCATACAGCGCTCCCACATCCTATATCTTGCATACAGTGCTCCCACATCCTATATCTTGCATACAGTGCTCCCACATCCTATCTTGCATACAGTGCTCCCACATGCTATCTTGCCTATAGTGCTCCCACATCCTATATCTTGCATACAGTGCTCCTACATCCTATCTTGCAACCAGTGCTCCCACATCCTATCTTGCATACAGTGCTCCCACGTCCTATATCTTGCATACAGTGCTCCCACGTCCTATATCTTGCATACAGTGCTCCCACATCGTATCTTGTATACAGTGCTCCCACATCCTATATCTTGCATACAGTGCTCCCACATCCTATATCTTGCATACAGTGCTCCCACATCGTATATCTTGTATACAGTGCTCCCACATCCTATATCTTGCATACAGTGCTCCCACATCCTATATCTTGCATACAGTGCTCCCACATCCTATATCTTGCATACAGTGCTCCTACATCCTATATCTTGCATACAGTGCTCCCACATCCTATATCTTGCATACAGTGCTCCCACGTCCTATATCTTGCATACAGTGCTCCCACATCCTATATCTTGCATACAGTGCTCCCACATCCTATATCTTGCATACAGTGCTCCCACGTCCTATATCTTGCATACAGTGCTCCCACATCGTATATCTTGTATACAGTGCTCCCACATCCTATATCTTGCATACAGTGCTCCCACATCCTATATCTTGCATACAGTGCTCCCACATCGTATATCTTGTATACAGTGCTCCCACATCCTATATCTTGCATACAGTGCTCCCACATCCTATATCTTGCATACAGTGCTCCCACATCCTATATCTTGCATACAGTGCTCCTACATCCTATATCTTACATACAGTGCTCCCACATCCTATCTTGCATACAGTGCTCCCACATCCTATATCTTGCATACAGTGCTCCCACATCGTATATCTTGCATACAGTGCTCATACATCCTATCTCTTGCATACAGTGCTCCCACATCCTATCTTGCATACAGTGCTCCCACCATCCTATATCTTGCATACAGTGCTCCCACATGCTATATCTTACATACAGTGCTCCCACATCCAATCTTGCATACAGTGCTCCCACATCCTATATCTTGCATACAGTGCTCCCACATCCTATATCTTGCATACAGTGCTCCTACATCCTATATCTTGCATACAGTGCTCCCACATCCTATCTTGCATACAGTGCTCCCACGTCCTATATCTTGCATACAGTGCTCCCACATCCTATCTTGCATACAGTGCTCCCACATCCTATATCTTGCATACAGTGCTCCCACATCCTATCTTGCATACAGTGCTCCCACATCCTATATCTTGCATACAGTGCTCCCACATCCTATATCTTGCATACAGTGCTCCTACATCCTATATCTTGCATACAGTGCTCCCACATCCTATCTTGCATACAGTGCTCCCACATCCTATATCTTGCATACAGTGCTCCCACATCCTATCTTGCATACAGTGCTCCTACATCCTATATCTTGCAAACAGTGCTCCCACATCCTATATCTTGCATACAGTGCTCCCACATCCTATATCTTGCATGCAGTGCTCCCACGTCCTATATCTTGCATGCAGTGCTCCTACATCCTATATCTTGCATACAGTGCTCCCACATCCTATATCTTGCATGCAGTGCTCCCACGTCCTATATCTTGCATGCAGTGCTCCTACATCCTATATCTTGCATACAGTGCTCCCACATCCTATATCTTGCATGCAGTGCTCCTACATCCTATATCTTGCATACAGTGCTCCCACATCCTATCTTGCATACAGTGCTCCCACATCCTATATCTTGCATACAGTGCTCCCACATCCTATCTTGCATACAGTGCTCCCACATCCTATCTTGCATACAGTGCTCCCACATCCTATCTTGCATACAGTGCTCGCACATCCTATCTTGCATACAGTGCTCCCACATCCTATATCTTGCATACAGTGCTCCCACATCCTATCTTGCATACAGTGCTCCTACATCCTATATCTTGTATACAGTGCTCCCACATCCTATATCTTGCATGCAGTGCTCCTACATCCTATATCTTGCATACAGTGCTGCTACATCCTATATCTTGCATACAGTGCTCCCACATCCTATATCTTGCATGCAGTGCTCCCACATCCTATATCTTGCATGCAGTGCTCCTACATCCTATATCTTGCATACAGTGCTCCTACATCCTATATCTTGCATGCAGTGCTCCCACATCCTATATCTTGCATACAGTGCTCCCACATCCTATATCTTGCATACAGTGCTCCTACATCCTATATCTTGTATACAGTGCTCCCACATCCTATATCTTGCATGCAGTGCTCCTACATCCTATATCTTGCATACAGTGCTCCTACATCCTATATCTTGCATACAGTGCTCCCACATCCTATATCTTGCATACAGTGCTCCCACATCCTATCTTGCATACAGTGCTCCCACATCCTATATCTTGCATACAGTGCTCCTACATCCTATATCTTGCATACAGTGCTCCTACATCCTATATCTTGCATACAGTGCTCCCACATCCTATATCTTGCATACAGTGCTCCCACATCCTATCTTGCATACAGTGCTCCCACATCCTATCTTGCATACAGTGCTCCCACATCCTATCTTGCATACAGTGCTCCCACATCCTATCTTGCATACAGTGCTCCCACATCCTATATCTTGCATACAGTGCTCCCACATCCTATATCTTGCATACAGTGCTCCCACATCCTATATCTTGCATGCAGTGCTCCCACATCCTATATCTTGCATACAGTGCTCCCACATCCTATATCTTGCATACAGTGCTCCCACATCCTATCTTGCATACAGTGCTCCCACATCCTATCTTGCATACAGTGCTCCCACATCCTATCTTGCATACAGTGCTCCCACATCCTATATCTTGCATACAGTGCTCCCACATCCTATATCTTGCATACAGTGCTCCCACATCCTATCTTGCATACAGTGCTCCTACATCCTATATCTTGCATACAGTGCTCCCACATCCTATCTTGCATACAGTGCTCCTACATCCTATATCTTGCATACAGTGCTCCCACATCCTATCTTGCATACAGTGCTCCCACATCCTATCTTGCCTATAGTGCTCCCACATCCTATCTTGCATACAGTGCTCTCACATCCTATATCTTGCATACAGTGCTCCCACATCCTATCTTGCCTATAGTGCTCCCACATCCTATCTTGCATACAGTGCTCCCACATCCTATATCTTGCATACAGTGCTCCCACATGCTATCTTGCCTATAGTGCTCCCACATCCTATCTTGCATACAGTGCTCCCACATCCTATCTTGCATACAGTGCTCCCACATCCTATCTTGCATACAGTGCTCCCACATCCTATCTTGCATACAGTGCTCCCACATCCTATCTTGCATACAGTGCTCCCACATCCTATATCTTGCATACAGTGCTCCCACATCCTATATCTTGCATACAGTGCTCCCACATCCTATATCTTGCATACAGTGCTCCCACATCCTATCTTGCATACAGTGCTCCCACATCCTATCTTGCATACAGTGCTCCCACATCCTATCTTGCATACAGTGCTCCCACATCCTATATCTTGCATACAGTGCTCCCACATCCTATATCTTGCATACAGTGCTCCCACATCCTATATCTTGCATACAGTGCTCCCACATCCTATATCTTGCATACAGTGCTCCCACATCCTATATCTTGCATACAGTGCTCCCACATCCTATATCTTGCATACAGTGCTCCCACATCCTATCTTGCATACAGTGCTCCCACATCCTATCTTGCCTATAGTGCTCCCACATCCTATCTTGCATACAGTGCTCCCACATCCTATATCTTGCATACAGTGCTCCCACATCCTATCTTGCCTATAGTGCTCCCACATCCTATCTTGCATACAGTGCTCCCACATCCTATATCTTGCATACAGTGCTCCCACATGCTATCTTGCCTATAGTGCTCCCACATCCTATCTTGCATACAGTGCTCCCACATCCTATCTTGCATACAGTGCTCCCACATCCTATCTTGCATACAGTGCTCCCACATCCTATCTTGCATACAGTGCTCCCACATCCTATCTTGCATACAGTGCTCCCACATCCTATATCTTGCATACAGTGCTCCCACATCCTATATCTTGCATACAGTGCTCCCACATCCTATATCTTGCATACAGTGCTCCCACATCCTATCTTGCATACAGTGCTCCCACATCCTATTTTGCATACAGTGCTCCCACATCCTATCTTGCATACAGTGCTCCCACATCCTATATCTTGCATACAGTGCTCCCACATCCTATATCTTGCATACAGTGCTCCCACATCCTATATCTTGCATACAGTGCTCCCACATCCTATATCTTGCATACAGTGCTCCCACATCCTATCTTGCATACAGTGCTCCCACATCCTATCTTGCATACAGTGCTCCCACATCCTATATCTTGCATACAGTGCTCCTACATCCTATATCTTGCATACAGTGCTCCCACATCCTATATCTTGCATACAGTGCTCCCACATCCTATCTTGCATACAGTGCTCCCACATCCTATCTTGCCTATAGTGCTCCTACATCCTCACCATTTACCTGGTTGGCAGTGTTGATGTCAGTACCAGTTGCCAAGTAGTCCAGCACCTTGTCTAGGTTCCCAGCACGAGAAGCTCGCAGAAAACTGGCATTACTGTCAGTCTAGTGGTATTGGAAGGGGCAAAAATAGTGGCAAACATTAATCAGAAGAGGGTAAAGCAGACATATTTTAATACCAAATCTGTTTTGTTTTCTTTGAAAAACAAACCAACACCTGGCATGACCTGGCTTCAAAAAGGAAACTCCCTTTCGTCAATGAACTCTCTGTCTTTTTACTATGATTCAAGACTGAGGATGGAACGTGTACCAGCATCATTAGGTCACAGTTAGGATGGCTAATGGTGCTGGTTGATACAAGTTCTCAGTATCATGAGCTATCAGTTAGGATGGGAATGTGAAACAGGACAACGGAGAGACGATTCTCACACATGAGGAAACATTTAAAATACAGTTTATATATTTTTTATAAATCTTCAATCAGTCAAAAGAAAAACTTTACATCAACAATCATGGGCAAAGGAAGTAAGGATTCCCAAAATAGGATAGCACTGACAAGTACCATATTATGGGATACCGAATTATATGTACTTGCAAAGTGGGAATATTATGTAAGCCTGGTGCTGGCTTAAAATCGCAAAGTCGTGAGTTCAAGCCCCTGTCAGCCCGATGAATTAACACCAGGTGGGTTGACTCAGCCTGTCATCCTTCCGAGGTCAGTAAAATGAGTCACCCCCCCCCCCCCCCCCCCCCGCCACCTACCAAACCCCAAGTCCTCAAGACCTTACCTTCCTCGTCCCAACTCCAAACCTTCAAAACCCCTCCTCAACACCTCATCCAGAACTACTCAAGATCCCCACTCACACCCCCTCTGGCTCAACAGAAAGTGCTGACCCTCCTCCCCCAAAACCTCAACCTACCAACTCTGTCCCAACTTTGCTCTCCCCCACTCTCAACCCTAACTCTGTTCTCTCATTCTCACACTCCTCCTGCTCATAAAACCAAATGGGCATTCCCACATCAAAACAGCAGAATATTTAAAACTTTCCGCTCCCCTATCCCTGGTGCTCCCCTATCCCTGGTGTTGGCTTAGCTGTTAGGGTGCCGGCTTGGGATCCTAGGATGCTGGGTTCGAATCCTGGTCGATCGCTAAATTAACACCAGGGGGGTTGACTCAGCCTGTTCATCCTTCTGATGTTGTGCAAATTGAGTACCAGCTTGCTGGGATGAATGATCACGGTGTGTACCCCGATTTAGATTAGGTACACCGTATCCCTGTGCATAGTAAGAGCGTGACCAAGGGTTGGCGTCAGGAACGGCATCCGGCCATAAAAACATTGCCTTAAACAGGGAACCATGATTGTCATGGGGCCCGCAAGGCTAACCCCTGCTCTAGCGGGGAAAAAGGGCCTTAAAACGATCATTCATTTTCCGCTCCCCTATCATGCTATCACTGACGTCACAGAAACCACAATCAAAATAGCCCCGACAGACATATGTGTAGAGACAAATCTCACATTCTCTCATCTCACATTCTATATATATATATCGGGAGGGCGTGGGGAATGTGAACATGACTGCTCCGAAGATGTCTTTCACTTTGCAAATCACCAAAACTTGGTGTTTTTCATTTCACATGATTTTTCATCAGGTTGAAATTGTGGGTGGAGTCAGGCAAGCTGTCCAACCAATGGGTGTAACAGAACGTTACACACAGACGGACGTGCAGGCAAACAAGCGTATTATAATATAGCAATATACAGTATACTGTCAATCCGAAGAAGCATTTTCGTACCGATCCTCATTTGTCCTGAAGGAATTGTCATATGCAAACTAGAGCAGATGTAATAGTCAGAGTACTTCCTCCATGTCATAAATAAACCAGTGTGGTTATGGTCATTTTGATTCTTCTGAAACTAGGATATATTCTAGAAGCTGAGAATTCAAATCCTTACTACAATACTTGTAGCCAAATTGAAAACTACAACTCTGGTAGGCCAGTAAAATATTTGACTGGCCTACCAGTCTGTTGTAGTTGGTGTGGCCTGGTAGGCCACACAACTCTGGTAGGCCAGTCACGGCACTAAAGTAATTAAGTTGTTTTAAAAAGTTTTCAAATGACATGTTGTACGGTGTTTTGTGAATAGCATTACATAATGTTGTGTCCTCACTAATAAGTACTTGGTGCTGAGAGTTGATGCTATGAATTTGGTCGTGGCTGTTCCAGGTTGGGTGGTAGTTGTTGCGAGCTGGATGTTAGTTGTTGTGCACTAGGTAATAGCTGCTGTGCAATAACTGTTTTGAGCCAAGTGGTGGTTGTTGTGAGATAAGTGTAAGCTGCTGTGTGCTGGGTGTTGTGAGGTGTTGTGATGTTGCAACAAACCACTGGGTATAATCAGCAGAGGCCTATAGGCCGAAATGCCGGGTACTTCTGCCGGGTCTCCCCCCTCCCCCTGCCCCTCCCCCCTGCCCCTCCCCCTCCCCCCTCCCACCCCTCCCCCCTCCCACCCCCTCCCACATGGAGGCTCTTTCACGAGCCTCGATTCAGTATACAAAAAAAAGAAGGAAAAAAAAGGCTTAGGCTCACCGGAAAACCAAGATGGTGGCCATATCATTTCGTGGCTGCTGCATATTGGATGCTCGTGGCTTGATGTTGCAAGTTACTCAAACAATGTGATTATGATATTCTCCTCTTGATTTAGGGAACAACCAGTTTGCATAGTCTAACCAACATATATAATCTGGTTAAAACAATTTTAGCATACAATACATAAGAATGATAATTTAAAAATATTTAGTGCTAATCTTCACTAAAAATAAAAAAAATTATGACCGTGTAAATATATAAGTGCTAATCCATATAAGCCTTATTTATAAGTGCCATATGCCATAAACTAATAGATTCGCTCCTTAAAGATAAATGAATCCACAATTATTCAGAAATAATTTTAAAAGATCTCTGACTAGAGAAATAATCTGTTATGGGGTTCTAAAGGCCATCTTCACAATGAGAAGGGGGAAGAGGCAGTAGGGGGGGGGGGGGGGGGGAGAAGGTGTTCAGAAAAGGACAGAATAAAGAACAATGATCGCACTGTGATCACAACCTGTGACAAAATCTGGTAACGGGCCGATTGGGAAACGTGCATTTAATGCGCTGTTAAAAGATGAACTTGACACTTCTTATACATGTCTCCCCCACTCCTTCCCCCCGCCCCCCCCCCACCTCCCCACTCACCCCACCCCACCCCTTCCCACAATTACATGAGAACGACCTGGTCAAGGATTGCTTAACCCCAATAAGGGGCCATTCAAAAATTGCATTTAAGGATTTTTTTTAGTAATTACTCCCACTAGGGAGTAATGCATTCGATCGTGTCCGTCCGTGTGTGTGTGTGTGTGTGTGTGTGTGTGTGTGTGTGTGTGTGTGTGTGTGTGTGCGTGTGTGTGTTCGTATGTTCGTCTGTTCATCTATCTATAATTCCAGTAATCTCTGTGTGTATGTTTGTATGTTTGTATGTTTGTATGTTTGTCTGTGACCGCTGTTTCTCGACAACCACGGGTCCGATATACTTGAAACTTGCCAGGTATATTGCTGGGGACCTGAGGATGTGCCTTTTCAAGGTTTCATATTAATCGGACAAGTAGTTACCGAGCTATGGCGATTTCTTTACCAAACTCCGCAAGCCGTTCGCTTTGGACCAAACCATTTCATGTAAATAGAGGGGGGGGATTGTCACCGTACTCGCAAGCCGTTCGCTTTGGACCAAACCATTTCATGTAAATAGAGGGGGGGGATTGTCACCGTACTCGCAAGCCGTTCGCTTTGGACCAAACCATTTCATGTAAATAGAGGGGGGGGATTGTCACCGTACTCGCAAGCCGTTCGCTTTGGACCAAACCATTTCATGTAAATAGAGGGGGGGGGATATAATTTTAGATATATATATAGTACGGGCATGCCCTAGTAATAATAATAATAATAATTCATTTATTTTGTATAGCGCTTTTCAAGTAGCCCAAAGACGCTTTGACAGAGTGGAAAACATAATGCATAACAATACATGAAAACAACAATTGCAAAAAGACAAGAATCAATAGGGAAATATTTAAAGCAAAAGGAGGGAGAAGGAGAAGAGATAGTCAGGGGTTAAATGCTGTGGGTTGAATGTTGAATGCAGTGTTGAACAGGTGGGTCTTTAGTGATGTTTTGAATGTGGTGAGTGAGGAGGATTCTCTGATGGTGTGAGGTAGTGAGTTCCAGAGGGTGGGAGCAGCGATGGAGAAGGCCCTGTCCCCCCAGGATCTGAATTTGGTCCGGATGGAGGGGGTCAGGAGGTTGGTACCAGCAGAGCGGAGGTTGCGGGTGGGAGTGTGTCTGGAGAGGAGGTCAGCCAGGTAGGATGGGGCCAGGTTATGGAGGGCTTTGTATGTCAAGAGGAGGATTTTGTACTGGATTCTCTGGGGGACGGGGAGCCAGTGAAGCTTGTAAAGGACGGGGGTGATGTGGTCACGGGTCCGGGAATGGGTGAGTAGACGGGCAGCGGAGTTCTGAATGTATTGGAGTTTATTGGTGATTTTTGAGGGTGAACCATAGAGGAGGCTATTGCAGTAGTCCAGACGGGAGGTGATGAAGGCGTGGATGAGGGTTTCTGCAGCCGTGGAGGAGAGGGATGAGCGGAGACGGGCAATGTTTTTCAGGTGAAAGAAGGCTGACTTTGTGATCTGTTTAGTGTATTTGTCGAAGGAAAGGGTTTGGTCAAAGATGACGCCAAGATTCCGGATGTGAGGGGAGGTGGATACTGGGATACCGTCGATGTTGAGGGCAAAGTTATGGGTGGATTTTGTGAGCGTTTTTGGGCCAATGATGATTATTTCAGATTTATCACAGTTAAGCTTGAGGAAGTTGATTTGAAGCCAGGATTTTATTTCAGTGATGCAGTTTGTCAGGATAGAGTGGGTGTCGGTGGAGATGGACTTGGTGGAGATGAAAAGCTGGATGTCATCGGCGAAGCAGTGGAATTGGAGACCATGACGGCGGATTAAGTGACCGAGCGGGGACAGGTAAAGGATGAAGAGGAGGGGGCCAAGAACTGAACCTTGGGGGACACCTTGGGGGAGGGGAGCAGTGGGGGATTTGCAGTTATTGATGGAGATGAACTGGCATCTGTCAGAGAGGTATGATTTAATCCAAGAGAAGGCAGTGCCGGTAACGTTAAAGGTGGATTCAAGTCGGGTGAGGAGGATAGTGTGATCGATGGTGTCAAAGGCAGCGCTGAGGTCGAGGAGGACGAGAATGTTGAGGTTGCCAGCGTCAGAGGAGAGGAGAAGGTCGTTGGTGATTTTGAGGAGAGCAGTTTCAGTACTGTGGTTGGACCGGAATCCGGATTGGAATGTTTCATACAGGTTATTGGCAGAGAGATGATATTTGAGCTGAGTGGCTACAGCGCGTTCCAAAACTTTTGACAGAAAGGGTAGGTTGGAGATGGGTCTGAAGTTGTTTAGGGTGTCAGGGTTTAGACCAGGTTTTTTTAGAATGGGGGTAACAGCAGCAATTTTGAGGGAAGGTGGGACGATGCCTGTAGACAGGGAGGAGTTTATTGTTGCAATGATAAGTGGAGAGAGAGCAGGGAGGGAGGCCTTGACAAAGCTGGAGGGGATGGGGTCAAGAGTGCAGGTGGCAGTTTTCATTCCTATGAGGAGTTCAGAGAGGTCAGTAGGGGAGATTGGGGAGAACCGAGACAGGGGATGGCAGGACAAGGGGGGGCAGGTGGTTGGAGGGGGAGCGGGTGCGGCGGTGGTCAAGCTGTTGTAGATGTTGTCAATTTTGCGTTGGAAGAAAGAGAGGAAGGAGATGCAGTTGTCTACTGTGAATGACTGGGTGGTGGTGTTCAGGGGGCGGAGGAGTTTGTTTATTGTCGAGAAGAGTGCTTTTGGGTTTCCGGAGCCAGAGTGGATAATTTGAGAGTAGTAGGCAGAGCGGGCGCGGGAGAGGGCATCTTTGTAGTGTTGTAGGTGGTCCTTGTAGGCTTGGGAGTGAACTGTGAGACCCGTTTTATTGCGGAGTCTTTCAAGTTGGCGAGCACGAGTTTTCATCAGGTGGAGTTCAGGGGTAAACCAGGGAGCAGAATGGGTGAAAGAAACTGTTTTGGTTTTTACAGGCGCAAGCTGGTCAAGGCAGGAGGAGAGAGTGTGGTTGTAGTAGTCAGTGAGGTCGGTAGGGGTGTGGAGGTCAATGTCCAGTGTTATTTGCACTGTGTCACCTGCGTCTTATGTGTTGTAAATAAACCTTGATTGCTTTCTTTTTGCTTGTGTGTAAATAGCCAATAAATTCAGTCGTATTTCCAAACCTTTCTTGCCTTCTTTTTCCTCTTTGCATTCGTCGCCTTTGTCTTTTCCCTATTGACTAGCTGTGGTGTGACCCGGCCAACGTTTGGGTGGAATCGGGTGAGTCGGGGATCCTGTTAGGTCGCGGCAATACCAAACCGCTCGGTAACTAACATCTTAAACCGCGATCTGTAACCTCCTCTTCACCATTTTGGTTCATGTGTTTGTGAACAAGATATCTGGAAAAGTTCTGAACGGATTTGGATGAAAGTTGGTGGGATGATTGCCCTTGGGATAAGGAAGAATTGATTCGTTTTTGGTGAAGCTCAGGATATTATTCCGGATCCAGGAATTTTTTGAAGGATTGTTTACCATTGGAAGATAGGGCTCAGCAGCGGCCGGCCACCCACGGTGGGAGTATGCGCTCTACTGAGTGGCGTTCTAGTTATCTTATGTAACGATTGATTACCATGCATTCTGACATACTACGCATTCTGACGGGCTTGATTAAACCTTAAATTATTATTACCTCCGCCACCAAAGGTGGATGTAGGTTATCTTTTCACCCCTGTCTGTCTGTTTGTCTGTCCGTTTGTTTGTGAACAAAATATCTCAAAGAATTGTGGACGGATTCGTACGAAATTTGGCAGAGATGTCGCGTATGTGACAATGATGAAATGATTACATTTTGGTGGAGATCCGGATTCGGATCCGGCTACTAACATTTTTAAGTGATTCTTCACCATTGGGAGATACGACCAAAAATGATACATAGCAGGATATCTCAAAATGTTGTGGACGGATTTGGACGAAACTTGGTGGACCAGCTGGGTGTCGGAAAAGGACAAATAGATTCGATGTTGGTGAAGATCTGAATATGGATTCGGATATAAGAGTTATTTAATTTTTTTAATGATTCTTCACCATTGGGAGATGGGGCTAAAACTATACATAGCAGGATATCTCAAAAAGTTGTGGACGGATTTGGACGAAACTTGGTGGACCAGCTGGGTGTCGGAAAAGGACAAATAGATTCGATGTTGTTGAAGATCTAAATAGGGATTCGGATATGAGAATTATTTAATTTTTTAAGTGATTCTTCACCATTGGTAGATAGGACCAAAAACTATACATAGCAGGATATCTCAAAAAGTTGTGGACGGATTTGGACGAAACTTGGTGGACCATAAGGGTGTTGGAAAAGGACAAATAGATTCGATGTTGGTGAAGATCTGAATATGGATTCGGATATGAGAATTATTTAATTTTTTAAGTGATTCTTCACCATTGGGAGATGGGACCAAAAACTATACATAGCAGGATATCTCAAAAAGTTGTGGACGGATTTGGACGAAACTTGGTGGACCAGCTGGGTGTCGGAAAAGGACAAATAGATTCGATGTTGGTGAAGATCTGAATATGGATTCGGATATGAGAGTTATTTAATTTTTTAAATGATTCTTCACCATTGGGAGATGGGGCTAAAACTATACATAGCAGGATATCTCAAAAAGTTGTGGACGGATTTGGACGAAACTTGGTGGACCAGCTGGGTGTCGGAAAAGGACAAATAGATTCGATGTTGTTGAAGATCTGAATATGGATTCGGATATGAGAGTTATTTAATTTTTTAAGTGATTCTTCACCATTGGGAGATGGGACCAAAAACTATACATAGCAGGATATCTCAAAATGTTGTGGACGGATTTGGACGAAACTTGGTGGACCAGCTGGGTGTCGGAAAAGGACAAATAGATTCGATGTTGGTAAAGATCTGAATATGGATTCGGATATGAGAATTATTTAATTTTTTAAGTGATTCTTCACCATTAGGAGATGGGGCTAAAACCAACATAAAGCAGGATATCTCAAAACGTTATGGATGGATTTGGACGAAACTTGGTGGACAGGTTGTGTGTGTGACGAGGAAGAATCGATTCAATTTTGGTGAAGATCCGGATCCGGATCGAGCTAGTAGAATTTTTTAAGTGATTCTTCACCATTGAGTGATATGGCCAACCAGGCGGAGTTATGCTCTCTACTGAGTGCCGTTCTAGTTTATTTTCATGCATTTTACCTTTCTGCAACCTTTATTTAATCGATTAATTAATAAACTGTAAAATTTACACATCCAATTTTTAAGATACAGTCGGGGGCTGTATCCTCTGTATCCTCATTCTTGTTAAGTGTCAAAACATTTTGCAAGCAAAGACATCCCAACGAGCATTCTCATGTTAAGTTGTGAGCAGAGAGAGCGTTCACACTCTATTGAGCATTCCCCTCACAAAACCGACCAGTGTGGTGAGAAGGGGGACGGGACAGCCAATTACGGCTCTGCCGCAGCTTGGCGTAAGGCCTCAGGTGTGGTTTCGTCTGCTCCTTGCATCTCCCTCCCGGATCAGACAAAGACTATCAACCGAGGTCAATACAGATTGACCAAAACAAGGATGGATAAAATGTGGATCGAAAATGGCAACGGCTTTCTGGGAAAAAAAGAAAAGAATGTGCACGTCCTGTTAGTGACGTACAATTATTCTCTTGCGGCTTACCCGAGCACTCAATGTGATTATTACACCGTATTAAAAGATTACCAGTATTATATTATTATGAGTTATTAGGAACTTATTACATACGATTATTAGATATTGCCTAATATTTATATGTGTGGTCATTTCTGTAGAAATTAAAAGGTGTTTGGTGGGGTAATGTGTGTTTTGCTCATGGACATCGATTGTTGCATTCCTACACTTTTACAATATCGTAAAGCTTGTGGTGAGATGAATTTATTAGATAAAGAAAAAATAAAGACAGTGAGAGAATCAAAGGGTGAGCATTGGAAGGATAATTAAATTAAATAAAGCAACCAAAAAAAATAAAAGAGCTATTAAAAAGTTAAGCTATTATTGGTGGGACAGGGGTTGATAGAGAGGTTCGTTTGTAAGATGCCTCTAAAAATGTGACAAAGCTTGTGCCATTATTTAATTATTTTTTTAATGCATATTTATATTCCATATCTATCTATAATTCCAGTAATCTCTGTGTGTTTGTTTGTACGTTTGTACGTTTGTACGTTTGTTTGTTTGTCTGTGACCGCTGTTTCTCGACAACCACGGGTCCGATATACTTTAAACTTGCCAGGTATATTGCTGGGGACCCGAGGATGTGCCTTTTCAAGGTTTGAAATTAATCGGACAAGTACTTACCGAGCTATGGCGATTTAGCCGTTCGCCGTTCGCTTTGGCCTTTGGCGTTGCGAATGGACCAAACCATTGCATGTAAATAGAGGGGGGGGTTCTGTGGTCGTTGCGAATGGACCAAACCATTCATGTAAATAGAGGGGGGGGTTCTGTGGTCGTTACTGCCACGTGGTTTCAAAGTTTTTTTTTGTTGTTGTTGTTTGCACGCATGTTTTTTTGCACCCACGTACGGGCACGCCCTAGGATGTTTACACACACACACCCCTACACAAATTTTTTTTTTTTTTTTTTTTTGGCAAGGAACGGGCACCCACGTACGGGCACGTCCTAGCTTATATATAGTACGGGCATGCCCTAGTATCTACAATTGTAAGACGTGATCTCTTACATCTTCCATATTTTTGCTTTCTTCCGGAATATCATCATCTGATACGAATGTATTTCCATTGCACAGTCCTTTTAATTGACTGTTATGCAAAGACAGACAAGCAAAAGAGAGTCGGGGTCATTGGGCCACTGGAATGAGTCATGTCCTGATAACCTTCACCCACAACCCCATCACACTCCTACCCTCCCCCAAGATCATAAATTTTTACCCGCACCTTAAAACAGGACGTTGCAGGTGTACACACCATTGTGGTAGCACCAACATCAACGAACATCATAGCAGAACTACAACTCCAGAAATATTCCGACCTTTCGTCGGACCGACGCCTTCTTTCTTGCCTCTGTCGCCTTTTCCTTCTCATATATCGCCTTTTCCCTTTCCTCCTTCTCCTTTTCCCGCTGCTTGGCAGCAAGAGCAGGTGCATCAACCAAATCCCGGTTCTTCTTCAATTGAGATGCTGCATGTGCCAT
Organism: Myxine glutinosa; assembly: GCF_964187855.1. Classification (NCBI taxonomy): domain Eukaryota; kingdom Metazoa; phylum Chordata; class Myxini; order Myxiniformes; family Myxinidae; genus Myxine; species Myxine glutinosa. The sequence continues at coordinate 63,295,811 of NC_136264.1, read as the reverse complement.
CGCTTGCCCGTCCGACCTACCTCTGCCACTGTTTACGTGACGGTCTGCCCCCCAGTTATTGAAGATGTGTGTAATGTCCGATTGCACATTCGTCTTTCAGCTCGAAGCGAGTGCTGTGTAATGACCGCTCTGCTGGGCCAACGGGCGACTGGCAGGTTCCATCGAAATCGCACGACAGGGGGGGGAATAGGCCTGTGCCATGTTCCTGTGTTTCATTGCTTGGATACATCTGACTTTAAAAGTATCACAATAAAGGGATAATTAATATGATATAGAAATGATAATAAAAATAACAACAATATTATGGAAATATAATTGATGCAGAAATAATGAAATATATAAAAGATACCAGAAATGTTTCTCTTTTTTAAGAGGGTTAAGATCAAGGTCATATTTAGGATTAGTCATATTTTCAGGCATCATAAATCATTACATGGCATATTGAAATGGTTCTATGGATAGGATATTCACATAGTCCAAGGTGTTCTAAAAAAAATGGTTTGTCAATATAAAAGTACATGTTAATTATGAGTTATAAAAGATGTAGATATATTTACGCCACATGACCATTTTATTATTGGCTTGTTTGGTTTGAATATTTGTGTCACCGCAGGCACAACGCATGTTTGTATGGGAGGCATCACATGCTTATTAAAATCCAGGTGACGATGGCAGTAAGGACATGAGCTTGTGACACTACAACAGTTAAAGGATGAATATACTATGTATGATACATATATGTATTTATGTATGCTCTTTTTGGCAAAATGGCCTACTCTTTTTAAGGGATGTCAGAATAGTTTATGCTCACAATCCAAATGGAGGTGGCTCACCTACCTTACTTCCTCATCTGAAGGACGGAGTTACAAAATACAGTTCCCACTATGCTGAGGTATCAGGCACTACATGACCATACCTTCAAGAAAAGTCTTTAAAAGCATACTGTTACGGATCCGTCACTTCCGCCTTTGTTGTTACTAGGACGTGCCCGTACGTGGGTGCCCGTTCCTTGCCAAAAAAAAAAAAAAAAATGTCTTCGCCCATGCATGCATGGGCGGTGCCCATGGGCCCATGGGCGTGCCCGTAAGTGCGTGATGTGACCGTAAAATGAATGTATCGTCCCGACGCCGCAGCTCGGATGGCGCTGCAGTTAATCGGGCCTGTATCGGCAGAGTTATTATAAACGTGTACTACAATCGATCGTACCTTACAACAATCAACACAGATTGCAACGTCAAATAAATGAATACGCTCTCAAATGTGCCGTCCGAGGCAGCGTCTGCTCGCCACGTTCAGCATCAGTACGTCGTCACTATGACTATCCGTAAGTCTGGAAGTGACGTCCTCATTTGACTGTCCGGAAGGTCGCATATCGCAGTTACGATGAATCGCAAATTAGTTTTAATTAGTTTTAAAACATAGTTTAACGCCAACATAGCGCCAACATAGTTTGCCAACGTGAAATAAATGAATACGCTCTCAAATGTGCCGTCCGAGGCAGAGTCTGTTCGCCACGTTCGGCACACGTGATAGCTCGCTGCTCTCTGATTGGTTGAATCGTTTTTTGGACATAGCTCGGTAACTACTTCTCCGATTAATATGAAACCTTGAAAAGGCACATCCTCAGGTCCCCAGCAATATATCTGGCAAGTTTCAATTAGATCGGACCCGTGGTTGTCGAGAAACAGCGGTCACAGACAAACACACACACACACACACACACACAGACACACACACACACAGAGATTACTGGAATTATAGATAGATTACATACTATTAGGATTTTTTGTTTCAGGTAATATTGTTGTTAAGATTTTTGTGTGAAATGGAAATGACTTTAGTAAAAGGTAAAAATAAATGTTTGTGAAGGAAAAAGGAAAATGCGGCAAAGAAACCGGAAGAGAAGAGAGGAGGAGATTGGCAGGGAGGAGACATCCATGAGAGAGATACAGCCGTGAGTTGCATCGAGGCTGCGAGCGGACTTTTTTGATATTGGTCGCAAATGAGTTGAGGCTTCCCGTGAAAGGGATTGCCCGCGACATCGTCACATATTGTGATTGCAATTAAACCTGCATCTCAGGTGTTATCACCAAGAGTGAGCTATTGTTGGAGGGAAAGCAAGTGCCTCCATTTCAGGCCGATATGCCATTTTGTCCTTGAAGAGGGTGTCCGCTTGGTTCATCGTGTGTGTCATTGGGATTTCCATATCGACCTCATAGTAGGGATTTCCGTTGGTTTCCATATCGGCTCAATTCCCATATCGACCTCTCACCTCATAACTCCTTGTCCGCCGCCGTGCCGATACCTGCCTGTTGTTTTGCCGTTCTGCATGGCCGCGATCTTCAACCAGCATGGGGATTCGTGCACAGACTTTGGGGAATGTTACATTCCACTCACGTTTGGCGTATAGTGAGATTATTGCTTTGAGAGCATTGGGGAATGATGGTACCATCATACGTATTGTTCATTTGATGCAAGTAACATTTTCATTGTACTTTCTTTAAGAGTGTTATTATTGTGAGATAGTGAGAGTTCTTCATACAATTACTTGTTTTGTTCTACAATTGCATTGGTGTGGTTTTACCATGGCTTATCAGAACACTCAGAACAACAAATTTTTCTGCCGTGTTCCCGCTCGAGACTCTGAGGGGCACAGTAACCAGGGTTTGGGGAGGTAACACGTAACAATAACTAAGAAAGCACATAGGCATTACTGTGCTGAACTATTATTACAAGAAAATGGAAGGTTCATATAATTAGTTAACAAAATTAACTTTTCTATTTAAAATATATATATAACAAGACAGAGCAATCAGAGATTGCAAACCCTCACAATAATGTGTTTTCAGTGGTTTTTAAAGCTTTTGTGTTAAAAAAAAATATGGCGACCGAACCACGTGACCGATGATGTCATTTTGTTTTCCTAAAATAAATTTATTCCTAGATTATGCTCAAGAAATTTCATCTTAATCGGATAAAGTTTTGTACTTGTCGAATTATGATGTCATAATGGAGGCACCAATGACATCATTAACATATTTTATTCCCCATGGAGAGTTCTTTAAAATGAGCCATCTCATTTTTTTTCTATTCAGCGCTTTCAGAGATATAGAGGTGCAACGTTTTTCGGTTTTTCCAAGATGGCGCCGGTACCACGTGGCCTATGACGTCATAATTATCAATCAAAAAAATTCTACATGCGCAGGCGCTCCTATGGTAAAATTTCGTGTCAATTGGACCAACGGTTGCCGAGAAAAATAATTTTTAAAATGCAGACACGTCACACGTACGCAAAGGAATGCCTAACCCTGATTTTCGCTTCGCGAGCGCAGGGTAATGATCTGAGTGGTAATAGATGGGGTCGTGAAACAGACAGCACAGTGCCAGGCAGCCAAAGGTGAATGGTAATCGGGTTTAAGGTTGTATTCGTAGGGGGATAAATTGTAAATCAAAAGAGGTAGTGTTAACATGGTATAGGAGTTTAATGAGACCTCACCTGGAATGTTGTGTTCAGGTTTGGTCACAATATTTAAGAAAGGACATAGCTGCCAGGGAAAGGGTCCGGCACAGAGCAACTATATTGATTACTGGGCTAGCAAGACTTAGCCATGAGGAATGGCTGTGGGAGACTGCACTTTAATCATTACAAAATAAGTGATTATGACGGTATCTGATGGAGATGTTTAAGTAAATCAAGGGTCTTGATGGAATAAGTGCGAAAGTTTTTCCAACAGAATGAATAGCGAGAGGACCAGGGGCCATAGCTTGAGAGTGAAGTAAAGGAGAGTTGTGAGGATATTAAGGCAGGGGTCTTTCACTCAGAGGGTATTTCATGCATGGAATGGTCTCCCTGGAGCAGTGATGGCAGCTGAAACAGAAGAAGGCCTTAAACTGGAGTTGAATATGTATCTGTAAGCACTGAGGCTGGAAGGGTATATGGATATTGGCAGAAACGCAGAGGCATGATGGGCCTGATGCACTGGCGTCACTAGGGGGTGCGGGGGGTGCGCACCGCACCGGGTGACACTACAGAGGGGGTGACACCAAATTTTTGCAGTGTCAAGGCTTTCCGATCTTGCGATATTATCAATTGTAAGTGAGTTGGCGAAAGGCATTGATTTCGATGAAGTGATTCACAAGTTCGCAGCTTTGAAGGCCAGGAAAGGAAAGTTCTGAATTAGTCGAGATGTTCAGCAAGTGCTGAAATGCTGTGTATTTGTTCCTGTTCATTTTTATGGTATTATTTCATTTATGAGTATATTTCCATATGCATTTGTCTACAAGTTCTACATTATTTGGGCCGTTATTGATTATGCAAACCTAATCCACTAATGTATCTCATGTAACAATAAAGTTTAACGTTAAAATCAACATAATTTTGATGTAGTTCTTAAACGTTTTTACTTTGAATTCTATTGTTTTCTTACCGAATTTTCACTTTAACCACATGAAACTATGTAAATGTAAATACATTTAGGCCGTGCGTATGATATTGTAATTTAAAGGTGTAATTTTAATTTTGCTAGTTGTTTATGTCACTACTATTGCCATTACATTCAGTGATTATACGGGAATTACGATTTACGAGTAACATTAGTACAAAAAACATTACTAAGGATTCTGTATGGTCTGGTATGGGAGAAGGTCCATGTAGTCAGGTTCACTATGTTTTTTCGTTCAAATTTTTTGGAGATTAGCAAAACTATACATTTTCTGGAATATTCAGAGCATGAGGAATCCAAAAATTAATGTTGGCATTTGCGTAGAGACCTTTGCGAAAATGACAGGACAGTGATGAAGATCTGTAAAAGCATATTCCTGAACGGTATAGACGTAGTAGATCCTGTGTATAGGACTTATAGTTCAATCTGATACTAACAAGGCTGCTTCCTGGCTTTATAAACCCATACCTGCAATACTTGCAATATCATGTATTATGTAATACAGTTATATCACAAATATAAAGACAATGGTTTTCAAACACCTTTGTTTGTTGCTTTTCTATAATCCTGAGCACTATCTTGAGGCCTTTATTGGATTCCTTGACCCAGAAAACATAGGATTAGCATATTTAATTAAGTTTCTAGGTTGACTAGAAGCCGAGATCGCGCAAAATATGTATTTTATGGTGGCCATTTTGAAAATCCAAAATGGCGGCCATGCAGGTGTCTGTGCAAATGCCAACAATAATTTTTGGATTCCTCATGCTCTGACGATTCCAAAAATGTACAGGTTTGCTAATCTCCCAAAATTTTGAACGAAATTATATTTGTTAACATAGTGAACCTCACTAATGGGGGGGGGGGAGGGTGTGACACCATGAGTTACCGCACTGGGTGACACCAACCCTAGTGATGCCACTGGCCTGATGGCCTCCTCCTGTGTCAGACTTCCTTGTTTAACTCTTTATAAAGTGTTCAACGAGTGAGGAGGTATTTGGGGTGGTGTGAATAAACCTTTTACAGCACTCCAGGGTTAAAATACTACTAAACTCAAAAGACTGATTTTCCCAAAAAGTCATTTAACATGAAGTGGACAGAATTTATTGCTGCTCAGAACACTGTTAGTTTTTCAGTGCGACAATGTTTTTGTGTGCGTGATTGATGTTAAAATGGGTGGTATAACAACAGCATCAGTATAATTTTGTCCCTTCATAATGGTGTTCAGACCCCAGGATCAAATACCCTATACTGCATCAATGTGTCTCACTGGAGTTTGTGATGAAGTTTCAACTCAAGTTTGTGATGGAACTTTCTTGAACAATGTGTTTCACTGGGGCAGACCCAATTCTCTCATGTTTAGCAAGAAGGTGTAAAGCATGTTGAAGGAAACGAATGGGAAAAAGAAGCAATGTCGGAAAAGTTATCAGCAGTGAAGGAATCCCTGAATTTGATTATAATTGGAAGTGAGCTTACTGGTATGTAGTTGGGAGGCTGTTTTTCACACTTCTTGTAGATAAGAGTGATGCTGGCTGACTTCCAGGCAGTTGGGAGACAGACAACCAAAGGACAGAATGAAGAGCACATAAAGACGAGGAGCAAGATTGGCAGAGCAGGATTTGAGCACATGGGTACTCACTGATGCAAATTCGGCCCAATGCCCACGCAGGGTCGATGGTGGACAGAACTATCTCTTCCTTCTCAGGCGAGGACACAATTTCTAGTAGACAGTGCTTATGATGGGATACAATGGGGACGGAGTGAGATGGGTTGGGTACAAGAGATTTGGGGGTAAATACTTAGTCGAGACGTTTTGATCCATCTCAAGCAGAACCTGCGGTGATGTTGTTTAAGCTGAGGGAGCAGATGGAGTCGGAGTATACACCATAGATTTTGACAAGACATGACAAGGTGACACCTTGATTTTGAGGAAATATATGGGTTGGATGGATAAGACGATGATGACGATGAAGCCTTAAGACAAGATGTTTTGTGACTTACCTAAGGATGGGCATTCTTGTTGCATTAGTTACAATGAACTATGTTTGCCCTAAGTTGGGTTCAGCTTCCATGCTGAGAAAGCGAGGTGCAATATCACAACTGCGTCACCACAGGATTAATCATACAAGGCCCAAGAGGATGGATGGGATAGCTGGGATGGTATAACCAACTGCATAACAGAGTTGGCTTTTACTTGAGTATTCTAGGATGGCATCATTGCCAGGTCATGTGGAGACCCTTTTGTGAGAGGGCATATTGCACTCCTTGCCAATTGGCCTATGCAAACAGTCAAATTCTACAGTATTGAAGTTGCTCCCTGACAATGGGACTTTGGCACGAACACAGAGAAACCATGAGGGGCAAAGGAGGAAAAGGATAGGTTGGGTGGAACATTAATTACCGACTTCGGAAGAGAGGTCATACTAGTTGCAAAAATCCAGTTTGGGAAACTCACAGCGAGGGGTCAGAAACACAGAGTGAGAGAAAGGGAAAGTGATGGGGGTGGCAGGGCATGTGTTGGGGATGGTCAGGAATATTGTGTGGACAGCGGGGCATGTGGTGGTTGCAGTAGAGAGGGTGATGAGTGCAGCAGTGCACTTGGTGGGTGGAGCAGGGCGCAGATTGTGGGTGAAGCAGGCAGGGTACATGGTGGGAGGGAGCAGCAGGGCACCTGGTTGGAGGAGCAGGACACATGGTGGTGCAGCAGGAAGTGTGGTCGGTGCAGCAGGGAGTGTGGTATGGACAGCAGGGAATGTTATCGGGACAGCAGGGAGTGTGGTGGAGACAGTAGGGAGAGGGGTGGGTGCGGCAGGGCACATGATGAGTGCAACAGGGCACATGGTGAGTGCAGCAGGACACATGGTGAGTGCAGCAGGGCACATGATGAGTGCAGCAGGGCACATGGTGGGTGCAGCAGTGCACATGGTGGGTGCAGAAGTGCGCATGGTGGGTGCAGCAGTACACATGGTGGGTGCGGAAGAACACTTTGTGGCTGTGGAAGAGCATAGCATGTAGTTGGTGCATCAGGGCACATGGTTCGTGTGGCTGGGCATGTGTTTGGTGCGACAGGGCATGTGGTTGGTGTGGAAGGGAATTGGTGTAACAGGATGGGTGGTGGTGAGACAGCATGCGTGGTAGGTGAAGCAGGCGGGTAGTGGGTGAGGCAGGGCGTTTGAAGGGTGAGGCAATAAATAACAACCGGTACACAAGACAGGTCCAATGTGGTCAACTTAGCTTTTGGAGAGAATCAAAGAGAGCTGAGAAAACCATCTGCACTCGTGAAGAAAAAGCAACCACTTCAATTCTTTTTCCTTTTTTATTTTCAAATGATTGAACTGCTTCTGCTTCTCTCCAATCCCACAATTTATTCTCATCCTTTGAACATTCAAATAGTCGCTAAATAACATTGAGACCCTTCCTGTTTGTCAATCCGTCATCTGTTATCTACCCTCTCCACCCCAAAAATCCCATTGTTGTCAGTATATAATCTGTATATTCTTAATCATTTAGTTATTTATCAAGCTTTATACATGTACTGTGAAATCAAGTAAAAATTAAGGTGGTCAGCTTGATTGCCAAGCCCCACACTGCTTCCTCATTCTGATAAAATGGCGGCTTTAAGCTGCAGGATGCTCAAAAACACTCGTCTTGCAAACTGAAAATCTGTGGGGAATTTCTGGGCAACATGATAGTCATAAAATATTCACAAGGTAGCTACTATATGGCTTAGCCAATACATACCTCCATGCCAAGGTAATGCACTTTCAATGCTCATCATGTGGCAGCCAAATGAGCACTATCATACCTGATGGAGAGTAACATGCATGTTTAAGAGCAGACTACTGTAAACAAGAGAAAAATGACCACAGTGTGGTCACCAGCTGCGACGTGTAGAATCATGAGGATATCCGTTGCAATATGCGCTACCAAATTCGACCAGTCATTAAATTACCTCATACCAACGCACGTCCGAGTGTATGCGCATGCGCTATTCAAAAAGGCACCCCAACAACAAGAACAACAACGCGGTCCTCTCATAGAGGTGCTCGTCGCAGCTAAAGAGCAACATGTCATGCTCAATCCTGGTAGTTTTGAGGGTCATTATATTATTTAAAGTTTTAAACGATTCTTGCATGGCTCTGTAATGTGCACACGAGTTCTGGCTTTAGAAGGAAATATGGAGAAATGTCCATTTTATCAAAAGTCAGCAAACTTCCTGACAAGGTGGTGTTATCTCTTCCTGTTATTACAACCTGTTATCTCTTCATTCGGACTATAACATGATTAGAAAGGTTAGGAGGAGGCTTCCACGAATCACGGTGCAGTAAAGCAGAATGGGATTTGGCGTGTTGCACCACAAACACCACTCGTGAAAAAAAATCTGGCAGCTAGCTACGTGAGTTTCGTTGAACATGTCCTTTTTTCAGCGGTGATGAATTGCTTTTCTGGACATCACTTTATTAATTTTTTTACAGACAGCCTCCAATAGGTACAGCACTCGGTAGAGCGCATACCTCCACCAGGCTGCTGGTTTACGTTTTCATCCCACTGATAGGCTGGATCTACATCTATACCTGAACCAAAATCAAATTGGCTTGTCCTTGTCACCTAACCAACTCATCCACCAAGTTTGGTCATAACCTGTCCAAAAAGGTTTGAGAAATCGTGCTATATATCGTTTTTGGCCCAAACTCTCAATGGTGAAGAATCATTTGAAAAATTATATTTTCCAGATCTTCATCAAAATAGATTAATTTTGTCGTTGTCACACACCCAACCTGTCCACAAAGTTTGGTTTGGATCTGTCCATAACTTTTTGAGATATCCAGCTCACAAACAAACAAACCGAGTTGAATACATATCCAGCATCGATGGCGGAGGTAACTAGAATTATTGAAATCAAGACAACGAATATATTTACAGATGAAGAAACCTTTAAAAAGACTCAAAGATGGCAGAAAGATTGGTGCATACATTATTCACCTTGTTAAAATTAAGCACAACAGATGTTGCAGGTCGATGAGAACAAATGGGTCAGGGAAATTACAGAAGTGAAGAGGGTAGATAGAAGGATGGATGAAATGAAAGAGGAGATTGTTGTGCAGATTAGCTTGACAGGGAGATTGGTAAAAAGCTGGCTTTAGTGCGCTGGACACTTGGTGCAGATGGAGGAAGAGAGAATGGGAAAGAGAGCAGATAGCTTGAGGGAGCAAGGTAGGAGGAAAAGATGTAGACCGCAGCTGAGATGGTAAGATTGTGCGAGGAGAGATATCAATAAGGTGGGGTGCTTGGAGAGTGGAAAGAGAGATGGCTGAGGAAAAGGGGAAGGGGAGGAGTATTTTGGTCAAGGTGGGGCAGAAGCTTGGTACCGTTGGACCTCACCCCTTATAAAAGGAAGAGAAGGAAAAGAAGAAGAGGTCTTCAAATAATAATTTGATAATGGTTCATTTTGAGACTATCCCACTCACATACTGTACATGACCAGGCATTGAGAATTACATGGACTGTTTCACCTGTATCTATTTGCAGATTAATTTTGGATTTATAGGCTATGTGCATGCTTCGTTCAAAAAAAAAACATCGTAACAGCGAGCTGCAAAACCTCATTGAAAAAAAAATCTATTCTAAAACTCAAATTTGAGACTGACTCAATTTCCAACTTTCTTTCCCCCTGACTGGTTTCTTGTTGCAGAGCATGCGACTTCATATTTGGATGAAAGGTTACACTACAATATAGTTGCACATGAAAGTTTATCTTTAAAAGTTGTCACATAGCTAGTTTAAATTTGATTAAGCACTGTGCATTAGTAGATAGAAAAGAAAAGGGGGTGGGGAATGAGGAGGGCAATCAACGTTACATTGCGTTATCAAAGGTATCCAGAGAGCAAGGAAATATGCATGGTTATCAATTCATAAATGTTTATTCGATTCATATCATCTCACTCAGTCACCAGCATTGCAGAAAAATGTTGGTAGTTATTGGATTAATATTGCACCATTACTCCATCAAAGTACAAATTTAGTGTTGGATCATGCTGGGGTGGCTATGAACCTCAGGTGGAGTCCCAAGATGCCAGAGATTATTTTGATTGGGCTTAAAGTAAGGTTCTATGCTGGCTAGGCTGCATATTTAGTGAACCAATCACTGATGGACACAGCACTATGGAAATGTGCATGCCATGCTGGCAGATAGAAGGGGCTCTGCCGTAGTGTAATAGAAGCCAGTACCGTAACATTGTCCATAGAATCACAATAAATTACCTTTATAAAGCACAGCCTGCTTTGCAAGGTGGGAATTGTATGCATAATCATGTTGGGATGGTTCATGTCAAGTTTGGGTGCACAGTCATTATGCTGTTGCTGATATAGTTCAAAGGGGAAAAGCAGAAGGTTCATCTTCAGCTAATCATTTTTATGAGACAGCAGTTTTGACATCTCACATTCAACTCCTGGAGAAAAAAACCCATACCAAAAATGTAGTAAAACTACTGTTTGCCCTATTTGAATGGATCATGGCAAGGACTATATAAGATTCTGGAAGGTGTTAATCCTAACCCAAATCAAAAACGCTAATGTGAAAAGAACACAAAAATCCAAAAAAACAACGAGAAAGGTTTTGTGAGGATAGCAGGGTTGGTTAGTTTGCCCGATTCCTCTCAGCACCACGGCACCAAGCTGTGCAAGGTGTGAGGCAGGGGTGCCAGTCCAGAAGGTATAGCAGTACTTTGTCAAGCTGCAGATGAAGGCCTTGCAGGTGGATAAGAGTTAAGATTTACCAAGGAAGGATTTTGTACGATGGAGGATTCCCTGTCGGCGACTGGCTTTGGTGGTCAAAAAGAAACGTGGTTTGCCTAAGAAAGACCTTGGCTGATAATGAGACCCCAGAGTTTGAGAGACGAAACTTCTTCAAGAGGATTGTAAAGAAAGTAGCAAACCGTCCTTTCGGAGAGAGACAGTGAGTATGTGGGGTTTCTCAGAATTGAAAAAAATATTCTAAGTGTTTGACCAGCTTGTGATTTTGTCATGGTCTGATGAGAGGGAAGAGGCTGCTGCCTGCCGGTCTGTCTGAAAGATGAGGGATGTCACAGCAAAGGGTGGAGTCATCAGCAAAAAGAAAGGGAATTTCCCAGAGAGTCAGGGAGATATTTTATGAAGATCAGGAGCAGGACTGGGCCCATAACACTGCCTTGGGGCACTACTGCCTTAACATGGAGAGGAGAGAAGAGGATTCCGTTGGGAGCTACATGTTGGCTGAGAGTAGATGAGGTTAATAAGCCATATGTGGAGGTGTCCTTGGATGCCATAGGCAGAGAGTTTGGAGAGCAAGGTGGGATGCCAAACTGTATCTAATGCTCAAGAGATGTCTGGAGAGATGGCCCGGATCTCGTGTCTGACATTGAGGGCCTCCTTCCATTGTTAGGAGAGCAGAAGCAGCATGTCAAAGGTAGAGTGACATGGTCTGAATTAAATCTGATGGTAAAATATCAAGCCATTGGCAAAGAAGAAGGACTTCATGTCGACTGCGATTTTGGATTCCATGACCTTGCTGATTATTGGAAGTAAGCTGATAGGTCTGTAGTGAAGAGGACTGGCTTTTGCACCATGTTTATGTAATGCAGGGGATCCGTTTTTGTACCTATTGTATGTAATGCAGGGGAGGGGATCAGTTTTTGTACCTTTTGTATGTGATGCAGGGGATCAGTTTTTGTACCTTTTGTATGTAATGCGGTGATGTTGGCTGATTTCCAAGCAGATGTAAGGTGACATAAGGCGAATTATATGGTGAACAGAGCAGAAAGAGGATGTGCGAGAGCAGCAGAGTAGGTTTTTAGGACGCGTGAGCTAATGCCATTTGGTCCAGATGCAAAATCAGAGTCAAGGTTTACCTGAAACTGCTCTACCTTCTCAGGTGCAAAAGACAAAGTCCAGCAGCAGTTTGGTGTGACTGGAAAGGGTGGGTACAGAGAGCATGGTGTTGGGGACACAGATTTGTAAGAAAACACAGAATTAAGGCATTCGGCCATGTCACGAGTTGAGTCGGCTGTGGTGCCATTTGAAGTGAGGGATTGCATGAAGTGGAAGCACACACCAGCGGCAGACTTAAAAAGGGCACCACCAGGTTTTTGAAGACAGAGACAAGATTGAAAGTTAAAACTTGAGGTTGGACAGATGTTGCTTTCTGGTTCTTCTAAGAGCTGAACACACTTGTGAAATGATCTGAGATTGCCTTCTGTCAAATTTGTCTTCCAGGAGGAGAACGGAAAGTGTTTCCAGGCAACTGCCTCACAACAAGATTAAGTATACTATGGGTGGGAGAATGGGTATGATAACTGAGGACAAGATGGAATGAATAAGGGAGATGGAATGCATAAGGGAGACAAGTTTACTTGTCCAGAATAATTCCCAGTCTGAGTTAATATCAGGAATGGTAGATATAGGGGACCAGTCCTGAAGTGTGATGGCTGCTTGAAGTCCCTGTCCATCTGTCTGAGTGAACTGCCAGACTCATGACACTGAAACTAGCTACAGATGATGTTGAACAAATAGCACATGATCAGTTGAGCCAATTGGAGCAGAGGGAAAGAAGGAGACATTAGCGGGGAAGTTGGTCCTAATCAAATATAGAATGGAGGATTTGCCATTGACAGAAATCCCGCTGGGAAAGTTTAGAGATAGAGTCAGTCTCATGGAGTCACAGACGTCCTTTACTGAAGTGCCATGGCTGGTAAGAGAGGTACCAACAGGCAACCAAGTTGCATGGTGACAATTTAAATCACCAAATGTGAGGGAGAGGGAGTTGGGATGAGAGAGAGAGGGAGAGAGGGAGAGAGGGAGAGAGGGAGAGAGGGAGAGAGGGAGAGAGAGAGAGAGAGAGAGAGAGAGAGAGAGAGACATTTCGTTCCTCTTTATTACTGGGAAGTTAGTGTACATGATGAAAAGTCATACAACACATTTCATATAAATAAGGATGGGGTTACATGAGGGCAAGGACTAGAATTTACAAATGAACTTGGAGGACACCATCAACCAAGCGGCAAAGGGATTCCTTCACGCACCATCGCTGTGAGAAGAGCGTACATTCAATGAATTCAAGCTCCAGATGTAAACGAGACGTAACTAGACCTTTGAAAATCATAAAAACATCATCATCAGATAAAAGTGGTGCACGAATGGTTTGCATTTTGTGCTTTCTTGATAAATAAATAGCAAGTTTTGCCTCCGCAAACAGATAGTTGGCTAAAATACATTCTTCTTTACACCGGTAAGAAAAATTAAAGCCAAATATAAAAACACAATGTGTGAAAACCAAGCCTAGCCCTTCAATCACACGTGATAAAACTGAAAAAAGAGGAGCCAACCTCGTACATTCAATAAAAGCATGAAAAACAGTTTCAGGGACATCACAGAAGGGACACATTTCCGAGTTGTCAGGGCATATGCGGTGAGATAAAACGTTTGAAGATAAAATATAATGTGCCAGTCGCCATTGCAGGTCCCCAGTGCGTTTGACAATAGGTGCCCTATACATGGTGAGCCATTTGATTGTTGCGGCAGCGCCAATTTGGAGCAGAGGTCTCCAGTGTGTTTGAGGTTCTGTTGGTTTACAGGGAACAAGAATTCCAACACACATGGAATAAACAGAGGATTTCTCCATTGTATTAAAAGGAATAAAGCCTTGGAAAGAAATTAAAAGTTTTGGAAAGGGGCATTGTGACAAAGAGGAGTTAGTAGCCCGGTTTGTTTAAAAAGGCGTAAAATCAGAGAGAAGATCCTCCCAATGACTCTGATAGAACGAACACCAGTAGCCACAGCAACGTCAGCTGCTGACTTCCATTTATGGAGAAAAGGGTCTCGAAAGTTTTTGACCTTAGTGCAATCAATATCAATGAATTTTTGCATAAAAGATCGGTCACTACAGACCCCTTTAAAAACTGGGTTTAAAAAGACTGGCTCATTTAAAAACATTGGGAGGGAATAATCACATGCATCACGCTGAAATTGAATCGCCTGCCATGCTTCCAGCATGCTCCTGTAAAATAGGGGGACCAAAGTTAAGTCAATGTTCTTGATGTTGATGAGAAAGAGTTGCTGGTCAAAACCAAGTTTCCCAGCTTGCCTAAGTAGGCAGTGAGCAAAAGCTTTCCACGGGACATCCGTGTACAAGAGCCGGCGTAGTGAGAGGAGGCGAAAAGCCATCACCTTACTGTTGACATCGACCAACCCCTGTCCACCTTCAGCAACGGGCAGGCTTAGCACGCCTGACCGGAGCCAGTGTTTCCCCCCCCCCCCCCCCCCCCAAAAAAGTCAATGAAACACTTGAGAGTTTTTTAAGAATAAAAGCTGGGGCTTGTAGTGCCTTAAGCTTATGCCACAGCATTGATGCCGCAAGATTGTTTATTATCAGGGTGCGACCCCGATAAGAGAGCTGATTCAGTAAACCTTTCCATTTTAGAAGCCGCTGCTCAGTTTTAGTTATAAGTGTTTCCCAGTTCTTCGAGACGAAGTCCGGAGTGCCAAGAGAGACCCCGAGATAGTGTATCCCGTCTCGTGCCCACACAAGCTGGCCGGGCAAGGTTGGAGGAGGGGCGTCACTTGGCGGACCCAAGTAGAGAGCATTGCTCTTGAGCCAGTTGATTTTTGCAGAGCTTGCCGAGCTAAACTCCTGGACACAATGAACCAAGGAAGAAACATCTTCATCAGAGCGAACAATTACGCACAGGTCATCTGCGTAGGCAATTGTCTTGACCGGGTTTACTGCTGGAAGGGGGGCGAAACCAAGAAGGCGCGCACGCAATCGAATAAGCAGAGGCTCAACTGAAAGGGAGTACAAAAGACCAGACAAGGGGCACCCTTGGCGAATTCCTCTACAAACAGAGAATGGCTGGCATAAAATATTATTTACTTTTAACAAGCTAAAAGTATTATTATACAATAATTTAGTGTAAGAGATAAAAAATTCCCCGATACCAAAGCCACGTAAAACAGAAAAGAGATAAAAATGATCAATTGCATCAAAAGCTTTTTCCTGGTCGAGGAAAACCAAACCAACATTCCTTTGTTCAATGGTACAAATATCGATAATGTCGCGAACGATAAAAATACTATCATGTATAGTCCTTTTGGGAATGCAGTAGGATTGGTCGGGGTGTACAATCTCCCCAATCACCAGCTTGAGGCGGTTTGCAAGAGCTTTGGCAAATATTTTATAGTCAGTACAAAGTAACGAGATTGGACGCCAGTTTTTCAAGTTCTGAAGGTCTCCTTTCTTGGGAATGAGGGCAAGTACAGCCCTACGACAACTGAGGGGTAGTGAGCCAGATCGCAAGCTGTCGTTTAAAAGACCAAGTAGTTCAGGACCCAAAAGGTTCCAGAAGGCCCGGTAGAGTTCCATTGGGATCCCATCTAAGCCTGACGCCTTGCCAGTGGGTAAAGTTTGCAATGCGGAAAAAAGTTCTTCTGAAGTAACTTCCACATCCAACTGTTGGTGTGCCATTTCGGACAAGGTGGGCAAAGAGGTAACCAGAGAGTCAATCATTCCATGATCAATGTTCTTGGCACGGTACAAGTCAGAGAAATATTCCTTGGCGGAACCTCTGATACATTTTTGATCATATGTCACTCTCCCTTCTTTTGTCCGAAGCGAGGTTAGTTGCTGGCTTCGTTTGGTTCGGGTTTCCAATCCGAAGAAGAACTTGGAAGAGGTATCGAGAAAACACAAATTTTCCATTCGGAGCCGGACCAAAGCTCCTCTCGCTCGCTTTACACACAATTCAGCAAGAACGGCCTTTTTCTTAGCCAACAAAAGATTAGTCCGTTCAGCATTAGAAGCTGAGAGGTTAGATTGTAAAGTTAAAATCTCCTTGGTAAGCAGGGATTGAAGAGCAACATCATTCTTGGTATGAAAGGACCTGTACTGCTGGCAAAACAATTTTATCTGGACTTTTGCATTGTCCCACCACTGTCCGAGGAGAGGGAAGGAAGCTTTCCGCAGGAGTAAGGTCTCCCAGAAGATTTTAAAAGCATCAATAAAACATTTGTCTTCCAGAAGACTAACATTGAATGTCCAATAGACAGCACCACGATTACAAATCGGGGAGAAAGTGCGAAACACAACCATGTGGTGATCTGAGAAACCACTCGGGACAATAGCAGTATGGGTCACAATATTTAAAAAATCACTATTAATATAAAACCGGTCTAACCTTGCGAGGGACAGACGGCCATTTAAACACCGACACCACCTATACTGGCGTGTGGATGGATTTCGAGTTCTCCAGATGTCAACAAGGGAGAAGGTTGTCAAAGTCCGAGTCAGAGGCACAATACTTGCTGGATGAGGCTCATTCCCATTGCGATCAATGGTAGAGTCCATCGTACAGTTAAAATCCCCTCCTAAACAAACAAATCCATTAAAATCAAAATGTGCAAGGGAGGTTTCTAACTGTGTGTAAAAAGCAATTCTATCCGTGCTGTCACTGGGTGCATAGACGTTCACTATTGTGTGTTTAAAACCATTAAGGGTGAAAGTGAGAGAGATTAAGTACCCTTTAATTATTTCATTAAAATCAACAATGAGATTACAGAGAGAAGGATGCAAATAGATGGCTACCCCAGCCCGAGGACACTCTAAGCTACTGAAGAACCACCTTCCTTTCATTATTCTTTCCCATTCACTCATACAGGAGGAACTACATCTGGTTTCTTGTAAGAGTAAGATATCGATGTGGTTCTGAAACAAGCTCCTTAACTTCAGCTTTTCGTAAATACGAGCGTCCTCCGTTTATGTTTAAAGTGGCTATAGAAAAAGCCATAGTGTGGAATTTGGGGAAGGGTATCAGTCAATTGGGTCATGATATGCCTGCAGGTGCTTCCTTGCTTTCAGAACCCATTTCCTGAGACGAAACATTTGTGGTTCAGTCAAACCAAACTGCTCGGACTGAAGGAGCAGTCGCTTTGCGGAGATGATAAAACTGTGCAGATCAGGGAAGGAATCCTGAATTTTAACATTTCTCTTACGGAAGGTGTGATGTAAAAACTTTAGGATCTCCTGGGGGGGCACAGTCGGACCACTCTCCGGTTCCTGGGATAAGCCTGGATCATTCCAGACCTCGGTGCTACCACCAGAGGCAAGCGACGACGCGCCATCAGAGTCGTAGTTTAATTGGGGATCTACATTAGTACCGTGCTCCCCCGGTGGAGCAGGTATTTCCATTTCTGCCAGGAGGGGAAAAACTATTTCCGAAACAGAACATACACTCTCTGCTTCCATCATGTCCGGGGTTGTCTGTGGCGCAGACATCTCAGACACTTCACCCTTAGCAGGGAGAGGGACCAAAACAGGTTCATTGCTGACGTCCATGGTTGTAGTATCGGCAACCACAGGGGTAGTCACAGCTACCTCTTGGAACACGACGCTACCTCCTTGTACCTCTTGGGGCACAACACTACCTCCTTGTACCTCTTTGGGCATGACACTACCTCCTTGTACCTCTTGGGGCACAACATCACCTCCTTGTACCTCTTGGGGCACGACACCACCTTCTTGTTCGTGCTCGTGTTTGTCTTGCTCGTTATCAGGAGCGTTATTATTATCCTCCGTAGCTAACACGGCAAATCTGTTTTCCGTTTCCACGGCAGCAAACGGGGCAGCTGCTTCCAAATGGGAGCCATTTAGTTTGCCCGACGCCGCCAGTTTTTTCGGAACGCTCACCGTTACATCGTGACCATTGACGTTTGGGTGCTTGTTTCTCCGAGATTGAACGGTGATAAAACCCTCGTCATCCGCTTGAGGTCCCTTTAGTTCTGCACTCGCACCGCGGGGCTGATTATGGGAGGTGTCTGTACACTCCGCTCTAGATGTGCCACTCGTGTCTGGCTTGGGCTCCGCGACTCTAGATGTACCACTGGTGCTTGGTTTGGGTTCCAGGTGTTGAGATTCCCGGTTAGATTCCACACGTTGAGATTCGTCACCGGGAATATTTGGTTTCGGACAAGCGTTCTTTAAATGTCCGTGCTCGCCACAAATAAAGCACGTCATTGCCTCAGTAGCGATGTAAATTTGGTAGCTGCGATCTTTGTGCTTCAAAGTCACAGCAGCACTAAGCGATTGTGCATTGTTCTTTAAAACAATATAACAGTGACGCCGGAAAGACATGATGTGTCTAACCGAAGCGCCAGAACGCAAACGTAAGGGGATCATTGAGATCCGTGACACGACCGTCCCAAAACGGTTTAAAGCACAGGTAATCTCCTCGCTTTTAAAAAAAGGTGGTAAATTCGAAATAATAATTTTGACGGCAGGTGTGTCCAAAGGACACACAGTAAGAAAAAGATCCGGTGCGACAGACAAGCCGGTTTCGACTGTCTGAGCAACGTATCGCTCTTCGGACAGGAAGAGCACGACACGTTGATTCATTTTCGACGCTGCGAGAATGTTTTCGAGCCCAATTTGTTCTCCGAAACCCATTACAACGTCGTCAACACTAACTCCGTCCGGCGGACAAACTATGACCCCGTTCTTTGGAGTAAGTGCCTCGTACACACTATTGTGCAAACGTACGTTTGCCATAGTGTAAAATTAACAAATGAAGTAAATTGAAAAAACAAAAACAAACCTGCCACAAGCAAAACTAGCAAGTGGAGGAAAAGGAAAAGTAATAATATGGGTGAAGTATTTAGCCAAGAAAAGGCTAAACGTATAAACACGGCAAATGGAAGAGCAGGCCCAAACCAGGGGGCCCTGAACAGGCCTGCTAATCACTTACCATGTGCGCTCTCTTTCTCTCTCCTGTCTCAACAAAGAAAGGAAACACGGGGAAAACTTCACAAACACGTACAAGGACACAAATGGAGTGAAATGGAGGATGGGAAAGATGCCAACACAGCACAGCACTCACAGCTCCTCACACACAGCAGCCGTGATTGCCACACCCACGCACGACTCACCAACGACCAGCAGGGGGAGAGAGAGAGAGAGAGAGAGAGAGAGAGAGAGAGAGAGAGAGAGAGAGACAGAGACAGACAGAGAGACTGACTGTTTCTTCCTTTTATTACAAGAGTACAAAAAATCAGTAATGTTCAGTCATAAAGAAACAAAGCACAATAAAAATGGTCTCAAGGAAAAATTATTATCAAATCATCATCATCAAGTGTGCATATGACATCATTAAAAACCCACTTTTCTTTAAAACATGTTAAATTCTTGTTCATTTAAAAAAACCGGTACTCTAGCTTTAGTCTTGCATTTACAAGAGCCTTAAAGGTGAGCAGTACATCATATGACGAGTCAGAAGCGTTTCCCATTTTTTTCTTTCTGGATTTATAAATTGCAAACTTGGCCTGGCCAATTAAAAAATTCATTAAAACCACATTTCTAAGGGAAGACGGTCCTAAAACACCATAGATAAAAACATTGTGATTGAAGAGGGAACCAAGCTTCACAAAGCGTTCCTGAAGGAATGTAAAAAGAGGTTGCAATCGTTCACACTCCAGGTATATATGCGGTAGGGTTTCAATGGATGCACAGAAAGGGCATAGATTAGAGTTAGCAGTAGAAAACCGGTTCAGTAAAACATTATAAGGTAAAATCCAGTGTACAAGTTTCCATTGAATATCTCCAACATACTTTGGAGTAGGCAAAAGATAAAAACTTCGCCAATTGGGGCAATTGGGGGGTATTGGGGGTAAAACATCCCGCCATCGAAGCCTCGGGTGCCCAGAAAATGTTTTTGCGTATAAAATTTTAACGTACGCGTTGTACAAAGTTTTCTTTGGAAAGGCGGGAAGGGATAATGCAGTATCATCAGGGCTGTTCAGGCCAGGGGACAGATTAAGTGGCGGGCTGAAGACTAGGAGTTTGGGGAAGTCACCCGCTGTTTCCTCGGGGGAAGGGCCATGTTCCTCGCAGGTATTACGATACGTTGTGGATATCCCTTGAAGGAACCGAGAGATGATCCTGACAGATTTTATTCCGGTTTTTTGTGCCACAGCGGCAGCACTCAGCCGGTAGCTCCCAGACTCTGTCATGAGGTCTTTCACTCGCAGCAGCTTGGCATCAACAAAGCGTTGAACGAGTCCCCTATTATTCAAGCTGTTTTCCAGGAAGGGGTTGTAGCATAGGGGCTCATTCATCAACATTTCCATGTTGTATGTTGCCATTTCACGGGAAAAGGACAGGGCTTGCCAGGCGTTCATCACCCCTTGGTAAAAGGTGGGCAGCAAGGATGAATCGATTTGATGAGGGTTCATCAAGAAAAGTTCTCGGTCGTAACCCAGCTTGCATGTAAGCTGTAATATGCAGTTAGCCAGAGGCCTCCAGAGTAGGGCTTCATCTCCATATACAAGTTGGCGCACGATATGAAGCCGGAAGACCATAATCCGGCTGCGGATATCAATAAGACCTTGGCCACCTTCAGTGAGTGGTAAGTATGCCATGGGGGGTTGGAGCCAGTGTTTCCCGCTCCAGAAAAAGTCGACAATGCTCTTTTGCAGTGTAATAAGAAGGCTCCCGGGCGGTTGTAGGCATATCATCTTATGCCATAGCATAGAGGCGACAAGATTGTTAATGACGAGAGTTCTTCCGCGGTACGAAAGTTGAAAAAGAAGTCCTTTCCAGCGGGCCAGTTTTGCCATTACCTTGTCTGGTAATCCCACCCAGTTCTGTTGCTCAAAGGTGTTGTCTCCGAGGAAAATACCGAGGTATTTAATGCCACTTTTCTGCCAGTTCACTCCTCCTGGTAGGACAATTGGCGGGCAATCTCCAGGTCCTATCCAAAGGGCTTCACTCTTCTTCCAGTTTACCTGGCCTGAACAAGCCTGACAATATGTTTTTAGTGCTTGAGCCACCGCAGTGACGTCAGCACTATTTTTTATATAAATACAGACATCATCTGCATAGGCAGAGACTTTTAGCGGTGTGGTAAGAATTGATCCAGTGAAGCCAGAAATGTGCGTACGTAATTGGAGCAGAAGAGGTTCGATGGCAAGAGAGTATAAAAGTCCAGATAGCGGGCAACCTTGCCGTACTCCCCGTTGTACAGCAATGGGGCTACACAATACTTGATTAATTTTAAGAACACTGGATATATTACAATACAAAAGTTTAACGTACGAGATAAAAATAGGTCCAAACCCAAAATTCTCTAAAACTCTAAAAAGGTACATGTGGTCAATACAGTCAAAGGCTTTTCCTTGGTCAATAAAAAACAGACCAACATTCATATTAAAATTGTTACAAAACCGAATGGTATCACGGATAAGAAAGATATTATTAAAAATAGTACGTCCAGGAATACAAAAGGATTGATGTTCTCCTATTAGTACATTCATAAAAGGTTTCATTCGATTAGACAAGGCTTTGGCTAAAATTTTATAATCCGTACATAAAACAGAAATAGGACGCCAGTTCTCTATAAGTTGAGTGTCCGCTTTCTTAGGAATTAAGGTGGTGACTGCTCTCCGGCAACTCCACGGCAGTTGTCCATCCTCTAAACATTCATTCAATACCCGCAGTAGGTGAGGTCCAATGGTGTCCCAAAAAAACTGGAAAAATTCACTTGTCAGCCCATCCAGTCCAGGGGCTTTATCAGGTTCTAAGGCCTTCAAGGCAGCGGTGAGCTCAGGTAACCTAAGAGGATCCTCCAACTGCTGCTTCTGATCCTCCGCCAATGTTGGAAGGTTAGAAACAAGTTCCGATATTGCATCCTGGTTAATGTCATGCCGCATAAACCGTTGTTTAAAATGTTTCCGGGCACATTCCCTGATTCTGCCATCTTCATAAAGGAGTTCCCCATCATGGAGCAAGCGTGTAATCATTGACGAAGAGGCCCCCCTTTTAAGGCTGAAGAAGAATTTGGTTGGAGCATCAAGGTCGTGTATGTACCTCATCTTCAGGCGCAATAAAGCATTTTGTGCTCGCCTTTCGGATATGGAATTCAGTAAGGCCGTTTTTCCATGGATTTGTTGCCTCATTCCCTGGTAGCTCACACTTGCGGTTCCCTGAAGCTGTTCCTGTAATTCCAGGATTTCATCTTCAAGTAAGGTTGTGGTTTTTCTTTCCTCTTGAACACCATACGCACGATATTGTTGGCAGAATAGTCTGATGTGCGTTTTGGCATTATCCCACCATTGTCTGAGGTTTGAGAAATTCCCTTGGGAGGCAACCAGAATATTCCAAATTTCTGGAAAAATGTCCTTAAAGGTACTATCATCAAGTAAGTTGTTATTAAATTTCCAAAAAGCACTCTTGTGTTTCGGGCAGGGGGCAGAAATTTTGAGAAATGTTGCGCTGTGGTCCGAGAATCCTGATGGGCAAATTTTGGATGACAGAACGAGGCGTTCAAGTGGAGGATTAATATAAAACTTGTCCAAGCGAGCAAGTACAATATTACCCTGAATGCATCGACACCATGTGTATTGCCTGATTGATGGGTGCTGTACCCGCCATATATCTGTCAAATTCATTGGTTTTAAAAATTTGGTGAGAGGGATTGTGGAGGCAGGATGGGGCTCTGCACTGTTCCTGTCGAGTTGGGGTTGGAGGGTGCAGTTAAAATCTCCACCAATACAAACATGATTGTCTTGGTTTTTTATGGCGTTTTGACTGTCGAGGGACGTTAGGTGTGTCCCAAGGTCATTAAAAAAAACTCGCCGAGCTACAGGCGTACTTGGGGCATAGATATTAAAAATAGTATAGAATTTTCCACAGTAGTGGAATTCTAGGGATGCTAGGGATCCCTTGTGTATTTCGTCGAATTTAAGCGATGAAGGCGAAAAGGAGGGGCTAAGAATTATTGCGACACCGCCTTTGCGGGAGTCACCGTTACTAAAGAAGGACAGGCCGGGGAAGAGCCTACACCACTCTGCGACACAGTAGTCGTTGGCATGGGTCTCTTGTAAGAGGGCAATGTCAACTTTCTTCTGTAATAAAAAATCCCTTACTTGAACTTTGCGGACAGAGCTACATCCTCCGTTAATATTCAAGCTACAAATGGAAAAACTCATTACAGCTATAAGGAGGAGTGACCACCACTCAATTTTTTGATAGCAGTTCATTCTTAGCTTTTTGCGACCACTTCTTTAAACGGTGACGTTGGGAGGAATTGAAATTAAAAACGTGGGGCCGTTTTACCATCAGTCTAGCGGAATGCATAAAATCAGGTAGCTCCGGAAAAAAGGTTTCTATTACAACATTCCTTTTTCGGAATGTGTCCTTAAGAAACCTTTTTATCTCGGAGGGAGGGATTGGAGGGATTTCTTCTTCCTTGAGGCTACCACATTCACTAACAGAGTCATCTATATCAGATGGCTCAGATGGTGTGTCACACTGGTTTTCATCATTTATCTCCTCACCGTCATCACATCCCTCCACGTTATCGGATGGGGCATAGTCCATAGAGGGGGGGGACGGGGAGGGCATCTTCAGGGGAGCAGGGGGGGGGTACTAATTTTTGCGGTTCAACCATATCAGTTTCTAGGTCAGTAGACAAGGGCGAGGATTCATCCACATCTATGTCCTCCAATACCGAGAAACGATTTTCTGTGACGAGGGACAAATCTAGGCCAGAGAGGGGGGGCTGTCGGTTTTCAGTTGTAGGTTTTTTAAAGAGATGACCGTTTTCATCTGTTGTTTGCAGATGTCTTTTTCCTTTTGGGCAGACTAACTGAAACTCGTCCTGGTTAGTGGGAAGAGATTGCAAGGGTTTGGGGGGAGGGGGGGGGAGGGAGGACGTGATCATCGGGAGGGGATTCCCATCGGCTACCACGGCGGGAGAGGTAGGATCAGTTATAGCAGCCAACAAGCTGTGATTGGACGATGTCGCCTGGGGGGGGGGGAGATCTATAGTTAACAGGAGATGGCTGCAATTAGATCCTTCAGTAGAGGGAGGGGCCCCTGTTTCAAGGGGAGGGGAAGGGGGTACGGCGGGGGGGTTTGGATTGGTGGTAAGAGGGCTTGGGTCGGTGGTGGACAGATTGGGATCAGTGGTGGTAAGGCTTGGGTCGATGGTGGGAAGGTTCGGGTCGGTGGTGGGAGGGCTTGGTTCGGCGGCGGGAGGGCTTGGTTCGGTGGTGGGAAGGCTTGGGTCAGTGGTGGAAGGGTTTGGACCGGTGGTGGGAAGGTGGGGGGGTTGCTTATTCCCGGTTCGGAGGGGAGGTTGCACTTGTGGAGAATTCTCTTTTCGGGGGCAGTCATGCTTAACATGCCCAAATTGTCCGCAGCCAAAACATTTTAGAACGTTGGTGGACACGTACACTGTATATTCGTTCTGTTGATGTTTTAATTTTATTATAAGGTTTAAATCCTTCTGGGAATTTTTTAAAATCATAAACACTTGCCGCCGGAATGAAACCACGTGCCTTAAATCGTTGTTTCGTGACCCAAAGGGAATCATGGAGATACGAGACACGATGGTACCGTATCGGGACAACTCTTTAATTAGTACATCGTCGGATACAAATGGGGGGCAATTTGATATCACGACTTTTATCGCTGGGCTATCTAGTGGGGAAATCATTACAAATAAATCTGGATCGATTGTCAAACCCTGTTCGACAATTTGTGGGACACAATCCACGTCGGACAAAAAAATAACGATCCGCTTGTTCATCCGTGAAGCGGCAACAACCTTGTCGATCCCGACAACACGACCGGTTGCGAGGACAACGTCCTCGACACTAACCTCACGTTCCGGAGGTACACAAAAGAACCCGTGCTTACGGGTCAGGCTCTGAAAGGCCGTAAATCGAGATAGTGCAGCTGCCATGCTGGAACAGCTGCACTTACAACCCCTCCCCAACTCGGGGAGGGTGAATATATAATACAATCTTCCCTACCCGAACTCCGGGAATGGGAAGCAATCAGACCTCTCCGATTTCCCTACCTTCGGAAAAGGGAGGCAACAAAACAAACTGAAGGAAGGATAAACGAAAGGAAAAAAAGGAAATAGAGGTTTAAGATGAAGGAGCAAACACCGATCGGGCGACGCCCAAAAACGGCGAACCCTTACCAGCGATCACCCTGTGCTCTCCGGCTCTCTCTCCCGTCTCAACGTATATGGGAATCACCAGGAAGACTCCACGAACAGGTACAAGGACACAGAGGGGGGAAAACGGGAGGGGGGAGGGGGGGGATGGAGCAACAACACAGAGCACTCACAGGCCTCCACAAGCAGACGCCATGACAGTACAACCAGCATACAAACGACCAGCAGGGGGCGCGAGAGAGAGAGAGAGAGAGAGAGAGAGATACGTACTTTGAATCATCACTGTTTGAAGGATGGTACAACACAGAGACAAACTAGAACAGTACTCGGTAGAGCGCATACCTCCGCCAGGATGAACAGTTTATGTTTTGTATCCCACTGATAGGCCAGATCTGGATTCGAACCTGAAAGCAAAGCTAATCGGCTTGTTCTTGTCACTTACCAAACTCATCCATCCACCTAGTTTTGTCAGAACTTGTCCTCACCTTTTTCAAGTATCATACTATATATAGTTTTTCACCCTATCTCTCAATTGTGAAGAATCAGTTAGAAAATTTAAAAATTCTCGTATCCGGATCCAGATTTGGACCTTCACAAAAATCGAATCTATTAATTTGTCCTCGTCACACACCCAACCTGTCGACCAAGTTTCGTCCGAATCCGTCCAAAGCTTTTTGAGATAACTTGCTATATGCGTTTTCCCCCCCTATCGCTCAATGGTGAAGAATCGCTTTAAAATTTCTCAGATCCAAATCCAAATCCGGATCTTCACCAAAATCTAATAATTTTGTCCATGTCACATATCCAAATCTCTCCATATAGTCTAGTAGGAAGACTAGGTCCCCCTGCACCCCCCGGAGATATACTTCTAATCAGTGTTTCTAGATTGGAAAAAATGTGTAGAAAATGACTAGCTATGGCCCCAAGCTGAAAAAATGTCCCACATACCATTTTTATGCAAATTACTGCTGCCATTATCAAAAAAACGATTTTTGACATATCTCAGCCAATATTGCAGATAATTGAAAAATGAAGGTGTCTAGACCCATGTTTTGAAGGGCATAGATCATGATAGAACTATTCATAACATGATTACATGTGTCTATGGTATACTAGTATGCTAATTAGTGCTTTATTTACAAAATAATCACAGTTTTACGAAATAATAGACTCATATTAAGGTCCGTCTACACAGACGTTAACACAAAGTTTTATTTTTCTAAATATTACAACTGTCAAAATAGTCCTAGCACTCAATGTGACCACTCTTCTCTTGCTTGTTTTAGATAAACATCATTAGCATTAGTGATTCTACACTGAGTCAGTCATCATCATTTTCATCGAAATCGTCAGAGTCAAACTCTTCTTCTCCTTCCTCTTCCTCCTCCTCTTCGTGCTCTCCTGTGTTCAGAAGATCCACCAGTGAGGTTGGTAGGATGGGACCACTGGACCACATTGGTTTCAACAGTCCTTCATCAGTCCTTATCCATCCTTGCTCCTCATAAGGTTTTGGCTTTTCGATGATAGGTTGATCGGCTCTTTTGTACAATGCTACGCGGTGGTTCACACGCTGGATGTGTGGCTTCAGGGCAGACTGGCATGGAGGAAGGCGAGCCAGATCAACCTTGGACTTGGATGTGAGGGTCTTGTCCTCTCCCACCATTTTTCGTAGCAGCTTGGCACGGACAATGTCCACTGATGACTCGCGACTCTGGCCGTACATCACACAGGTGAATTTTTCTAACTGCCTCTCCACCTCAGGGTTGGCATCCCAGTTGTCACCCAGTTCACCGAATGCCCTGTGAACCTTCAGGCTACGCTGTTGTGACCTATTGATGGTAGGTAGCATTCGGTCCTTGCTGCTCTCGAACCCGGGCTTGACCTCCTGCACCATGATTCCTCCAGCACTGTTTACAATGTTGCTGCCGTGCACACTGGTAGTGGTTTTATTCAAGTTGTCCCACTCACAGTGGAATACAAGGTTGCCCTCTCCTGTCACAATTTGTGGTGTACGATAAGTTGAGACTTCATCCAGGACCTTGGCGAGAGCAGTTTCCAACTCCAAGGCGAAATCGTAGCTCTCAGAGTGTCCAAGCCTGTGTAGTATTGTGGTGAGCTGTTTGCTTCGGAACAGGTGCCTTACAGTCACACAGAGGAGAATGTGCTTTGGTAACTTCCATTTTCCATCTGACACTGCACGGCACAGATCTTGTCCAATGGAGAAGACCAGACGCTTCACCTTTTCTGTCTCGATGCCCTCCTTGCCAGTCATTAGCACGCTGAGAAAGCGGACAAGGTCTGGAGGTAGGATGTCTTCAGGATTGAGCTCCATGTCTTCAGCTGTTGGTGGCCATGGTTGGTCTTTACACTCTCTGAAAGCCTGTAGAATACCCTGGCGAAGTTGGAGGGCAACATTTTGGTTCTTGTTTGTGCTTCCGAGTGTGAATGCTCGTGCGAGAGCATTGGAAACTGTTATGTTTGAGCTGTGCACAAGCCAGAAAGAAATGACATCACATTTGTCATGATCAACCTTCGTGAAGTGGATATGCTCCTTGATTGGGTCATTCTGTAGGCGTTTCAGTAGTTTCTCTGACCGATAATTTGAGTTCTCATATCCATTCAGTTTCAGTTCCTCGACATAGAGCAAGCGCAAGGAAGAAAGCTGTAGAACTTTATTCTGCTGGATGACCTGGGTTTGAATGTGTTCCAGTACTGAGTTGAATGCCTTTTCATGGGCGGCTGACATGCAAGCCTGCTCCTTTGGTGCTTCGGCTCTGTGAATCGCACGCTCATAGTTGTAGAATGCTGTGCGGAAAGCTTTAAAACATGACGGATGGTGTTTGGCCTCACATGCAAAGAGGTCTTTGTTTTTCACCTTTCGATGGAGTCGATAGAGACCCATTTTCTCAGCCCGTGTTTCGATTTGCTCCCATGCATTTTCTTTGTTTTTAAAGGATGGGAAGGTTGTAGGCCTCTCAGTATTGCGATGAGCATCTTTGGTCTCAACTTTCTCACAAAATATACACTCTGGCGGGAAGATGGGTTCAGCAGAACCTCCTGGTTTACGAGGAGAGTGATGCCATGATGAGGTTGATGGCCCTGGTTCTGTATCATCTCCCAGACGATGAAAGTGGCGGACAAAGTGCTTATAACACTTGCTGTGATATCCTACTCTTTCTAGGTCATCAGGAAGAGTTGCCGGGATCTGATCACATACTGATTGCATACGACATGGGGAGTCATGCGGTTGGTTGAGACGTCTATCCCGGATCTTTTGAAGCAGTTGCAGTTTTTCTGAAGCAGATCCTTTAATTTTACGGAGGGGCGTGAAATCCCCATGATCAGACATGGATGGTACATGAAGGATGCATGTAGGAGGAGAGCTTTGGGCTGCAGGTTCTACACTCCGTTTTCTTTTGGGCATGCTTGCTGTCGATGTCTACCATCACTGTTAAATGACAAATAAGAAATCACGAATGATGTTAAAAGTGCCTGTGAAAGGAGGCTCTGAGTTTTCAGTGAGGTAACAGAGGTTCTGAGTCATGTTCTACACTAGGGTACTTTTTAGCTGACTAAACCATGTTTAGTGGCATCAAAAGTGCTAATAGCTAAAACATCTAAATTCTTCCACACTAACGTTAGCTATCTAGGCCAATGAAACATTGTGCTAAGTTACTGTAGCTAGCTCAGCTGTCGTGCCTCTTTCTGGTTCAATTCATATACAGAAGTCAACAGATATGTCTCATGTTTGGCATTAACAAAAGTTTAAGTTACACCGACATTAGGAACATACTGTACATAGATGAGGCTAGCTTTAACGTTAGCTAACATGGTGCTAGCTGGCTCAGCTGTTATTCTGCCTGTTTATGATTTCATGCAGAAACTGAAGTCAAGAGTGTGAGTAACATTATAGTTAGCATCTTACCTGGCTAGATTGGAGGATGAATACCAAGAACAACACACAGATGGAATGGAAGACTGAACTTTCAACTGAGGTATTCAATAACATCAACGTTACCAATTGATACGAGCGCGCGACATTACCAATTGATACGAGCGCGCGAGCGCGCATGTTACATGGATGGAAATGTAAAATGGCAGCTATAGCAGCACTAATTTGGATCTCTAGTCTGTCATTTCTGCACTGTGATTGGATAACATAAAAAAATATGTTTGGGAGTTAACAGCAGGAGTTGGTAGATTTTACGTGGGCTGGGTGAGAAACCTTTAAATAAGCAAGTGAAAATCTCTCGCAATACAAAGTCAATGGTGGGAAGAAAAGTTGAGTGGTACCAATGTTACTGCCAATGTCCCGCCCCTATGCAAGACTCAGGAGCATCTTGTTGACATTTAACCTTGAAAATACCTGGGTTTAGACCCCTTATGTACCATGTTAAGTTATCTGCAGTATTAACGTATCCTTATCATTTGTAAAACTGATTATTTTGTAATTACAGCATTAATATGCATACTAGTATACCATAGACACATGTAATCATGTTATGAATAGTTCTATCATGATCTATGCCCTTCAAAACATGGGTCTAGACACCTTCATTTTTCAATTATCTGCAATATTGGCTGAGATATGTCAAAAATCGTTTTTTTGATAATGGCAGCAGTAATTTGCATAAAAATGGTATGTGGGACATTTTTTCAGCTTGGGGCCATAGCTAGTCATTTTCTACACATTTTTTCCAATCTAGAAACACTGATTAGAAGTATATCTCCGGGGGGTGCAGGGGGACCTAGTCTTCCTACTAGACTAATAGAATTTCACCTGAATCTGTCCACAACTTTTTGAGATATCCTGTTCACAAACAGACAAAGACAAACAGACACAGACAGGGGTGAAAACATAACCTCCATCCACCTTCGGTGGTGGAGGTAATAAGAAGTGGGAGAAGAGGGGAGGTCTCAGCCAGAGGTACTCCAGGGGTTTGGGAGATGTAAGAGCAGTACATTAGGAGGTGTAAGAGCAGAGATTGAGAAATTGAGTTATTGGTGTACAGTGTGACTCCCCTGCCAGGACTGGGTTCAGATCAATCAAACCAGAGGAGACAAGAAGGATTCTGGTAAACAGATGATGTTTTTAGCAGTGGCCTGAATTGAGAGACGTCAGATTAAAGGAGGGATCTCGGTTGTTTGAGGTCCACACAGTTAGGGACAGGGGAGGAGAAGCTGCTGGTAGGGTGCAGCTCAGTGGAAAGGAGCAAGGAGAGGGGGCAGAATGGAGGGAAGCTGGGAGGGTGTGGCAACGGCAGGCATCTGGGAAGGTGTGCGACAGGGTGGGAGGTGGGTGGGAAGCTGGGATGGTGCGGGGTATGCTGGAAACTGCGAGGGGGTGGGGGGGGAAACTGAGAACGGGAGAGGCAGCTGGGGGTTGGAAAGAAGTAAAAGGTTTCACACTCTATTGTGTAGTTGTCTGTGATAAAAACATGAAATCCAATGATTTTTTTATCGTTTTTTCTGCTCTTAAGAATATCTTATAGCCAAGTTAACTCTTTGACTCTAACCAGGACCCATCCCTCCCCCGGCCTTATTCTAGTAGAGCTGTCACGACTTGTATTGCCCTCAAATCTTATAGAATATCTTTAAACAAAAGTCGCACCCCTTTTTCAGTTCCCCAAAACATAGTCACAATTAAACAAAATAACTCAAAATCAAACATGGTGTGAAAATATATATATAAAGCAAATGGGATGCAAGGTTTGAATTATTCCTACGGTCTTGGTTATCTCTCCTGTGATTTGAAACATTCACTGTGGTTGCTGTAAAATGTTAATACTGTGAAAAAGGTAAAATGCCTCTCCGACCTCATTTCAACAAATGGACCATTCGAGATCATTCGTCGTGCTCCATCATTCCTGACATGCCTTGTTACGGGTCGTTATAGATGGTGAAGAAATGGTTTCTTTTCATTGTGTGATTGGTTCATAACTGAACGAACCTCAAAAAAATATGGTAAACGGTGAAAAATGCAATAATCTGAGGTACGATCTGTGACAAACCATGACGGGCACTAAAACATTTCGCATGTTTGGCCTTGGCAATCATAAGGCATGGAAAATCTTATCATTGTTCTAAACACAAAATACAAGTTCCTACAAAACCCATTTTTATCTTGCAGAAATTATTTAACAACAGGAGACAAAATGTTCAAGTGATAATGGACTAAACAAGGTACAAGAGATGTTCAAAAAAAGATACAAACGAGACATTCCCAGTTGTCCAACAAATGGCAACGTTTTTGTGTTCAACATGCAAGTTTAGGTAATGAGTAAGGAAACATATAAACGGATATTTATGCCTCCGTTGACGATGATGGCATTATGGCATTATGTTTTCAGGTTGTCCGTCCGTCTGTACATCCGTCCGTCTGTACATCCGTCCGTCTGTGATAGGTTTTCGTTACCAGGATAACTTGAGAACGGCTGGAGGGATCTTCGTCAAACTTGATGTATGTATGTATAATGAGGTCAAGATGAACACGTTAGATTTTGGGGTCACAAGGTCAAATGCCAAAGGTCAGAGGTCATGTTAGGTAAAAAAAAAATCCTGTTACCACGATAACTTGTGAACCAGTGATGGGATTCTGACCAAATTTGGTACAATTATGTAGAACGATGTAAAGATTAACTGATTAGATTTTGGGGTCACAAGGTCAAATGCCAAAGGTCAGAGGTCATGTTAGGTTAAAAAAAATCCTGTTACCACGATAACTTGTGAACCAGTGATGGGATTCTGACCAAATTTGGTACAATTATGTAGAACGATGTAAAGATGAACTGATTAGATTTTGAGGGTAAAGGTCAAAGTTTGTAATAATTCTATAACTTGAGAACGGCTGAAGTGATCTAATTCAAACTTGGTACAGGTATGTATAATCATATAATGTTGGAAAGATTAACTGATTATAATTTGGGGCCAAGAGGTCAAAGGTCAACATCTGTTATAGGTCTATAACTTGAGAACAGCTGAAGTGATCTAATTCAAACTTGGTACAGGTATGTATAATCATATAATGTTGGAAAGATTAACTGATTATAATTTGGGGCCAAGAGGTCAAAGGTCAACATCTGTTATAGGTCTATAACTTGAGAACGGCTGAAGTTATCTAATTCAAACTTGGTACAGGTATGTATAATCATATAATGTTGGAAAGATTAACTGATTATAATTTGGGGCCAAGAGGTCAAAGGTCAACATCTGTTATAGGTCTATAACTTGAGAACGGCTGAAGTGATCTAATTCAAACTTGGTACAGGTATGTATAATCATATAATGTTGGAAAGATTAACTGATTATAATTTGGGGCCAAGAGGTCAAAGGTCAACATCTGTTATAGGTCTATAACTTGAGAACGGCTAAAGGTATCAAATTCAAACTTGGTACAGGTATGTATAATGATATAAAGATTAACTGATTAGACTTTGGGGTCAAGAGGTCAAAAGTCAAAGTCTGTAATAGGTGTATAACTTGAGAACGGCTAAAGGTATCAAATTCAAACTTGGTACAGGTATGTATAATGATATAAAGATTAACTGATTAGACTTTGGGGTCAAGAGGTCAAAAGTCAAAGTCTGTAATAGGTCTATAACTTGAGAACGGCTAAAGGTATCAAATTCAAACTTGGTACAGGTATGTATAATGATATAAAGATTAACTGATTAGACTTTGGGGTCAAGAGGTCAAAAGTCAAAGTCTGTAATAGGTCTATAACTTGAGAACGGCTAAAGATATCAAATTCAAACTTGGTACAGGTATGTATAATGATATAAAGATTAACTGATTAGACTTTGGGGTCAAGAGGTCAAAAGTCAAAGTCTGTAATAGGTCTATAACTTGAGAACGGCTAAAGGTATCAAATTCAAACTTGGTACAGGTATGTATAATGATATAAAGATTAACTGATTAGACTTTGGGGTCAAGAGGTCAAAAGTCAAAGTCTGTAATAGGTCTATAACTTGAGAACGGCTAAAGGTATCAAATTCAAACTTGGTACAGATATGTATAATGATGTAAAGATTAAATGATTCGATTTTGGGGTCCCAAGGTCAAAGACCAAAGGTCAGAGGTCATGTCAGGTAAAAATGTGATAACTTGTGAACATCTGAAGGTATTTAAATTAAAACTTGGTACAGGTATGTATAATGATGTAAACACGAACTGATTAAATTCTGGGGTGAAGAGGTCAATGGTCATATCAGATAGAAATGTGATAACTTGAGAACAGTTGAATGGGTTTATATCAAACTTGGTACAAGTATTGTAATGATGTAATAATGTGGGCGGAGGCATATCAGTCGACGTCGTGACGTCGAAGAGTGCCGTTCTAGTTATTTATAAATATACACGCTTCATTATACATTTTTGGTGCCATGGACTAATACAAGTATCTCGTCAATATTACTTTTTCAATGGACCAGGTAGTGTGAAATTACACAATATATTACAGGCATGTACTGAACCTTCTATTTTGAAAATTATATATATTCAGCTTCAAACAGCTTTGCTATTTTTTTTTTTTTAAAGAAAACAGTGCTTTTCGTGTGTGTGTGTGTGTGTGTGTGTGTGTGTGTGTGTGTGTGTGTGTGTGTGTGTGTGTGTGTGTGTGAGTGTGTGTGTGTGTGTGTGTGTGTGTGTGTGTGTGTGTGTGTCGTTGGTTGTTATCTCCATGTGTGGGTTTCAGAAGGTGGACCGGAATCCTCCCACGTCTCTAAGTTATCCACCTCCGTTCTGGTAAGTTTCACGATCCATGGACCTAGCTTTGATGTTTTCTTGTTCGCAGAGTTTTGTTCCGAGGGCTCTTCTCAGGATCAGCATTCAGCCTTTAACAGCCTCCAACAACTGCAGTTACTTTTTTTTCTTTGTATACTGAATCGAGGCTCGTGAAAGAGCTAACATTTATTTCACAAACAAATCAACCAGACAAACAAAATATACAAAAAGAGGGAGCGGAAGACAAGATGGGGAGAGAAGGGGAAGCACACAACCACAACATTTGAGAGCAGGGAGAAGTGTGGGAGGGAGAGGGCTTGGGGGCAGGAGGCGTGGGAAGGGGAGGGGGGGGGGGGGAGAGGTATAAAACACAAGGGGACCGAAATTAGCGGGGGTAGAAAAAATCGGGTAGAATCGGGGGTAGAAAATAAAATAAAAGATCGGGGGTAGAAATTTGGAGTAATATTCCCAGCAATGTTTTTTAAGATCACCATGAGGTTCATCTTTATCATTCCCGTTGCTCCAATTTATCACTGGGACAATGTCAGCACTCTTCAGGTTCCAATATATTTTGAATTCATTTTTGAGATCTTGATATTTGGCCATTTTCTTTGATTTCTGCATTGTTTAGGCCAAAATCGCTGGGTACTGACACCTCAATTAGCAACGCGGTTTTTTTCATTTTTGTTCCTCAGTACTACAGTATATTCGGTCGCAATGCTTTGTGTTCTATGTTCACACTTGATGGGATCATGAGGTCATATATCAGCATTATTATGTTCTTGTTTTCAGTGATTGCTTTTGGTTCACGTTTTTGTGAGTTTTCTGGAACTGGGATATTGAATTTTTTTGCAGATTTGTCACTGGATTACTCGACATAACATGTTATTCCTTTGTGTGTACAGCTGTTCTGACATTAGTTTATTATATCCCGATAGGAGGTGACTCCTGCTTTCTGTTTCTACCATGCAAAACTTACACTTGGCTAATTGACTCAGTCCCACCACCTTTTTAAAGTCATTGGTGTAGTGTCCTTGGTCTTGGGTATTTATTATTTATGTATTTATTATGATTTGTTCTCTATCCTAGTTGAACTGACCACTTCTTAGCCATTCCAATGAGCTTATGTGTCGAGTTGAGCCAACTCTTTTTTTTATATACCTCCCTGCTCTTTTATCATTCTCCAAGTTGTCAGTGTAGCCTGGTGTTGGCTTATTGGTTAGGGTGCCGGCTTGGGGTCCGAGGATCCTGGGTTCGAATCCCCGTCGATCGCTGAATTAACACCAGGGGGGTTGACTCAGCCTGTCATCCTTCCGAGGTCGGCAAATTGAGTACCAGCTCACTGGTAATTCCCTGTGTGTCGTAAACGGTGACTAACAGGGTTGGTGGCAGGAAGGGCATCCGGCCATAAAACATTGCTTCATAAAGGGGACCACGGTGCCTGAAAAAGGTCAACCCCTGCTCTGCGGGGAAAAATGGCATCTAAAGGTGGTTCTAGTTGTCAGTGTATATCTATTCATATAGTGTGTGTGTCGTTGATTGTTATCTCCAAATGCGGGATTCAGAAGGTGGCCCTCCCAGGTCTGTGTGTGTGTGTGTGTGTGTGTGTGTGTGTGTGTGTGTGTGTGTGTGTGTGTGTGTGAAAGTTGTTATTGCCTGCTATCCCCACACATAGGTGGGCCTCAGGAGATGGAACGGAGATCTATTGGGTCTCAAAGTATTCACCTTTGTTAGCGTGTGCATGTGTATGCACGGTGAGTGTGCATGTGTGTACAAAATATGTGCAATATGCCACGCACAAGATGCATGTACACAACATACCACTGTACAACATGTCCCATATAACATGTGTGTGAGCAATATGTATATGTGTATATAACGCATAAAAATAATGTGTGTGCATACAGTACACAGCATCTGATGTCACGTAAAACAAAACAAAACATGCCAAAGGTAAACCAAAAGCAAAGCCAAAGTCAAACGTGTATAAACCATAATCGTGCATGTACATGATGAATGTACATGCAAATGTGTACATGAGAGATGTACATGCAAATCACAACGCATGCAACGTTGCAACGCATACAAAGCCGTGTGCGCGTGCATGCATGCATCATCACCACCAGTCCTCATCCTTCCCAGGCCCCCCCCCCCCCTTCCACTCGGATGCACCAAATCTCAGCCCCCCCCCCCCATCCCCTCAGGTCCGCAAAATCTCAGGCCCCCTTTCCACTTGGGTCTAAATGTGTGTACTACTCAATCTCAAATCTCAGCCCCCCCTTCCATTTGGGTCCGCCAACTCTCAGACCTCATTGGCCTAACTCAAACCTCAAACAGGACTCAAGTTGGCCTTGTTGAGTAATGGCTACCTTCTTGCCACCCTACCATACAGACCAGACTTGTGAATTGCTTGGGATATTGTTGACACATGAATACTGTGACTCGTCTTTGCCATAAATGCCTGTAGCTCTTTCAAAGTTGCCATTAGCCTGTTGATGGCCTCTCTGATCAGTCTCCTTCTTGCTTGGTCATTCAGTTTGGAGAGACGGCTTGATCTAGGCAGGGTATTGGTGGTACCATATGCCTTCCACTTATTAACCCTTTGAGTACGGGATTTTTTTTGATAAAAATACCCCCGGTACGGGATTAATTTGGCATTTTGGTACGGGAATGCAACCACGTACTGACGATCTAATTATAGGTATAGTTGATGACGTGTAGTAACGTCATCCGTACACAAAACTTTTTCGCGGGTTGCGGCACTGGACGTCATCCGTACTCAAAATGTCTCAAAGGGTTAATGATTGTCTTGACTGTGCTCCAATGGATATTCAAGGCCTTTGAAATATTTTTATACCCATCCCCTGATCTGTGCCTTTCCACAACTTTATCCTGAAGGTCTTTTGAAAGCTCCTTGGTGCTCATGGTTAAGTCTTTGCTGTGAAATGCACAACCCCCGGTATAGCAAAGGAAACCTACAGGAACAGCCCATTTTATTCTGAAATAATCAGAATCACTACAATTTAACACAGGTGGAGGCCAATTAACTTGGTGATTTGAAAGTGATTGGTTACACCTGAGCTAATTTACAATTGCTATTATAAGGGGGGTGGCCATTTATCAAACCAAGATGTTATAGTTGTTTAAATTAATTTTCTGAAATTTGTAGAATTTGTTTTTCACTTGGAAGTTGTGGGTTACGTTGTATAAATAAAGTGGAAAAAGTCTAATTGAATGCATTTTAATTCCAGACTATAAGCATAAGGCAACAAAAGTTGAAAATATTGAAAGGGGGTGCAGACTTTCTATAGGCACTCTATGTATGTATGTATGGCAGAAATGTCGCCATCTTTGGTGGTAGCTGGTATTACAAAAGGTCTTCCTTTATCTTCTTCATTGTACTGTGTGTTGATACCGGATCATATGTCATGATCCTGGGGCCAGCTTCCTGTTGTTGTAATTGTTGTACTCTTTTCCTACTCTCGCGAGATTCAATAAAGCGGCAATGAGACTTGGAATGATCATGGCATAGGGTCACTGAATACGATCGCAACATGGTGTCAGAAGTACAGAAGCCACGTACTGTATGAACTCGGCAAACTGTGAAAAATGTGATATGCAACACCCAGCACGTAACTGCCCAGCTTATGGCAAGCTTTGTCGAATCTGTAACAACCCAAATCACTTTCAGGCACAGTGTCGCTCTATGAGGAGAGTGAAGGAAAAAGGAACTGTCCATGTGGTTGAACAGGAGTTGTATGACAATGACACAGATCTGTTCATTGGGACAGTAACATCAGCACCAGCTAAGACAGCTGTGTCTCACTCAGAAGGACAAAGTGACTGGACCCGGTAGTGATAAACAGATGCCAGACGTGCTTCAAGCTTGATACTGGAGCTGACACCACTATGATAAGTAATAGGGACCATCAGCATCTTCAGCCCAAGCCACGTCTGAGGCGGAGCCCAGTGACTCTGAAAGCATACAATGACAAACCCATACCTAGTCTAGGTATATGCCACGTGCAGCTTGAGCACAAGGGGCAGTCATTCACTACCAACGTGGAAGTTGTTCCTGATGGCCAGCCTGCACTACTGGGGTGCCAAAATTGTCTCAGACTGGGTCTTGTGAAATGGGTGTACACAGTAGCCACAGAGTCCTTATGCTCACAGTCAGGAGCAACTACACTCAGTGAGCAGGTGCAACAGATGCACCCATTACTGTTTACTGGAAGAGGATACCTTCTGGGTGTGCACTCGATTCAACTGCGTGAGGACGCAAAACCAGTCATCCATGCACCGAGGTGTGTGCCTTTTGCCCGCCGGGAGAAGCTCCGAGCAGAGCTTGACAGACAAGAGCAAGAAGGATTTATCAAGACGTTCAGTGAGCCTACAGAGTGGGTAAACTCACTTGTCATAATAGAAAAAGCAAATGGGAAAATAAGATTGTGCATTGACCCCAAAGCCTTGAATAAAGAGATTCAAAGAGAGCACCTCCAGCTGCCCACCAAAGAGGAAATCTTGAGTGAGCTTTTGAGAGCTCAGTTCTTCACGAAGATGGATGCAGCAGCATCGTTCCATCAAATCAAATTAGATAAGCACTCATCCAAATTGACAACCTTCAATACTCCATGTGGGCGATATCGTTATCTTCGCATGCCTATGGGTATTTCGTCTGCTCAAGAAGTGTTTCACAAGAAACTTTGTCAGCTACTGGAAGATTTGCCAGGTTGTCGAGTGTTCATAGATTATTTGATTGTGTGGGGACGTACAGCTGAGGAACATGATGCATGGTTGGAGGCAGTACTGGATCGCTTGGTGGAGGTGGGACTTCGCCTCAACCTGGATAAGTGTTTTTTCAAGCAGACTGAGATTATGTATCTTGGAGATCGAATAACAGTCCAGGGAGTGCAGCCGGATCCATCTAAGGTGGAGGCGATCACCAAGATGCCCACACCCTCTGACAGAGATGCATTGCAAAGAGCACTTGGGATGGTGACATACGTCGGTAGGTTCTTGCCTAACCTGTCAGCCCGCACCACCCCTCTCAGATCGTTGTTGGAACAAGATACTGATTGACAGTGGAACCACAAGCATGCCAAGGAGTGGCAGGACATCAAACAGCTATTGACAAAGGAGCCTGTGCTACAATACTATGATCCACAAAGGCCAATCAAGGTGTCGACGGATGCCAGTAAGAATGGGTTAGGAGCGGTACTTCTGCAGGAAAAGAGGGACATTGGCTACCCGTTGCCTATGCTTCAAGGTCAATGACTGTGGCAGAGACTAATTACACACAGATTGAAAAAGAAATGCTTGGTGTTGTGTATGGTTGTGAACGATTCCATGCATACATTTATGGCCAGAAAGTCATCGCAGAAACAGATCATAAGTCTCTCATTGCAATAGCAGGCAAACCTCTTGGGGGAGTGCCGCCTCGCCTTCAAAGACTTCTCCTACATCTGCAAAAGTATGAACTGCAGTCGCAATATACACCGGGAAAACACCTGGTGGTTGCAGATGCACTGAGTCGTGCCTGCTCAACATTTATTGGCCAGGCATGAATGGTCAAATTGATGAATATGTGAGCCGCTGTGATGTGTGTTTGAAACACCACAGTGCTCAGTGTGCAGAACCACAGCAGCCACATGAAAGGCCGAATAAAGCCTGGGTCAAGGTGGGGTGTGACATATTTTACTATGCCAGTAAGCCGTATCTGCTGGTGATGGACTATTTCTCTAACTACCCAGAGGTAGCCTTGCTAACGTCAGAGACAAGCAGGGAGGTCATCATCCACTTAAGTCTATCTTTGGACGTCAAGGGATCCCAAGCCAAGTGGTGAGTGATGGTTGACCACAATTTGCCAGTGCTGAATTCAAGAAGTTCTCATTAAACTGGCAGTTTGAGCACATCATGTCAAGCCCTTACCATCCCCAATCAAATGGTATGGCTGAGTGTGGAGTCAAGATGGTGAAGAGACTTCTTAAGAAAGCTGGAGAGCGAGGAGAGGATCCATATTTAGAGCTCTGTTACCTACTGAGATGCCCTGTTAGAAAACGGATGGTCACTGGCGGAACTACTCATGGGAAGGAAGCTCCGAACCCACCTTCCAACAATAGCTTGGAAGCCAGAGTTGCAGAGCCCTGAGCCTCGATCTATCAAAGGCAAGGAGCTGTCAGAACTAAAAGAAAAGGAAACCATACGTGTGAGGAACAACAGCCGTTGGGATGACCGAGGCCGAATAGTGCGGATGGTGGGTCCCAGATCATACGAGGTTGAGCTTGATGATGGACGAATCTTTTGAAGAAACAGGCGACATCTCTTGGCTACCAAGGAGTGTTTCCCAGCGCAGGCTAGGTGGCCTGTGATTGAGGAGAAGTCATGGACTGCTGAGGAGCTGGAACAGCGACCACCGCAAGGAGAGCAAACAGGGCCAGCCACCCAGCCGGTGCCAGCGCAACATCAGGTGCAGGAGCAAATGCCTGTACCAGCTCTGAGACACAGTACTCGGATCTCCAATAAACCTGCCAGACTAATTGAAGAGATATAACGTTGTCATCCTACTAATAAGTGCAGTGTTAATTAACACAAAGATGACTGCCATTTTAATAACCTGATAAATTAGCTTCGAATTGTATTTGCCAATTGAAGTGAATTATATTGACTGATTTGAAGTGAATTATATTGTTTTGATTTGAATTGAATGCTCAACACTATCTAAAGAAGCATTGCCATATTGTTTCATCATAGTTCTTGTTTACCTATGATATCCCAGCAATATTTGCTAAAAGGGAAAGATGTGTTGATACCGGATCATATGTCATGATCCTGGGGCCAGCTTCCTGTTGTTGTAATTGTTGCTGTACCCTTTTCCTACTTTCGCGAGATTCAATTAAGCGGCAGTGAGACTTGGCACGATCATGGCGTAGGGTCACAAAATACGATCGCAACACACTGCACTGTATTATGGAATGTTCACAAAATTGTGACATGGAGTATGATATATTGTGATCAATTTCTTTCAAAATTGACAACAGAAATAAAGAACAACTCCAAGAATGTGCCGCAGTACCTTGCCCACAGAAGGTGAGCCAAGAAGTGTACTGGGGCAAGAAGTGCGCACAAGTTATATAAAAATAATACAATCTGTATGGTAATCAGTATTATGGTTTTGTAGCGCTTTTGTAATCTTGTTCTTCTAATACCTGTTTACCATGAACAATATTCTTCTTCCACTCATATCCTTTCCATTCTGTCCTGTTCCACTGGGAATGAACTCACAAGGAGTGTCACCTACTAACTTTGCAACGACTACTATATACCTTGTGGTTTAGTGTTTTGGATGGGATTGGCACATTAATGGTAGCATATGAAGTTTGTGG
This sequence comes from Myxine glutinosa, assembly GCF_964187855.1. Classification (NCBI taxonomy): domain Eukaryota; kingdom Metazoa; phylum Chordata; class Myxini; order Myxiniformes; family Myxinidae; genus Myxine; species Myxine glutinosa. The sequence continues at coordinate 63,254,288 of NC_136264.1, read as the reverse complement.
GGGAGCCTGGTGTTGGCTTAGCGGCTAGGGTGCCGGCTTGGGATCCTAGGATCCTGGGTTTGAATCCCGGTCGATCGCTGAATTAACGCCAGGGGGGTTGACTCAGCCTGTCATCCTTCCGAGGTCCGCAAATTGAGTACCAGGTTGCTGGGATGAATGATCCCGGTGTGTACCCTGGCTTAGAATAGGTACACCGTATCCCTGCGCATCGTGAGAGGCGACCAAGGGTTGGCGTCAGGAAGGGCATCCGGCCATAAAAACATTGCCTCAAACAGGGAACCATGATTGTCATGGGGCCCGCAAGGCTAACCCCCGCTCTAGCGGGGAAAATGGCCTTAAAACGATCATTCATTCATTCATTCATATCAAGTATAACTGAAAATCAGCATATTATATAAATGTTTGCATGTGTAGCTTGTTATACTCAACCTGCCAGGAGTCAAAAAAAAACAGTTAGGCCAATGAGAAATCTACTCAAGATGACTGCACCTGCACTCCCAATAGACTAAACTCCCTGAAACCCCACAGGACATCATACCTCGCCTAGTCTAATCGTCCAATTGTTGTCATGGCAACATCGCTGCTACAAAACATAAGCAAGTGAGAAGGGAAGGTGAGGAAATCTTTTCAGGTCACAAGACGTTAGTTCTCCCCACCCCACCCTCCTCCCCTGCCCCTTCACCATCAGTACATCATCAATTGCGTTGACACCATCAAATAATGACGTCATACATTAATTCTTATTGGCCAGTCATGCAGCCCTTAATACTGCTTCGGATTGTGGTCACAGCTGAATTTCAATGGTTTATCAGATGAAATATTGCTGTCTGGGCTAAGCCATGGCTAAACCAGCATAATAGATTACATGCCAAGGGCTTTACTTGCTGCATTAACCTGGTTTCATTGGTTATCAGACAAAGTAACGAACGAATCGCTGCCAGGCTTTCGCCACACCTAGCAACAGTTGCCATGGTAACACAATGACTCGATCCCTTGGTGCAGCTCAGAGGATTGAGGGAGGAGGGGGAGGAGAGATAATGGTCGTCTCTGTCTGATTCAGTACACAATAGGAAGCTAGTCTGTGCAGAAATGTGAAACAGAAAGATAGTATGTGAATCGTCAATCTGCTATTGCAAGAGGAAATTTAAACATATTAAGATGCAGGCTCCACCGACAGCACATTAAAATGTTGATTTTGTTTGAATTCCAATTAATATCTAGTTATTAGCATATTCAAATGTTTTGTTTACAATCGATTGCTAACAACAATTTATTTACATCTTAGTTGCATTACCATGAGAATTACTTGAAGATAAATGGCCACGAAACGTCTTTCGCTTAAAAGTGAAGAGTTAGTTCAAACGGTTTCATTTCAAATCTGGGTGTGGCATGGCCAATCATACGGTGCTTGCCATCAAGCTGTGTAGTTTAGATTTTTAGATTCACTAAAAACCGGCGGTAGGGTCCACCTACTTTTGGAGCACACTTTACTTTAGAACGGTAGATAAAGCTGGTTGTTTATAACTCCGTCACCGAAGGTGGATGGAGGTTAAGTTTTCACTGCTATCTGTCTGTCTGTCTGTCTGTCTGTTTGTTTGTCAAGAGGATATCTCAAAAAGTTGTGGACGGATTCAGACGAAATTTGGTGGAGAGATTGGCATGTGACATGGACAAAATGATTAGATTTTGGTGAAGATTCGGATCTGGATTGGAGAATTTTTAAAGTAATTCTTCACCATTGAGCGATAGGGCCAGAACCAATATATAGCAGGATATCTCAAAAAGTTGTGTACGACTTATGACAAAACTAAATGGATGAGTTGGGTGACAAGAACAAGCCGATTCGATGTTGGTGCAGGTCCGAATCCAGATCTAGCTTATCAGTGGGATACAAAACATAAACTGTTCAGCTTGGAGGAGGTATGCTCCCTACCGAGTGATGTTCTAGTTACCCTCGCCAGAGAAGAGGGTATTGCATTTGAGTCCGTTTGTTTCTCTGTCTGTCTGTCCGTTTATCTGCACAGAATAAATATATTCTCTTCTCCAATTCTCCAATTGACAATAAATTTTCACCATAGGAGTGCATAATTTTTTTATTTTTAAAATTTATTTATTATATTATATTATTATATTATTTATATTTATATTTATTATTAATTTTTTTAATTTTTAATTACCTCCTGTATAATTTTTAATGATAATAATGACATCATAGGTCACGTAGTATAGGCGCCATCTTTGAAAAACCGAAAAACTTTGCACCTCTATATCTCCGAAAGCGCTGAATAGAAAAAATTGAGACATAGCTCATTGTAAAGAACTCTCCATGGGGAATAACACATGTTAATGATAATGCCATAGGTTCCTCCATTATGACGTCATAATTCGACAAGTAAAAAACTTCATGCAATCAAGATGAAATTTCTTGAGCGTCATCTAGGGATAAATTGGTAGCGAAAAAAAAACTGATGACGTCATCGGTCAGATGGTTCGGCCACCATATTTGTTTTAACACAAAAGCCTTAAAAACCACTAAAAACACGTTTTGGCAAGGGTCTGCAATCTCCGATTGCTCCCTCTTGTTTATTTTGCATTAAGGTTGTGATCATTAAATATCCCATGGTATATCTTGGAAAAAGAAAGTAGAATATTGTGTGTGTGTGTGTGTGTGTGTGTGTGTGTGTGTGTGTGTGTGTGTGTGTGTGTGTGTGTGTGTGTGTGTGAGTGTTTTCTGTTTTGTGACAGTTTATATGGTTAACTCCATTGATGGACAGTGGCAAACCGTTGTATATGACATCATCCCTATCCCACGAAGTTGCCAAATATCTCAGTGGCTCTTACTAGAGGGTGACCACCGACCGGCATGATGGTTCGAGAAAGAATTTGTAATTTTCAGTGGGGCCCGACAAACCATAACCTAATCTTGCAAAACACACAGTTGGATCTTCATGTCCACCAGCAAATATTGGTATAAAAGGATCCCAGCTTAATATTCCATCCAACGGATAGCACACTTATTGATGCAACACACCCTTCCTGTGAAGCACCGGAGTGCCAGTTGATAGTCAGGTCAGGATTCAAACCCAGACTATCCTATCATCCCAATGGAATAAGTGGAAATGTCAGAGTATGGATATGATGATGGTACAAATGGCCTCTTCCTCCATTTCCCTGCATTTTCTTTCATAAGTAGTATAGCCACAAAAAAAATTTTTGTATACAAGATCGAGGTTCGTGAAAGAGCTAACATTAATCACACAAAAAGTCAAACCGACACATAAAACATATAATAAGGGGACCGGTAGACAAGATGGAGAGAGAGGGGGAAGGAGACAAACACAACATTTGAGAGCAGGTACATCGAGAGAACTGTGGGAGGGAGAGGGCTTGGGGGGAGGTGGGAGAGGTATAAAACATATGGACACTGCAAGGACTTCCAGGAAAGAAGTTGGAATTTCAAAAAGTGTATCTGGGGTGAATTAGCGGAGGTAGAAAAGATCAAGGTTTTGGATGGGGGAAGATAAGAGATGTTGGTGAACAGCTGTTTTAAAGACCTGGAGGGAGGAGTGGGATTGAAGGGAGTGGGGGAGTTTGTTCCAGAGGCGGGAGAAAAGGGGAATGAAAGAGTGAGGGTGAGCAGAGAGTCTTGATTTTGGCAGTTTAACTATAAGAGGGTTGCTGGCAGATCTTGTGCGACCTGTAGGAATATTTGGGGGACAGAGCCCAGAGAGAGCTGGGGGAGCAAGGCCGGAGCTTTAAAGCTAAAAGAGTTATTTGTTCAATACATTTGCAAGAATGGAGGAAATGATGGCCGTCACCACCCATTCCCCTCCTTGTACCAACCTGTAACTTGTATGCACCACCATGAAACCCCTGTCTTCCCTCCCATGCACATGTAATAAATGTCTGGGCCAAATGTCACAAATATGCGCATGGGATTCAATTTTTGCTTATTCCCCAAAACTTTATGTCGGGTCATGTTTTGCAACACGAAAGAAAATTTTACGATTTGTAGTTGCAAGTCCTAAACTCCTAGAAGTAGCATTGCAGCCATGATAGGTTGTGAATGTTTCTGTGGTTGAGATCCTGGACAGGTTGCATTGTGCTGTAGATTAGGGGAGAAATTGTAAATTTGGCCACGGTGCCAGCAGAGAATGGCCTACTCTTTTCGAAAGGTGGAATGGATCTTTAATGTCCACTAGCAAATCCTAGCAGGTGAGACATGGAGATGAACGTTTCTCCAAAGGATGGCACACATTATACGGCCTGCCTGCAAAACAGACATGAGTTTATAGTCGAGTTAAACTCCAAATTCATGCACTAACCAGCAGAGGGCACTGCATCAACGGCACACCCACACCCTCAACCAATGATGCTACCCCACAGCATTGTACAGTGGGGTTTGGATTGCCATCAAGCTGTGTATAGTCAGGTTCACTATGTCAATAAATTATATTTCGTTCAAAATCATGGTACATTAGCAAACCTATACATTTTTGGAAAGGTTTTAGCATAAGGAAACTAAAAATCAATGTTTACATTTGGAGAGATACCTGTATGGCGGCCATTTTGGATTTCCAAAATGGCCACTGTAAAATACATATTTTGTTCTATTTCTGCCTCTAATTACCCTAAAACTTTTTAAAATATACTAAACCTATATTTTCAGGGACAAGGAATCCAACGAAAGTATCAAATTAGTGCTATGGGGAATATGGTAAGACACGAATCAAAGGTTTTGAATTGCAAAATACTGTCTTTATATTCGCGATAAGTTGCATAATCAAATACATGTTATCATTTTGTACAGGCAGTTAATAACATCAAAATGTGTCACAATAATTCATATCACCAAACATACACAGGCAGTCAGCAAAATCATATATACACATGCGGTCAGTATAACTTCACATCTACACAGGCAGTCAATGACAAAATATACCCAGGCAGTCAATGGCATCAAACATACACGATTACAGGATATGCCATTTAGAGTTCGTCATCACTGTCCTGTGTGTCGTATCCGACAATATAGTCCGCATCGTTTTCACAGTCCGTTCCACACAAGCAAAGGTCGGTCAAATTGATTGGCAAATCGAATTGGTCGAATGGTCGATCGAATCGAATTCGATGAATCGAATCGAATCGAATCGATCGAATTGGTCGAATGGTCGAATGGTCGATCGAAGCGATTGGTCGAATGGTCGAATTGGTCGAATGGAATTGGTCGAATGGTCGAATTGGTCGAATGGAATTGGTCCATTGGTCGAATTGGTCGAATCGAATTGGTCGGAATTGGCAAATGTAAACATTGATTTTCTGATTTTCCATGTAATAACGTTTCCAAAAATGTATAGGTTTGCTAATCTACCATGATTTTGAACGAAAAAACATGGTGAACCTGACTAGTAGTTTGGGATTGGTCCTTCACGGGGTTAGATTGACTACAAACTGGTGCTAGGCGATGCATCTCGCGCTTAACTCAAGCAAGAAAACCATATCTTTCTTGTGCAAAATTTTACAGCATGAGGAGAAAGTGGGGAGCTGGTGTAAATCGTTTTGGCTATCTGTATACTAAAGTTTTAAAGAAACATTGTGTGAAGAAAGAAAGGCCAATGATCTATCCCACCCTTCCTCAAGTTAGCTTCATCAATGATGGGACAACAATGGAAGGTTAGGAAGGGATTGGTGGTGCATCTCCTCCATTACCATGTTCCACAATGAAAATTGTATACTTTTGAGTTGCTACATTTTGGAATAAATCAATACGTCATGTATTCAAAACTTAAGGCAACAACAAATATTGTATGGCTGCTCAATCGGCAAAATGCAGGTCTGCCGCTACTGGACAGTCTTTATCCAGGACCGTGCAGACATATTGCACCCGGTGTTAAGTTTCGTCCCAATTGAATGGTGGCGTCGTGGAGCTGCAATAAGCAGCTGTGATTGTTTGGGATTTCTGTATACTGAGGTTTTGAATCCCTCTCCTGAATGGAAAATGTTTGTATCTCTATATACGAGTAATGTAATCGGATTTTTAAAGAACATTCTGCTCCTCCTACCCCTCACTTTTCTTTGCCGTCTCAACCTCAGCAGCATTACCATCACCTGCACCTTCAACTCCTCCAACTCCTCCAACGAACTCCTCTCTATTCTGAGGGCTGATTCTTTCTATTTCCAATGCCTACAAACCTGGCCTTAAATTCCTGGATTTTCCTCTCCGCACTGCTCAATTTTACTGATTTTTTTTTTACCATAACCACTCTCAACTCACTTTCCCTCAAATGCTAGACAGGTACACTTGAACAGAAGAAACTCATTAATCTTTAACAAACTATCTTCCACCTTCTACTTCAATTTCTCAAGCACTAAACAAATTACCTCATTCGTCGTCTCCCATGCTCTCCTTTCACCTATAAATCGACCACTTCACTCACTTCCACCTCCCCTCTCCATTAAGGGGCTGAGGTTGACCCTGTGGTTTCCACCTGGCTATATCTTCTAGCAGTCTTACATGTATGTCCCTTTGTCAGAGACACTGTGACCCTGGGACAATGATGCACAACCTCTCCTGCACAGTTGCTTCCATACCCTCTCTTGTATGATGAACCGTTATCCCTCTTACTCAAGCAAATTCAAGACCAAATAGACAGATTACCAGAATGTAAATCTTTACATGATTTACCGTACCCTTCACATGATTACCAGTCTCATATGGTCAATATGTATGTATGTATGCATGCATGCATGCATGCACAAGTACAGTGTGTAACAGTCATTGACAATGCATTTTACCTTTATTATTTTCTTTCCCGGATGCAATTCAGAATTGTTGTTAATTACTGCACAATGGATTACCTGCAGTACCTTATGCCTAAACAGGGTGGGTGTGTATCAGGCACTAGCTCCCAGTTGGTCTGCACATTTGCAACAAGTACTCGTTTAGCAAATGCGTTCAAGCTCATAAAAGTTAAGAGATTATATTTTGGAGAAAATGCAACATGAAATGGCTTTACCACTCAACATTTAGGGGAAATCCGCTCCAGTGGGGCCAGTGAGTCAGCAGAATGTCCATTGATCAATTCCTTTCTTGAGGGAGAAGGGGCTTCCTTCTTTTGGCAGGGCGCAGGTAAGTGCAGTGAACATCAACTCAAGATCAGAGTCTTTTTTTAATAAAAATTGTTCCTGGCTGCTCCCATCGACAGTTTTGAAGGGCCATACCAAAGACAGGTTAATGTATGGCAGGCATTTCCTGTTGGTAAGGATGCATGCAGTAATAGCTGATGTGGCTCTTGCTTTCTGGTACCCAATACAGTGAAGAGGTCTAATCTTGACTTAATGTCTTGTAGGGTTGGACTGTGTGCCTTGGCCGTGGGGTCAACGTGCACGTGCCAAGCTGTTTAAATGTTTGATGTTTTTTTTAACGTTTTTAATAAAAAAGCATCCTTCATAAGGGAGGACTAACAAGCTCAAAACACGTGTCCGTGGATGTTCCCTCTCCGGGGTGGACTGGTCTATAAAATTCAGAATTTAATTCTCTTCCTGGTATTGGCTGCAGTACAATCCTACAGAGATGTAGGGAGCCGTAGCTCTGCTAAGCTCATGCCTAATAGATGGGGCATATGCAACTGTTCAGCCAACAGAGCCTTTTTAACATACAAAAAAGTGATGTACCATATATATATATATATAGTTATGGGGCTGACAGGATGGCCTAGATACATGCACACTTGCTTCAAGGCCATTTAGCCTGAGTTTGAATCCCGACCCAGCTAAAAACTGTCATCCAAGTGTTTCACAGGCAGGCCCATGGGTATAAAGCCTATGATTGGCTGTGGGGTTGGGAAGAGAACCAGGAAGTTGATGCAGAGGAGGAGACAGTGGCCATTTTGAGGATGGCTCATTGCTTGTAAAGTTTCAAGCTGCAGTACCTCTCCCTGAAGGGGGTGCTGGATCAAGCTCTTGCTGCGGTATCTCTACCTTGCAGACTATATTGGGGCCTACTGTGGGGCCTGCCTTGGAGCCTATGGTCAGGCCTGCCTTGGAGCCTACGGTCGGGCCTGCCTTGGGGCCTACGGTCGGGCCTGCCTTGGGGCCTACGGTCGGGCCTTCCTTGGGGCTGATGGTCGGGCCTGCATTGGGGCCTATGGTGGGGCCTGCATTGGGGCCTATGGTTGGGCCTGAATTGGGGCCTACTGTGAGGTCTGGATTGTGGGCTACTGGGGGGGGGGGGGGAGGGTGCGGCTGCATTGAATGCTATATTCGCTCAAACTCTTGCTGTGGCTCCTCCAGTCTGGATCCCCGATCTGGCCTCGAGCTTGATACTGGAGGATACGGTGCCGCCCACCTGCTCATTGTCTGGGTCTCTTCTCTTCTGGCATCTTCCGGACCATCGGACTGCAGGTCCTCCACTGGGACTGGCCGGATTCAAAGTGGTTCCATCAGGTTGCCCCAGCCCTTTACACGAGGAGCACCCTCGAGCTTCGTGATTGCCTATTCCTTCACACTCGTGCTGGCCTAATGTGGTTTTCCCTTTTCTTCTTCCTTTGTTTCCTTTTTCTTTATGTATATAAATATATTTACCTTCGCCACCAAAGGTGGATGGAGGTTATGTTTTCACCCCTGTTTCCGATTGTTATAACGCATAAATAAAGCCGGTTTGCTCACCATGTTTGGCTTGCTATGCTTTAGGCCGTAACAGTACAGATCTATGTAAACCAGTGATTTACCAAGTACAGACCAAGGAAAGGTGGTTTTTGCCACTTAATTTTTTTCAAATTTCTTAAATCAGCAATTCCAAATTATCATGTTAAAAAAAAAAAAAGTGCTTAGAATTGTTCATTTGTTTCCAACCAGTAAAACAAGTTTCACAATTTAAAGATTAAGCGTTTTTTTGTTGTTTTTGTTTTTTTCCTTACATTGTCCAAGGCTTATTGAGGAGCTCGTAGACATATTACATCTAGTGCAAGGAGCATTAGAGATGACAGACGAATCGACACAGTTTAGAGTACATTAGAGATCACAGCATTTTAAACTGAGGATACCAGAATCATGGGTTTTATGCTCAGACGGGAACACAAAAATGTGGCCATTTTAACTCATTTCCTTGAGTGAATCATTTCCCCTTGTACGAATCACAGCCTCACCAGTTTTTGATCGGTTTCAAGTATGACAGTCGCAGTCGTGTCTTGCATAGTGCATCCCCTTGTTCTTTCAGATTTTTTTTATGGTTGTTGTTCTTGAGCCTGTAACTGGCATTCCAACGTATCTTCCAAACAGTGCCATTGAACTTGAACAATGTATCCATGGACCTATTACTCAATAAAGCCAGTTTCCACATTCAGCATCACAGTATTCCCATTCCTTGGGCTATATCATCCACCATTGTGCATTGACATCTTGGAAAAGGCTTGTGTGCAGCTGCTTCTAGATGGTATTGCATAGAGTAGCTGGTTTGACAAACTCTGCTGCTGTGGCCTGCCATCTTCGACTTTTCAAGCTTATCACCTCATGGAGGTTTGAAGATTATGTTCCCCACATTTGATTTGGGGATGGCAGGAACGGTTGAAATTGGCCTGATAGGGGAGCCCACTCTCTAACAGCAGGTTATCATTCTTAATTTGTGGAACTCCCTTCACTGATTCCAATGTGTCATGATACTCTAAAACTGTACACCGATACTTTTGCCAAGTCATTTATATTGTCTGTTTATATTGGTAGTTACGCAAATTATATGCTTGTGGCGACAATTCTCACCAGCATAGCTTTTGGTAAAAGTATCGATGCATGCAATCCTGTTCTGTAGGTTAGTCATGGCTTGCAGTAATCCTGAGTAAAATAATTCTCCAATAATTAAAAATGAAAAATATAAATACTGATAGACATTAAGAACAAGTATCTTTATATGTATACCAGCGGAAGTACCTGGTGTTGCCCATTGTGGGGGGGGGCGGGGTGGGTGGGGGCGGAGAGAAGGGGAGCGGGGTTGGAGGGGGTAGGGGAGATGAGGGGGGGAGGGGAAGGGCGGAGAGAAGGGGAGTGGGGTTGGAGGGGGTAGGGGCAAGGTGAGATAAGTGGGGAGGGGACGGAAAGGAGAAGGGGATGGGGGACAATGGGGCAGAGGAAGGTAGGGGAAGGGGAAGGGGAGGGCATGGGAGGACAAGTATCTTTATATGTATACTAGCAGAAGTACCTGGTGCAAATTACCCATGCAAAGAGTGCTTTAACCTCAGCGTTGCCCAGGTAAAAAAAAGAAATTGTAATACCCTCTGCCACCACCACCAGGTGGCGCTATATGGTGCATATTTACAGAGAGTTTACGCCACCCTTTTTGATCTTTTTGTGCTCCTTCGACTAATTTTGATCCTCCATCTCAGGCTCAGATAGTGTTGGACTGTTGGGCCACACATTCCCCCTCTCATACCCACACAACTGTTTCCCATACCCATGACATGTCTCCAATTTCACATTACCTCTGTCCCATTATCAACCACCCGTCGCTTTAATTCCTTCCTTATAGCTTTGGTTTAATACAAATAAAAACAAGACCGATAACAATGGCATAGACGGGCTTGGATCTGCTGTCCCCCTGTCATGCCACCAGATCCTCAGCTCTGATTGGTGTACGTTTGTGAGGGACATACATAATACTGTTGCGGATATGAGATTGGCCTCCATCCATATCCGCTTGTAAATATTCCCCTATTTCCCCAATACTTCCCAACTATCCCCAATCCCCCATTCCCTAGTCCCATTTTCTGTAAACAACACTCTGTAGACCCGACCTCCCCCTATTTCCCCCATTAAATGTCGCATCCAGGTCCACCGCATCTCACGTAGACAACTATAGGACATCTTGCTAGTTATTCTTAGTCTATGTCAGTTAAGGACTCGTTTCCATTAATTCTGACTTCGTTGCACCAGAATGTGATTGTATGGCACCGTTAGGAAGTTTAGGACCTCCCAATACCTCCCCGCAGCTCTTCCTCATGGTACAACAACAACAACAACAACAACAACAGCGGCGGCGGCGCGGGGAGTGTGCGTCCTCACTCCGGCTTGGTTGGTAGGCGGTGTTGAAAGGGCACCAAGCCTTTCCAACGAGCCGCCATCGAGCATGTGCTCGACGGGGTTACCACGTAGGGGCTCGCTGTCAGCTCCTCGTCAAGGGCGGAGCCCGGTAACCCCCCGCACCCAATAGAAGCGGCGGACCGATCCCATCTGGGGCGGGGCAAACGAGCCGAGGGCGTGTCACTCCCCGCTGAGCATGCGCAGGAAGAGGGAGGTGACGTCAGATGCGCCCTCAGCTTGGACAGAGAAGGACGCCACCTCCGAGCGCTGTGACACCGCCCCGCATCTCTGGACTGGACTGAGCTGTATCCTGTCCCTGAGCCAAGGTGCACCTTGCGCTATCGACTGCCTGTCCTTCCCTGCCATCAATCCCTGTGTAAGTCAGTCTTGTTCCGTTTGTCTGTGGTCTGTCTGGGATAGATAAGATTGTGTCTAAGTGCCTATCTCTTCTGTGCTTTACCTCTTACCTTGTAATCTACCCCTTTTCTCCACCACCAATTATATCCTCCTCCGGAGGTCTTGAGAACTGTACCCCTTGTGTCGTTTCATTTATCCCAGCCGTTGTGTCCTTTCCTTCATTGATTTAGCATAGCGCGATTTGGTCAACGTCGGGTGGAATCGGGTAAACTGTGCGAACACGGCGGCCATTCCGCTCGGCCCATCATAACATCTTAAGCCGTGTCCGTAACAATTGGTTGTCAGGAGTTGGATTCGGACCTGGGACTAAATTTATTTAGCCCAAATTTTGGACACCAATTGTACTATTGGCTGTAACAATTGGTGTCGAGGAGTGAGATCGGACCCGAAGCGCGCTTAACGCGCTCAAAATTACAAGTAACCGAAATTTGTTTTGTTGTAAAATAAAAACCCGAATTTTGAAAGTCGCGCTATGGCAGATCAAGACGGCTGGGTTCCGGTAGAGGAGAGTGAGGCAGGGTCGATCCAGGACCAAATTGAGGGACATGAGGAGAGCGAAGCAGTGAGGGCGGCAGGTTCGCAAAATGGCGTCCTCGCGCACGAGGTTGCGGGCGCGCAAAATTGCGCCTCGCACATGGCTACGGCGGCCGCACCCGCTGCACAAGTGGGAGGGATGGCGCAAATGCAGGCCCTCATGGAGCAATTTATGGTACAAATGCAGGCGTCCCTCAACCTGCAGAAGGACGATATGAGGGCTAATAGTGAGCAAATGAGGGCTGATAGTGAGCGATTGGGTGAGCGATTGGAGGGCCAAATGGGGGTAATGAGGGACGAAGCGAGGGCTCAGAGTGAGCAATTGGGGGTAATGAGGGACGAAGCGAGGGGTACCGGTGAGGGATTAGACAAGAAATTAGAGGGGTTAGACAATGGGATAGAAGGGGTGAAACATGGGTTAATGGGGGTAGAAAACAGAATGGCCGCTCAAGAGAATCAAATAGAAGGGGTGAAACATGGGTTAATGGGGGTGGAAAATAGAATGGCTGCCCAGGAGAATCAGATAGAGGGAGTGAAAAATGGGTTAGAGGGGTTAGAAAACAATATGGAAGGCAAATTGAGGGACATGAGGGACCAAGCGGAAAGGGAAGTTAAAAAAATGGGGCAGCAGATAGAGGGGGTCAGAATGGGGGTAGAAACTAAATTGGATGCTCACAGGGAGGAAATGGAGCAGATGAGGGTGGCATCTGGGCAGGAGATGCAAGTGATGGGAGAAGAGATCAGAAGAGGTGTGAGTGAGGAGGTCGGAGGAGTGCGCGAGGAGGTGAGGCACTGTAAGGAGCGCATGGAGAAGGAGGTGAGAAAGGGGACTGTAAAATTGCAAGGTGGTATAGAGGAGTTGACGCTGGGAGTAGAACAACTGACAGTGGGACAAAAGGAGTTGGGGGACCAGGTAAAGAAGAACACAGCGGTAATAGAGGGTTTTAAATCGACACAGAAGGAGATGAAAAAGGACGTAGGGGTAATTAAAAAAGAGTGTCAAGACGGTACATGAGGACCTGACGAGGAAAATGAACAAGGTGGTAGAGGTGATGGAGGTTAAAGAGCGGGAGGTGCGGGAGCACATAGAAAAAAATAAGGTGGAGTTAGAGGAAGAACTTAAGGGGGCGCACGAGGAGATGAAGGAGGTGAAGCAGAAATTAGAAGAAGTGGAAGAAGGGGTGAGCGAAATTAAGAAGCGACGGAGAGAGGATAAGAAAGAGATAAAAGAGGAAGTAAAAGAATTGGTCCAAAGTCTGTGTTCGGATCGTGATGATGTGCTCATTAACCGGATGAGGGATTCGCAGGTGATGGAGGAGAAGCGAAGAGAAAGAGGACCCGGTGTAAGTGGTGACCAATATGGTCGTGCGTATGATGCGCCAGGTGATTTAATAAGCTTGGGGGTCGAGATAGACCCGGATGTTCGTGAGAGGCCGAGAGTGAGGTGTATGGCTGGTCCGGAGGGTATGGAACGAGGGTGCGAGCGAGAGGGTCCGGTGATGGGAGAGGTGCGAGGTGTGGGTGAGCAAGGTTGTGGTGGTATGGAATGGGTAGCGGGTTGCGGAAGTGTGACCCATGCATCGACACCAACAGGGGTAGTTTTTAGAGGGACAGGGGAGGCACGAGAGCCCCTTGGGGGTAATGTACTGTGGGGGCCCGGCCGGTTCGGCCCCGCGCTGACCCCGCAAGGGGCAACGCACGGGGTCCGGCAGGCGGGCAACGACTCGCATACGAGGTGGTCCCACAAGGTCCCACTCGCGCCGTATGACGGCAAGAGTGATCTACGCGCGTACCTGGCGCAGTTTGACTGTGTGTGTAAGGGCAACGGTTGGGGTGAGGACGAAGGTGGAGTACACCTGGTGGCCGCATTGCGCGGCGCGGCGGCGGAGGTGCTGACGGCATTACCACCGGGTGCTCTCACCCTGCCAGCCCTCCGCGACGCCCTAATTAATCGATTCGGCATTGAACAGCAGAGCGAGCTTGTTAAAGCTCAGCTCGCGCTGCGAAAACGCAAGCCCCAGGAAGCCATCGGGGAACTTGCCCACGACATTCGCCGCGCAGTGGGGATCGCACATGCTAGCATGGCAGCGGATTCCCGGGAAAGCCTGGCGCTGGACCATTTTATCCAGGCCCTCCCGGATATTGAGCTCCGGCAACAGCTCGCCATGTGGCGCCCGCAGACTCTGAGCCAGGCGGCTGACGCTGCGGCCCGTTGGGAAGCAGCGAGGCCCCTGGCCCGGGGGAGCGAGCGTCACGCAATGGCGGTCCGCCAGGTGGGACCCCCGATGGAGGGCGGACCCCTTAAGGGGACCGCCCCCGAAGTGAGTCCTGACCTGGCGAGCATGGTCCGGAGGCTGGTGGACCAGCGCCTGGCGGGACCTGGACCATGGCAGGAGACCCCGGAGGTGGCCCGCGGTGGACCACGAGCGGGTAATCCAATTCGGACCTTCAGGGGGGAAAATTTGGAATTCCGGAGACAAGCACCTTATCAGGTGAGGTGCTATACCTGCAACCGTCTGGGTCACCTGGCACGGCACTGTCTAGCCACACGCCGGGATGATCCCCGGCGGTTGAGGTCCTTAACTCCGCCCAGCGGGGAGCGGGTTAGCCGACCCCAGACACCCCCCGCCAGACCCCGGGAAACTAGAAGGCCTTACACCGGCGAGCAGGCGCCCCCGTGGATTGCCTCGGCTTTAGATGCCGAGGCGGGACCCAGTACCTCTGAATAAGGGGGGCTTATTAGTGCCAGAGGACTGGGGGATTGATGAGCAATGGGCCCGGTGGGTAAGGGTGGCATCCCTGCCACCCTTCCCATGAGTGGGGCAAATGCGCTATAGTTTATGGGGTGTATGGCAGTGAAAACTAGCCGGGTGGGTTAGGATATTGTGTGTAGGGCCCTAGAAGATGACATTAGGTAACGATAAGGTTAGGTAGTGACTGATACCTGTAGTGGGGACGTAGTAGCTTAGTGTTTGATAATGACGTGGGAGCGCTGAGTGTAAGGGAAGACGGGGAAGCGCAAGTTTCAGAGGGGAGTAGTTAGATGAGATGATGCTGTGTGAGAACTGGACAGGTGTGTGGAGCAGTGTATGAGTAGTGAGTGTTGTGGATCAGCGCGAATGCGCTTGGGGGAGAGAAGGGTGCAGGCGGCACCAAGTATGAGAGCACAGGTGTGCAAGTGCAGGTGTGTGGAATACATGGAGTATTGGAATGAGTGGTGTGGAGAGAGTTGGAGTAAGTGGTACGGAGTGGTGTGCATGGTGCGAAGGTGTGGATGGGGGAAGAGTGGACCCCTTTTCACGAGTACCCGGGGCGGGTAGTGTAAGTGTTAGGTAGAGGGTATAGGTAAATTGTGGTTGGATATTGGCATTTGTGGTGCGGTTGCAGAATGGTATTGTGGATGGGTGCATTAGTGTTGTGGAAATGGCTGGGCGTGTAGCCTGTTAGTGTGTGTAGTTGGTTTGGGCACTCCACCACTGTGAGGATGTCGGCCAGGTGAGGCCGCAGGTGGGCTCTGGGAGCCGTTAGTGTCAGTGGGTGCCTGAGGATCCCGGGTGTGGATCGGGCAGCCCGTGCCAGAGAGGGCACTGAGGGGGTGAGAGTGCGAGAGGGCCTTCCCCAGTTAGTTAGGGTAGGGTGAGGAGCAGGTAAGCTCGGGTGGCAACTACAGTGGTGGAGGTGTGCAGGTGGGTAGACCTGCTGGGAGAGCTACACGTCACAGCCCAGAAATTGTGCGAGGGCACCGGGAGATGAATCGGGGGAGTGAGACCCCAAATTGAGAAGCACCACAGTTGGTCAATGGGAATTGGTTTTTAGAACCCATAGTGTAAGTTGGCCAATGGATTGGCAGGGAAAGACCCCGGGTAATGTAAAGTTGTTAAAGTCATTTAGGAAATAGTTAGGATTGATGAACCTGTCGCACCATACGCAGCCACTTACCTGAGGTGAGGATGGTGACTCCACACCTGCGTTTTCTTTGTTTTGTGTTGCAGGAAGTGAGAATTGCTGTTTGGATATGTGAGACGCATCACGACGTGGATGAGACATTGGGGTGATTCCATCTCTCCCTCCTTAGGAGGGACTGATGATGAATTGGTGATGGCAAATTTTGATGTTGAGTTGGAGATGGCAAATTTTGATGAGAGTTGGAAATGGCAAATTTGATTGGTTAGGAGGGAGAGAAGACGAATTTGGTTTATGGGAGGAACGGGGAAGACAGTAGGGACGTTTGTTGATGTGTAAAGTAGATGTTTATGGGTAGTGTTGTGTTTTGTGGATACAGTAAGGGGTAAGGGAGGGGCAATGTAGGTTACCTGGTGGGGGGGGGGGGCGTACGGTAGGAACGTACCTGTCTCACCTGGTTCCCATGTGCCCCCAGTGTGCATTACCTTGTATTGCATGCACTTTTGCGCCCTTACCACCTTACTCACTTGTCTTCTTTTTTGTCTCCCACCTCCGAGGATCTGGCTTTGGGGCAGAGAGAGAGGAGAGAGAGGTGCTGGCTCCGCAGTTGTGGGCCTGTACTTTCGCTGCTTGCTGCCTGGATCGATACACCATATGGACCGCAATTTTGGTGGCCGCCCACAATGGACCGCAGTTCTTTTGCGGGCAAGCACCACCCGTTGATGGACCTCTGGGTCAACGTGGCACCTATGCCATACAGGTGAACCACTTTTAGTTGGCCCCCCTGACGGCCACAATTTAGAAATGGACGCGGTTGGCGCCTTTCTTTATTTTTAAAGAAGCCAGAAGGCCAAGTGCACTCCAGGAAGGCAAGACCAGCGGCAGAACATCGGCCGGCTGCGACACCACCGGTGACTATGAACACTTTATTGGTGCACCGGATGGTGCTGACTGTGTGTATGGGGTGGTGCTTTTGGTGCTTGGACGGGGTGCTCTGCACATTATTAAAGGCCGTAGGGCCACAGGGCACTCGTGGGTTGGTGTATCGATGCTGGCATGCGTGCTCTCTCTATGCATAACATCTGCATGTGTTCCTCAAAGAACAGGTCCTGGATCGTAGTGTAAATATCAGTGTAGTCTTGTATAAATGATGCTCCCTACCGGCTGTATGTTTAGTTTGAGGATTCTTTCCGCGATTCGGTTATCCTGTGGGTGTGTTTCTGTGAGGAGAAGGGTGCAACGTCGCAGGGGGACATATTTACTCATTTGTGAACATCTGTAAAACTGTCGCACTCAGGGTTGAGTTAATAGTAGAGGGAACTACATCTGAGTGCCACACTAACGTAGGTAAAAATTTATCGGGTCGGGACGCCCCGAGGTAGAGAAGGGTGCAATGTTGCGGATATGAGATTGGCCTCCATCCATATCCGCTTGTAAATATTCCCCTATTTCCCCAATACTTCCCAACTATCCCCAATCCCCCATTCCCTAGTCCCATTTTCTGTAAACAACACTCTGTAGACCCGACCTCCCCCTATTTCCCCCATTAAATGTCGCATCCAGGTCCACCGCATCTCACGTAGACAACTATAGGACATCTTGCTAGTTATTCTTAGTCTATGTCAGTTAAGGACTCGTTTCCATTAATTCTGACTTTGTTGCACCAGAATGTGATTGTATGGCACCGTTAGGAAGTTTAGGACCTCCCAATACCTCCCCGCAGCTCTTCCTCATGGTACAACAACAACAACAACAACAACAGCGGCGGCGGCGCGGGGAGTGTGCGTCCTCACTCCGGCTTGGTTGGTAGGCGGTGTTGAAAGGGCACCAAGCCTTTCCAACGAGCCGCCATCGAGCATGTGCTCGACGGGGTTACCACGTAGGGGCTCGCTGTCAGCTCCTCGTCAAGGGCGGAGCCCGGTAACCCCCCGCACCCAATAGAAGCGGCGGACCGATCCCATCTGGGGCGGGGCAAACGAGCCGAGGGCGTGTCACTCCCCGCTGAGCATGCGCAGGAAGAGGGAGGTGACGTCAGATGCGCCCTCAGCTTGGACAGAGAAGGACGCCACCTCCGAGCGCTGTGACACCGCCCCGCATCTCTGGACTGGACTGAGCTGTATCCTGTCCCTGAGCCAAGGTGCACCTTGCGCTATCGACTGCCTGTCCTTCCCTGCCATCAATCCCTGTGTAAGTCAGTCTTGTTCCGTTTGTCTGTGGTCTGTCTGGGATAGATAAGATTGTGTCTAAGTGCCTATCTCTTCTGTGCTTTACCTCTTACCTTGTAATCTACCCCTTTTCTCCACCACCAATTATATCCTCCTCCGGAGGTCTTGAGAACTGTACCCCTTGTGTCGTTTCATTTATCCCAGCCGTTGTGTCCTTTCCTTCATTGATTTAGCATAGCGCGATTTGGTCAACGTCGGGTGGAATCGGGTAAACTGTGCGAACACGGCGGCCATTCCGCTCGGCCCATCATAACATCTTAAGCCGTGTCCGTAACAATACATACACTGGACGGACAGACAAGTGCAGTTCCAGATGGTATTGCCCTACTGGCTATGCCATAAAAATATGGATTCTGAACCACGCGACTGATAAAAAAAAATTTTCTCGACCAATGTATCCCTAGATCACGCTCAAGCAATTTCATACTGATTGGATCAAGCGTTCCACTTGTCCATTTATGATGTCATAATAAAGGCACCTATGACATCACATATGTTATTCCCTATGGGAAGAACTGTACAATGAGCCATCTTTCAATTTTTTTCCATGGAGCGGTTTCGGAGATATAGAGTTGCAAAGTTTTTCGGTTTTTCCAAGATGGCGCCCATACCACGTGACCTATGACATCATAATTACCAAATAACCTACAGGGGGAGGCACTCCTATGTTGAAAATTTCGTGTCAATTGAATGAACAGTTGCAGACAAAACATTTTAAAGGGAATAAACCCAGCAAAATGCAGGCCGAAGGGACATACATACATACATACATACATACATACATACATACATACATACATACATACATACACTGGACGGACAGACAAACACTGTTACAGACGGCATTGCACTACGGCCTGCATTTTCCCCCTCCACGCCTATGCAGCGTCCCACACTTTATGCGCTTAAGCAGCTTCCCGCACCCTATGCAGCGTCCTGCACCCTCCACGTCCGTCGTCCCGCCTCCTCCGCACAATCTGCACTTAAGCAGAATTCCACACTTAGGCGGCGTCCCGCCCCCTCCACAGCCACTCCGCGCTTCCATGGTGCCTTGTTAAGTCTGTCTCTGGAATAAGTTCCATTCTCTCCTCCCTCCCCCCTTCCCCCCTCCTTCTCCCCCCCCCCCCCACCCCCCAATCCCCTCCCTCACTTCAAATGGCGCAATAGCTGACACTGCACGTGAGAATGCCAAATGCCTCAATTCTGTGTTTGCTTCCAAATCTTGTGTACCCAACCTCTCACTCCCTACGCCTAAAGTATCATACCTAACTACTCATGGATTTTGTCTGTCTTATTTCAGAAGGCGGGGAGGTTTCAAGCAAACCTCGACTCTGATGAAATAAATGACTGCTCTGCTGCTCTTGATCATCCTCTTTCTGCTCTGTTCACTCGATAATTCTCCCTGGGTCAGTTTCAGTTTGCCAGGAAATTAGCTAACATCGCTGCAATACACAACCATGGTGCAAAAATGAATCATCTTAACTACAGGCTATTAGCATGCTTCCAAATATAAGGAACATCATGGAATATATCATTGCAGTTGACATAAAATCCTTCCTTTTCTCCAATGGCCTGATCTCAGATCATCAGTTCGGTTTCTGACCCGGTCATTCTACCTTGGACATACTGCTTCAACTCTCCCAAAATTGGATGCAAGCCCTCAATTTCATTAATGAGATCAGGACCATCTCTCTTAACATATCTCGAGCATTTGAGCCAGTCTGGCACCCGCCCTGATCTCCAAACTTTCTGCTTATGACAACCTAGGCCACATCCTCTCATGAATGACTGACTTCTTCCACTGACTTACTCAGCATGTACATCTTCATGGGATCCTCTCCTCTTCTCTCCCTGTTAAGGCTGGAGTGCCCGAAAGCAGCGTTTTGGGTCCAGTCTTGCTCCTCATCTTCATCCATGATCTTTCTGATTCCCTGGAAAATTTTGCCCATCTCTTTGCTGATGATTCCACCCTCTGCCATATAATTTCTCATCCTTCAAACAGGCATGCAGCAGCATCTTCCCTCTCTGCAGAGCTTGATATAAATGAGATGGTCCAACACTTGGAAGATGCCTTTTTACCCCGACAAATCCGACACACTCACCGTGTCTCTCAGAAAGGCCTGCTTGACAAACCCTCCCATCTATTTCCTAACCAAACCACTTGAAGAGGTGGAGTCACTCTTTTGTGACTCACCATCAGCCATGATCTTTCTTGGGCAAACCATATTACCATGTTAGCTTCCAATACCAGTCACCAACTGGGCATCCTTCATCACGCAAGATCTTTCCTTGGCCAGTCCAAACTTTTGACAACCTTCATTCGCAGATTGATGGAGTACTGCTCTCCCCTTCTGGCTAGCACACCTGCTTCACACCTTGCCCTTCTTGATGCCATGGAAATCAAAACCCTCAAAATCACTGGGCTATCCCATGACGAAGCTGAGTGTATAGGCCTGTTACATTCGCATCACAGACAGGTTGGTGGCATCTCTGTATTAGGCCACTTCTTTTTTGCATGGTATTGCACTCTCTGTCCTGCCTTGGCTCTGTCCCACCCGATTTCTACAGGGTGCACATGGTCTACCAATAACCCTCTTCTTGTTAAACCCCCAAAATCCAGGCTCACTGTTCACCTCCACTCAATTGTTCCTCTTTTCCCTCACCTGTGGAGCCAACTTCCCCAGTCTGTTTTGGCCCATTCTCCTCTCCAGGGCTTCAAGACAGCTGTTAACCACTACCCCAGGTCATTTCCAACCATATTCATGATCTCTTCTACCCCAAATTGATGATCGTCTCCAAATTATCGCATTCTCAAGCACTCCTTTTTCCATGGTGTTGTGATTTTACCTCTCTCCTTCACCTCTTTTCGCTTGTTAGTTGTTTATTGGTTTATTCATTTTTTGTTTCATCTCTGCGTTCCCCTTCCTCTTCTTGCTGTGTTTCATTCATCTTGCATGCAGCTTGTTCTCCCCATGTCATTCTCCACTTCACCTTGATCTCGCTCTCAATTCTACTCTGCTGTTGGTTTTAATTGCCCATTCAATTTTGTTCTCTTCGATTCTGGTCTAGCTCTTCCATGAGCCTTGATGTATATTATACAAACTCCCCAACCCCCCTTATCCTGCTTTTTCTCCATTATCACCCCATTCTCCATCTTTCTTGTTTAAATAGCGATATTCCCCAGTTTAGACCAAACTGTTTCAAAAATTCAGAGTGCTGTTAATAATGCCTAGACGGAGTTTGGTGAAAATGTATGAAGTGGCAAGACAGACAGGAGATAGGAAAAGGGGGCAAAAAAACCAGGTAGACAGACTCCATCCTTTTATGTATACAAGATTACTGCAAACAATGTTAGGCCCCTCAGCACATCAGCATGGCCGGTTTAACCTTTTGAAGGCCTGACGCCAAACAAATTAACCCCCAAACTTAGGATCCCTACTTGTCCCTTATTTACACACTGATTTCTCTGAAACCTGATACAGCCCTCCTGCTCTATTGTCCGCAAGATCACTCGGTCTTAGATGTTTCGATTTCAGATCAGAGAGGCTCCCAGAGGGGTCCCCCCAAATCGGCAGTGGTCTCAATTACAACGTCAAGAGATGACCATCCTCCCAATCGGGATTATTTATTACTATTACAATGGTTTATTATATTTGAATTTAGATTTGTAAGATCAACCTGGCGTTCCTTCTCCATCAGCAGAATGTCCTCATTTGAGAGCTCCTCTCAGTACGAGTCCAGAAAATCTTTATATCACCCTCCTCCAACTCATCAAAGCTTACAGTCTTGGCCATTTCGACGATGTTACGCCGTGCTTTCGACATGTTATTATTAACGCTGAAACCCTTGAAGCCATGAACAAATCGAAGGCAAAGTTTCACCATAACACCATTCATACAGGAATGGGTGACTTCCTTCCAACACTCCTCAACATTACATGGAGCGTCCTTTATTGTGAAGGCCTTTCAGAATTCCTTTAGTCATCTGGTCATTATCAGTTGATTTCTTCGGGTTTGCAAATGTTCTTCAAAGATGATATGCCTTGAATGTAGCAATTACTCCCTGGACTGAATCATGCGGTCTCCCAGGGAGGGTTACCCTTCAGATCCATACTCGCAGTTGAATCACTCCCCCCCCTGGTCGTGAACGTAAAATTTAAAATAGTATAAATGACAGGTGCACCCTGTACGATCACCTCTTTCATACCGTCCTAAAACATCCATTTTTGCTTCAATAGTGATGGCCTTCCTCTGTCTTTTGCTCACACTACAAACCTTGCTACTCCACGGATGCTTTCCAGTCATGATTGCAAGGGTTATGCAGTTACGCTTATTACAGTGGCACGATTCACGCACAAAATGAGAAACACCACTACACACACGACGTGAAGATGGAGGGTATCTTAAAACGGAGTGAGGGGGAAGGTGAGGGAGAAGGAAGGCAATCTAGCCGGCATCCGGGTGTTATCGCAAACACGTTTTCATGTTGTTCAGTGCGAAAATTTTATCGCAGCGTTACTCAAGCACTCAAATCGCGTAATTACAATTATTCGTGAATGTAAATTTTAAATAGTATAAATGGCAGGTGTGCCCCATTCCAAAAACGTGCAAACAGACACGCATTTACGCGTGTAAAAAATATTTAAAAATATATATTTTATATTTCCATTTACACGCGTAAAAAGTGAGCTTACCGAGCTGGAACTGGAATGGAGGCCATTAACAATGTGGTGACATCACACCCCAGGAAATGGTGGTGTATTTCAATTTAAATCATATGTGTTTTAAAAGTAGCATTAAATTATATACGTATTCTTTATTGAAACGTATCACAATGTGTACACTTATAAAAAATTTTTATATCTTCGTCATTATGGGCCCCTTCTGATTATAGGCCTGGTACCGCCCAACACATCAGGGACATAGCATGGTGGAAAACAACCTGAAGAAGTTGCATCATAAAGCTTCACAAGCAGGGCATTGCATCACAAAGTGTACCAGCCTAGATGGATGTCAAGCCGAGGACATGTTTGCAGGCAACAGTTGGTGGAGGTTAAACATCCCATTCTGTTCCACAAAGAGTGCACTATTGTCACTGGCACCCTGTTCAAATTATAAATTCCTGTGCTAATGGAGCAAGGGCTCTTCATCAGTAACAGAGCCACATCTCGGTAATAATACAACCAGTGGGACAAATTAGTCATTGAATCCCTATCCCATAAACAATCGCAAAAGACAACTTTGCACAGTCTTTATATTCTCAGCCTGTCTGGTGCCCTTCCCTAAAGTAGTGGCTCACCAAGACTACAATCCAAGGGTTGAATCCCACCTACTGCGTTGAATTGCCCATTGTCTCTTCATGCGTATTTTTTTTTCTAAAAGTACTACACTGACGCAATTTAATTTAATGTCCTGCATCTGTACAGTAAAGCAAGAGTGTCTGTCTGTCCACGAACTACTCCCTCAGTTTTGGGGCTTGTCCCACCAAACTTTCTGTGGAACTTTTTGGGGTCCCAGCGGGTGTCCTAGAGTGATGGGGGGGCGGGGGGGGGAGGGTGGAAGTTTCATTTCTCAATACAATTATGATTTTGAGATTCCACCCATACAAAACTTGTCTCTGTCTCTGTCTCTCTCACTCTCACTCTCAATCTCACTCTCACTCTATCTCCCTCCACATGTAAACACATTCACGGGTTTGGCATTCACATTTTCGCCATTTACCGCATGTGGAAGCATTCACTTGTTCGGTAATATCTCAATACAATCGAGATTCTCGGTTTCCACCAGTGAGATGCAGCAATTTTTCATGCGTAAATGACAGTCGCGGATGAGGCATATGAAGTTTCGCCATTGACTGCGTATAGAAACATTACCCACCTTCTGGTGGGGTAAGCTGCAGTAAGTCCATTGCCCAAGTCATTCACGAACCAGCTGTCCATGCTTGACGTTCGACTGAAAGTAGCATAAAAATGTGGAATTTATTGGTTCAATGTTTGGCATTTGCCGTTTCCGCATTGTCTGTTTGCTTTTGAACACTCGAAGGTGAAACACGTACATGTCCTACACGTCCCCGCACGTGTCCTAAAATGGGTGCAAGTTTTCATAAAATTTCTCAAAATGTTTTTCATTTTTGGAGAAATTTTGCTCCACCCGTGCATAGCATGGGTACCTCGCTGGTGTAGTATAAATGCAAGCCTTTAACCATGATCATTAGAAACTGTAGGAAAAAAAGTGATGTGTTGTTACCGCTAAACACCATAACACACATTACTATCTCATAACAACTCCAGAGGGGCATGTATTGGAACTGTAGGCAACTCTGTAACATGGATGAGCCTCCTTCTGTAGTGGAAAAATGGGTGAAGGAGGCTCATTGGTGCTGTGGAGGTTTGTGGAGAGTTTGTGTTTCAATTTGCGAGATCTAGTAGATATAATATCAAACTAGAACGGCACTCAGTACAGAGCATACCTCCGCATGGTTACCAGTATCACTCAATGGTGAAGAATCACTTAAAAAATTAAATAATTCTCATATCCGAATCCATATTCCGATCTTCACCAAAATCCAATCGATTCTTCCTTGTCACACACACAACCTGTCCACAAAGTTTCGTCCAAATCCATCCATAACTTTTTGAGATATCCCACAATGTATAGTTTTTGGCCTGATCTCCCAATGGTGAAGAATCACTTTAAAAATTAAATAATTCTCATATCCGAATCCATATTCAGATCTTCACCAAAATCCAATCGATTCTTCCTTGTCACACGCACAACCTGTCCACAAAGTTTCGTCCAAACCCATCCATAACTTTTTGAGATATCCCACAATGTATAGTTTTTGGCCCGATCTCCCAATGGTGAAGAATCACTTTAAAAATTCTCGTAGACGGATCCGAATCCGGATCTTCACCAAAATCGAATCATTTCGTCCTTGTGACATACGCTACATCTCTGCCAAATTTCGTCCGAATCCGTCGACAACCTTTTGAGATATTTTGTTCACAAACAAACAGACAGGGGTGAAAAGTGAAAACATACCTGAAAACATACATTACCTCCACCACCAAAGGTGGAAAACATATCCACCTTTGGTGGTGGAGGTAATGATACTGTATGTCATATCCTGTCCATGACACCTTAATAAAGCTGATGAGTTTTTCCTGTATGCTGGTCCACATTACTATGACAGAGAAATAATTTTGAAATTAATCGGTGTTTGCAATTTTCTGACAGTTAATGTCCTATGCAATGTCTCATTGTCAGAAGTCTGGTTGTATTTTACATGCATTACAATTTTTGCAAGAAATCCAGGGAAATGTGGACAAAGAAAGAACTATTTTGTCCATATCTGTGTCAAATAAACATCCATTTGTCTGCGTTAATCTACATTCGTCCACGCCTCATTTTATACCATTAGCAGGATATATTTGGCCAGGGTACGAGTCTGGAGCCAATCTCTTTATGAAAGACACGGTAAGATGTTTTTACATCATTATGAGCTTATAGCAGACAGCTGATTTTCCCTTCGCTTCCAAGGAGCAATGTGCTCCATGATGCAGCGTTCCCTGCTGCCACTGCACCGGAAAGGGTGGTATTCAATCTAGCAGGGAATCAAAAACAGACCCGGACAGCTCAGAAGCAAGCAACTAGCAACCGAGCTATTAGGGTCATCAATGCTGAAACAGCAATTTCGTTTGGTTTTCTATTTTTCCTTTTGATAGGTTGAGGCTCATGACATCACTTTGGTGGAAGTGTAGAGACGATGAACCAGCGATACTCGATAAGCTCATGTGCATGGACTCCCGACCACCCAGTAGAAAATGAAAGAAGCAAAATGCGGTATATGGTGTGACACACGAGGTGTTTGTGAGAAATCACCAAAAAGGGAACACCTGGTGTTGGCTTAACGGTTAAGGTGGCCTGCTTGAGATCTTAGGGTCCTGAGTTTGAGCCCCTGTCATGCCGTTGCATCAACACCAGGTGGGTTGACTCAGCCTGTCATCCTTCCGAGGTCGGCAAAATGAGTACCAGCTGACTGGTAATGCGGATGGGGGGGGGGGGGCATTGCAGCAACGGCACAGCCGTGCGCTCAGAAAATGATGCACCTTAGCAGCCACGGGCTGCATATGAACCACCACCACCAAAAAGGGCTTATAGAAAGTACAACATGCAAATAAGTGAATGAGAAGGGCTAGATCGAGTGGAGTTGGTAAATAAGTGGACACGAGCACCTTGATGCTAAGAAGAGCTCGTGTGGTATCAGGATAGGAGGGGACCTAAGTAAAAGGTGGAAGGATAGGTATCAGGTATCAGGTATCAGGAAGGAAGGTATCAGGATAGGAGGCGACCTAAGTAAAAGGTGGATGGATAGGTATCAGGTATCAGGAAGGAAGGTATCAGGATAGGAGGGGACCTAAGTAAAATGTAAAATGTGGAAGGATAGGTATCAGGTATCAGGAAGGAAGGTATCAGGATAGGAGGGGACCTAAATAAAAGGTGGAAGAAAACTGAGACAGCCTTTGAACTTGGCTGCAGTAGCCAGACCTTTGTCTCTGTATCATGTCAAAATATGCTTATGATGTCCTAATGTGTATTTTTAATCGGTGAAGCTGCTTCAATATTCGGTTATGTCCTTACATACACCCATCTGTCCGTCAAATATGAAGAGGAACAACCTTTCTAACCCACCATGTTTAATTCTAAAGGGTTATAAAGGGTAGTTCTAATGGGTTATAAAGGGTTCTAAAGGGAGATTCTAAAGGGTTCTAAAGTTGTCAGCATCTGGAAGTCCTGTAACTTGCATGGATTGCATAGACAAACTGCCGACACGGGTGCAATATTTATTTTGTTTCTATCTGCATTTTGTAATGGCCAGGTAATTATCATGCCAGGTAATTATCATGCCACATGGTGACATACAGGCCATCCACAACACCACGTGCCCCTCAAATAACGGTATCAAAGAGATATGCAAGTCTACAGGTGCATAAGCATGTGGCATCACTGTGAGGTAACCATGACATCATTTTTTAACAAGTCTAGAATAGGGTCTTTGCAAGATTCTAGAGGTCTTCAAAGAAGCCGTTTATGAGCAAGGTGCAGCAGCACTGTTGGTACGCTCAGTCGACACCCCAAAAGGAGGGCATGACTGGCATTTAGGAAAAGGTGATTTACTTTAAGAGCATCATAAAGAAGAGAAGAAACACCAAAGCATTGGCCGAGTGGCAAGACCCACGTCATGATATGAAATGTGAAGACTGCAAGCGGTGAGTGCTCGAACGGTGTCAACGAAAGCAATGGCATGCAAAAAAAAAAAAAAAAAAAAAAAATACAACTATAACCACTAAAATGGACATTTCTGATGCGCCACTAATACCTGTTCCACGTTTGCTTATGTAAACAGCAACCTGAGCAAGCCCCGCCCCACGAGCGAAATGCAGGTGTGAGATCTAGTTTGCTGCCGCTCGACAATTACACCAAAGGTCTTGGCACCAGCGGGTTGTGGTTCTGCTTAGACAAGGGTCTTTGTTATCGTCTCCGGGGCGAGGAAACATGGCTCTGTGTGTCGGGCGTGGTCTGCAGCTTGCACACCCGGCGATACATGGGGCGAGATCAAACGGGCTGCAGAAAAACAGCTTTTTGTGATACTCATAATGTGATGATAATAGTAATTCGTACAATTGCAATGACCATCGTAATCGATTTATGTTCCCTGCACCGATTTTTCATCGAACCGAACAAATTTTCTTAAGAATACATCGGTAAATGCACGATGTTAAATTTTTATTGATGCAATAGGTTTTCACATCAGGGAGGAAGAAGAAGAAGAGGAGGCAAGACTAAGGGATGGCGACACCAGGTCGGCGTGCAACGGCCAGCTAGGTGCACCGGCGGAAAAGAGATGCCTGTGATTCATTCACACGTCTCGAGTGCCTGGTTCAAACCCCCCCCCAAAACCCCCCATCTCATGTCGCGCTTCTTTTCATTGAAGCGGCACACCAGCCACACCCCACCCTCACGGCTTCCAAGCGCTACACCTGTAACATCGCCGATCAAGCGTAGGTACGCGTAACAGGACGTCTACAACGAAAAAAAAAACACGCGATGGACGTAGACTCGGACATGGACGCACAAACGAATATAGATAGACACAGCCCAGCCCTCCCGCTACCTTCTTCACCCTCTTCTTTCTCGCTGCGTTTACGGCTTTCTGGCCGTTGTTGCTCGACACTTCGTCGCTCATGGCGAAGCAATTCCTAGAGCCGTCAGCACGCTCGCGGAATCGGCAGTCCTGTATGTGACGCGCGTGCGCTTCGTGCACCCCCGTGCGCGCGCGCCGTACACCGAGCGCGCCCCCACCTTGCGCTCCTCACCGCGAGTGGGCGAGCGTGATCGACCATTCGCCGCCTTTCCACCACCCCCCACTTTCCCCTCTTACCCGTTCTCCCACCCGCTACTTCAAGCCGATTCCCCCACCCCCCCCCCTCCTTACTCACCAACCCCATTTCTTTCCTCCTCTCAGCCTTTTCCCGGATCCTTGCCGCCCCATTCCTCCCAAATTTTGGGGCGAATCTCTGCGTTTGGGGCTTAAACGAGCGACAAACATCGGGCACGATAATCTCCTCGCCTCGCGTCTCCTGAGCATTCACATGGGGGTAGGGAAGGAGGGGGGAGACGGAGCTCAGAACAGCGATCAGGTCGACCCCGCGGGGTGTTTGTGTTTGTACGTGCCTCGCTCTCGCTGGCTCCTCCGTGCAGGTCTCCGTGTCCATCCGCGGCCGCCAACGGTGGTGGCACCCAGTGCGCTGGACCTTCCATCCGAGGAAAGAGCGGGAGCAGCGCGCAAACCGTGGGCGTTTTCCCCTCGATTGTGGTAACGCGTCCACTCGCGGATAACAGCAAGCGCTTGATGTGGGTA
This sequence comes from Myxine glutinosa, assembly GCF_964187855.1. Taxonomy (NCBI): domain Eukaryota; kingdom Metazoa; phylum Chordata; class Myxini; order Myxiniformes; family Myxinidae; genus Myxine; species Myxine glutinosa. The sequence goes on along the minus strand of NC_136264.1, from coordinate 63,225,219 downwards.
ACCTTCGCACGCTCGATGCATTAATAATACACATCTTGCAGCGACCACCTCATCGTGCACGGCGCATTAAACCATTCCCGCGGGGCGAAGCTAGCCGGCTCTTTCGGACACGATGGGAAGAGCGAAAACTAATTTTGTGCAAATGGCACCCCCTTGGGACACCGGACATCGTACGAGGCTTACGATGCGCACGACCTTTCGCCTTCTCGGCTGCACTTTCCATTGAAACTGCCCGCGAAATGTGATGTAACCCAAGATATACGATGCCAGAGGGATTCCGCCGACTCTGGATCGTTGGCTTGAAATTCTAAGCGCCCCTGCCAGAAATTTGTTATTCTGGGAGGTCTCTTCCACCAAAAATCATGTATTTAGATCTATCAAATGATCAGAATCAAATCAAAAATCAAAAATGATCAAATCTTCAATCAAAACAATTCTCCCCCCCCCCCCCCCCCCCCAAAAATCATTTTTTGAAAATGCTTTTTTTTTTTTGGAATCTTCAAAAAAAAAAAATGATCAAAAATGAATGAAACAAAAATCTAAAATGATCTATCAAATTTATCTATCAGATAACAACAAACAACAACAACATGCATTTTAAGGCCATTTTCCATGCTAGAGCGGGGGTTAGCCTTGCGGTCCCCATGACAATCTTCTCCATTTTGCCCTATTTTCTGCATCTCTCCTTGTTAACCCCCTTGCCCGCATTTCTTCTTCCACCATCTTTAGCCAAGTCTTTCTCGGTCTTCCCCGTCTTCTACTTCCTTCTACATTCATTTCCATCACTCTTCTCAACCAGTCACTTTCATCCTTCCTCAACACATGACGAAACCATCTCAACCTGTTCCTCTTCACAGCATCAATCACAGGCTCTATTCCCATCATCTTTCGCAATTCATCATTTGTCTTCCTCTCTCTCAACGATACTCCGCACATCCGTCGAACCATTCGCATTTCCACCCTTTCCAACCTTCGTTGCTGCTCTACGTTCATTACCCATGTCTCGCTCCCATAAATCATAACACTTCTCAAACATGCAGCATACACCTTTCCCTTCAGCTTCAACGACACTCCCCTCATCATCAGCATGCCACTCAATTCCCGAAACTTCTTCCATGCACATCTCACTCGAGCAACCGTTGCCGAGTCTGATCCACCTTCTCCATTCAGCATGTCTCCGAGGTAGCAAAATGTTTTCACACCTTCCAGCTTCACGCCGTCTCCAAGATCCAACTCAACATTTCCTCCATCTGCAGCTCCCTCTGTGCACACCTTACATTTGAATGTAGCTGCCACACTGGTTAATGACCCTCTCAGACCACTACATTTTTGATGAACCCACTCAGCGCACATTGTACACTGAATGGAGTTCACTCCGACACCCTTCCTACACACAGCACAGGGCCACTTCCCAGTTCTTTCCACCTCACCACATGCTTTACCACTTGCCATCACCTTCGTCTTTCCGATATTCACCTTCAGACCTTTTGTCTCCATACATTCCTTCCACGTGTTCATCTTTTCCTTCAGTCCATCCATACTTTCCGCAATCAACACCAGATCATCTGCATACAACAACTCCCACGGTAAACCCTCCTTTACGTTCTGAGCCAGCACCTCCATCACAGCTACAAATAGTAGTGGACTTAGTACTGACCCCTGATGCACTCCCACCTTCACCTCAAACTCACCACTGTTCCCGTCCTTCGTCCTTACAGCTGTGCGCGCTCTTTTGTACATTGCCATCACTACTCTGATCAACCATTCCTCCACTCCTAACTTCCTCAATGCCCATATCAATACTTTGCGTGGAATCGAATGCTTTCTCCAGATCAACAAACCCAAGAAACAACTTCTTCCTCTTCTCCATGTACTTCTCCTGCAACTGCCTCACAATGAAAAGCACGTCTGTCGTTTCTCTTCCTGGCATAAATCCAAACTGCATTTCGCCGATCTTCACTTTCTTCCTTATCCTCCTCTCCAACACCCTTTCCAATACCTTCATTCCATGCTCCAATAACTTTATCGCTCGGTACGAGCCACACTCCAGAGGGTCAACTTTCCCCTTGTATAGAGGGACGAGGGTACTCAGTTCCCAAGGCACTGGAATGCGGCCTTCTTTCACCACCAGATTACAGATCTCTGTCATTCTCTTCACACCCCAACTTCCTGCTGCCTTCAACATATCTCCCACAACTCCAGTCGGCCCTCCCGCTTTTCTACCTGATTTTTTATTTATATATTTATGGCTACCATACATTTTTTCTACCATACAGTTATATATTTCTAAATATATAACTGATTATGCGAATGACATTAAGCACTTCATTGCTTTTATCGCTTCCTCAACTTCCTTCTCAGTTATCTTCTCTGCCGGTCCTAAAACTGGGTTACTCTCTATGTTGCCATCCCATTCATTCTCTGTATTCAACAGCATTTCCATATATCTTTTCCATCTTCCTTTAATTCCATCTGGGTCGACAACGATTTGTCCCACTTCATCCTTCAAGCAACTCACCCCCATCACATCACACCTCTCTTTCGCTATCTGCTTTGCAATCCTGAATACTGCTTTCTGACCCTCTTCCGAATCCAAGCGTTCTCCGAACATTTTATCGGTTGATTATAATGAAACAATAAGCGACTCGTTACTCGATAAAATGTGAAAAATGCAACAAACGTAGTAATTTAAAGACAATTTATGTTCATATGTGCAAGAATGTTGAAATTTAACCCCCCCTTTCCCCCCTTTCTTATTCGTACCCATCCAAAGTGAGGGGAAAAATTTTCAGTCAATCTATCAATTTGAATGATTTCGTGGACTTTAAAAACGTTAATTGTGCTGCACTCTTGGTTTCACTCGGAGCCAAAACTCTGAGCTACTTGTACCGCCCACCACGAAATGGTGGTGCAACATCGGGCGCCGGAGGTTGAATTTGTTCAAAAAGAGAGCAAAATATATCCATTTTAAATGATGTTACTCCATGAAGATATGTATTAAATCTACTTTAATCCACATGTTCATGTTGATTTTAAAGAGTACCTGAAGGGGCAATAAAGTGACTGATTATATTGCAATGAGAAGAGTGAAATGAAAATGCTAAATAACCAATTCAGCAGCTTTTCAAATGCAGCATGGGAAGAGGCCGTCGTAAATGGGAGACGGACGAACGCACAGATAGATAACATTTTGGTGGGCATAACGGTCCATTTTCTCGCATATTTTGAGTTTTCGATATTTTGAGTTCCCATTTCAGAGGGAGCAGACACTTTGATTTTATACTTTTCAAACAAAAGAAAGTTTGGATTGTTCTGGGAATAAATAACCTCAAGATACACTACTCACAATAAGTTAGGGATATTGTGGGGGTGAGTTTATTTTTTTTATAGGGGTTAGGGTTCAGGTATTGAAATCAAGAATGCTGTGTTTTTACACTCATTAATAACCATAGAATTAGGACCAACAACCTTTTTCAACATAATTAATACACAAAATCAACCACACCGAAGAACCTGCCAATATCCCTAACTTATTGTGAATAGTGCAGTTACCTTCGCTTCCTGAATGTGGAAATATAATCGCCATACATATTATATTGTTTAGTTTTAAACACATTTTGATTCCATTATGTCATTATACACACCCATATATATATACATAATGTACGAACAGGGGTACCCAATGCTGCATGAGGGGGGGCGTGGAGGGGGGGGGCAGGGGCACCCAAGTGCTGCCCAGTTGGGTGGGCTTTTCCCGGAGGTGGTATCAGGACGTGTTGGTATAGCGACATCTGGTGGCCTCAAAATGGCAAAATGTGGAAGCTTAAAACCTTGCCCAGATTCGGAAGTACCTTTACCCAAACGTTGGGGCCTCAAGATGCGAGGTTCAGCCATGAAAGAGTAATGTACAAACACATAAAGACTTGAAAATATTTAGATATTAAATAAAATATATGATATATACTCGTATTTATAGAAATATATTATATATCTAAAGATCTAAATATTTTATCTAAAATATAAAATAAGATAAAATATTTGGATATATAAGATGTCAATATTTCCAATGTGCAACATGTGCTGGAACCCTCATGCAGTTGTTTTCCCCACGCAGCACCAGGTACCCCACCCAATCTGGGTTACCTGATCAAGATCGGTTTAGTTAGACTTTAATAAACAATCAAGAAGATTGATGTTTAAAGCTGCAGCAAAAATTAACCTGAGAGTGCACCACGGCAATGATGGGCCAAATGGCCTCATTTCCGTGTTTGAAGTCAGTTTCTTGATTTTCAAACGTACAAAAACACACATGCATATAGATAATTGCCTTGCGTGTCAGGAGAGGGTGGGGGTTGAGCCCACGATCTGACCCTAGGTACCCTCAGCACATATTCAGAATTTGGTGTGGGTTGGCCCAGCCATCCAGGTGGAAATCATAAGTGGGCTTCACACCCTCACGACGAAGGCAGAGGGTGGGGAGATATTTACTTTTTGCAGTGTCCTTGACCCGGGTTACCCAGCACATATGCAACATCTGCTGAAGATTGGCCCAACCGTTTTTTTTTTCAATTGTTTTCAGACCTACACAAACATACAGACAGATAACCTTACCCTGATTCTGAGATACCGACACACAAAATTTGGGAGATCTAAGTGCTATAGTTCGGCAGTGAAAGAATAACGTACAGATGTACAAACACATAGACCCTTCATTATGTATATGTACATATATATATATATATATATATATATATATATATATATATATATATATATATATATATATATATATATATATATATATACATACATACATATATATATATATATATATATATATATATATATATATATATATATATATACATACACACACACACACATATACGTATATGCTTATCAACGACACACCACTGATCATGAGAAGTGAGGTCCGAAACGAACCCGGGGCAGCACGACTTGTCCTCCGCGCGAGCACATCGTCTTTCATCATCAGCCCCGATCAGGGAGTGTTGCAGTCAGATATTTATGATGTTAAGGATATTTAAAGGCATGAAATGACACATCAACGCTGGGAGTGTCCACATGCAATTGCTGTATAGATGAAGCTACCAACTGGTTTCGGCCTTGTTGGACCTTCATCAGGGCAGGACATCACATTCCCAACCACTGAGTGTGACGGTTATGGTTATATATGCTTGTCAATGACACCACTGATAGTGAGTGGTGAGGTCCTAAACGACACAAACATTCAAATTCCAAAGCATTAACACATCAGTTCTGCAAGGCGGTCATCTTCAGAATTCACAATTAAATCGAAAATTCTGTAATATAATCCTGTAGGTATAGAGGAGAGCATCCGGCCCGTCGTGGTCTGACCTCCGGATATGCCCCGGAGGTCGCTTGCCGGCTTTGCCTCGGATAGATCAACAACATCCTCCCATCTTCTCCTGCCCCCACAACTGTGAATGAACTTTGCCGATAAATCGTCAAACTCGTGATAAGTTGTGCATGATTTTCTGTCTACCTCGTCAAAGACCAAGAATGACTGCACTGTTGTCCCAAGCTGCGACAAAATCCGGTAACGGGCCGATTGGGAAAAGTCATTTTAAGAAAGCACTCTTAAAAGATGAACAACGAGATTGGGAAACACACATTTATGCGCTATTAAAAGATTAACTCGACACCCCTCATCCATGACAGCCTCCACCACGGTTATATCAGAACGAGCTGATTCGGCACAGTGTCACGGATTATGTAACGCAATTTTTTTTTAGTAATTTGCATAGTGCAACACTTGATTACCGTGTGTTCTGACGTACCATGCGTTCTGACGGGCTTCATTAAACCTTACTGTTATTCGACCTATGATTAGATTTTTCGAGGTTCCTCATCGTGAATAACACTCGACCCAAGCAAAGCCAATGGAAATCTGATGCAACAAACCCGGGCAGTGTATAATCAGCAGAGGCCTAAATGCCTAATGTGTTAGGCCCACCAGAAAACCAAGATGGTGGCCATATCATTTTGTCTTGATGCTATGGTGGGTGGAGTCAAGTAACAGATGTGGGTGTGGTCCAGCAGCTGTCCGACCAATGGGTGCACATTTCAAAAATCGACCCAAACAAGAAATGCCAACAACAACAACAACAACAACAACAGCAACGCAAAGCTCTCGTAGACCTGCGCCATGTCACAGATAAAAACACGCGGCCCATTTAATGCTACAACTAGAACGGGCACTCGGTAGAGCGCATACCTTCGCCGCAGCTACTGTTCTGTACTTGGCATGGGAGTGTAGGGAACAGAACAGTGAACAGTTTGGTGCTGATTTCATGCAAATCGGATAAGAATTGACCGAGTTATGACAAAAAACGCACATTTTGCAAGGTCGTGACCCCCCTGACCTTTGACCCCCAACCGCTAACAAGGGTAATGTCTTCACTGGGTCATGTCGTATATCACAAGATCGGGCATTGAATTCTGAACATTTTGGCATTAGTTGCATGCCAATTGGATAAAAATTGACCGCGCTATGGTAAAAATACGATTTTGACCTTTTCGTGACCTTGACCTTGACCTTTGACCCGATTGCTCCCAAAATCTAATCAAATGTGTCCCGTATAATAACCAATCATCCCACCAAATTTCATGCAATTCGGTTGAATACTTTTTGAGTTATGCGAATAACATACACACACACACACACACAGACATACAAATAAATACACAGCGATCAAAACATAACCTTCCGCTTTTGCGAAGGTAACTAGAGACTAGGCATTTAATATGGAATATTTTTTTTTTCTTGACTTGGGTTTACTTTCTGAACTCAGTATATCAATCTGGTGAGTTTCCTTTACGCTTCGGTGATGTCTTTGTTGAAAGAACCATGTCACTGATTGTCTTTCGCAGCAAGAAGTCAATAACAGGATTATATCACAGGTGGCGTGACAAAATGTAAGGACAGGTACATTTGACGATTGGCTTCACAATCGGGTATATAAGGGTTGTTGCGTTCTGTATTAGTGGAAAACAACTGCTGCACGTCTACAAAAGTTATTGCCGCTTCCTCTGGAGATGGTCCGTCAACGTGACAATGCTGTTTGTCATGGAGTGGTGGCTTTACGAAATTCTGGCATGAAACAGCATGCTATTGCTCAGAAGTATGGCATCACTCAAGGTCAGGTGTCACAGGTCCTGAAACGAAATGCTCAGAGGGGTGTCCCTACTCCAATACCGAGGCCAGGACGTCCACGCAGAACCACAAGGAGAGATGATCGCCAGCTGCACCGGTTAGTCTGCAATGGCCGTACCAAGTCAGCTAATCGGCTTAGGGCTGAGTGGCAGCAACTGACAAATGTGCCTGTATCCAGAAGGCTAGTCAACCAACGACTGGTTCAAGCCGGCTATCGTGCCAGGCGTCCCCTGAAAAAGCCACGCCTGACCAGACAACACAGCCAGCACCGATTGCAGTGGGCCAGAGAGCACCGTCAATGGCAGCCAGGAAACTGGAATCACGTGACCTTCAGTGACGAGTCTAGATTTCTGGTCTATCGTCAAGATGGCGGCGTCCGAGTGCGCAGACAAGTGCATGAAGCCCACAACGAAGATTGTATAGTGCCAAGAGTCCAAGCTGGAGGTGGTGGGGTGACCGTTTGGGCTGCTTTTCATGCAGGGGGCAATACTGACCTGGTTGTTCTGAATGGAAACCTGAACCAGTTCAAGTACAGGGCCATTCTGGAAGAAACATTGCTTCCATTTGCTCGTGCAGCCTTTCGAGGAAACTTTGTCTTCCAAGATGACAATGCACGGCCTCATCATGCTCGCATGATCCAACACTTTCTTGCTGACAGTGGTGTCGAGCATATGGAGTGGCCTGCCATGTACCCGGATATGAATCCGATAGAGAATTTGTGGGCAGAATTAACGCGTCAAATCGACAACTTGGACCAGTAGCTTGCCTCTGTGCGTGAATTGCAGCAGACTATTGTCACTGCATGGCAAGCGATTCCTGTCCAAACCTTGGCAAATCTCGTGAACAGCATGCCTCGACGTGTACATGCTCTCCTGAATGCTCGTGGGGGTTACACGAAGTACTGAACTGTAATTTTACTGTCCGTAATCCCAGTCATAATTACCTTCGCAAAAGCGGAAGGTTATGTTTTGATCGCTGTGTATTTATTTGTATGTCTGTGTGTGTGTGTGTGTGTATGTTATTCGCATAACTCAAAAAGTATTCAACCGAATTGCATGAAATTTGGTGGGATGATTGGTTATTATACGGGACACATTTGATTAGATTTTGGGAGCAATCGGGTCAAAGGTCAAGGTCAAGGTCACGAAAAGGTCAAAATCGTATTTTAGTACAGTACAGAACAGTAGCTGCGGCGAAGGTATGCGCTCTACCGAGTGCCCGTTCTAGTTTATTACCTTCGCAAAAGCGGAAGGTTATGTTTTGATCGCTGTGTATTTATTTGTATGTCTGTGTGTGTGTGTGTGTGTATGTTATTCGCATAACTCAAAAAGTATTCAACCGAATTGCATGAAATTTGGTGGGATGATTGGTTATTATACGGGACACATTTGATTAGATTTTGGGAGCAATCGGGTCAAAGGTCAAGGTCAAGGTCACGAAAAGGTCAAAATCGTATTTTAGTACAGTACAGAACAGTAGCTGCGGCGAAGGTATGCGCTCTACCGAGTGCCCGTTCTAGTTTAGCTTTTGTTTTTGTTGAAATTTTTTTTGGCTAATGTGCAAAATAAAGAGATACTTCTGGAAAACACACAGAAGTTTAACACAGTACTGTCCATGAATTGAGTTCGATATCAGTTTACATCACTTTCAAGGATCAATTTATTTGCTTCGAAATGTCAAATGTGGTTTTTGTTTCTTTTAAAGGTCACATTAACAAAATCTAGAATAATTTAAACATAATTCCAATGAACTTTTGGTTCTAAGTCATCTTGAAAAGTAAGTTCACCCCCACAAAAAAAATATTCCATATTAAATTCCAAGTCTGTACATAGGTGTGGATCATAGGTGGTACTCAGCTTATTCTGTTTTGGTTGTTGAAGAAGAACTGCATCACCTACATGCATGCGTGTCGTGGGTTGAAGCATGCCGCTTGGCATCCACATTTTGTTTGATAACCCAGTCCATTTTTGATAACCCAGGCCATTTTGGATAGTTTTGAGCTATTTTATATATAGATAGGCCATTCTGATAGATAGATAGGCCATTTTGATAGATAGATAGGCCATTTTGATAGATAGATAGGCCATTTTGATAGATAGATAGGCCATTTTGGATAACCCAGCCCAGTTTGATAACCCAGGCCATTTTGGAGTACAGGATTGTTGATCCAAGTTGGAAGGTGAGGAATGTTGGTGCGGATTTCTCTTCCTAATAGAAGTGCTGCTGGTGATTCCCCGTGACGCAATGCGGTGTTATACAATAATTTAACAGAAATGTGAAGAGTTCTTGATGCGAATTCCTGTGATTGATGCATGTGAAAAGCTTTATCCGGAGTGTGGAAAAATCGTTCTCCCTCCGAGTTGGCTTGAGGCCAATAAGGTGTAATTTGGTTATGTCTGATTCCATGAATGCTGCAAAACTGTTTGAACTCCAAACTTAACTGGGGTCCATTGTCTGATACACTTTCATGTCGCAAGCCATGGTTGGAAAATGCAGTTGCTAGGTCCCTAATGATGGATTGGGTAGAGGTACATGACAGGATAATTGCTTCTGGTCATCAGGAACATTCATTCACAATGCCGATGATGTATTCGCAGGTGGTAGAACGGACGGCCCACATCAACATGGATGACTTAACACGGATTGATTGGCATATTGGGCATTTATAACGGCGCAGGTTGAACAGGTAGGCTGACACATAGCAGCCCACGTTGGATGGCCGATGTGCACCCGAGCAGAAATCCTGTATCGTCCGTATCAGCCACCACTATGTTGGCCACCGTTTTACTGTTGTTATACTCCAGAAAGCTGTCAAATCTACCCTGAACAGGTCGAGGAGTGTTTGAACCATATGTGAAGAATGAAGATGGTAGTATCCGACTTGGATAGAGTACGCTGATGGGCATCTTGACATAGCCTGTGGTAAGTGTTTCTGTCCAATAGATTGACAGAAGCTCCAAAATCGATAATCATTTTCACAGGAATATTATCAATTTTAACCGTTGTGATGTCCATCTCCAGTAGATGATCCGTGTGATTAATGACGTAACTTTTCCCATAATCAACTTCAAAAGCTGTGACCTGCTGCTCCACAGCCATAGCAACATTTGGATGTGCTGAAACTTTGTGAGGTCGACAGATTTTTGTATTGCGTCGTTTCCACTCAAGCGGCTCATTTGATGTTCGCCAATAATGATTTGTGTTAATCACGATAACAGATTCCGTGATGGGGATGTTGATGGTCCTTTCTTCCATTTCTGTGGCTCGCTTCTCGGATACATCCAGAGCCCGAGCTATTCGTAGCATAGTATATGTGTGTGTATACAGTCACGTGAAAAAGTAAGTACACCCCATGTAAAGTTTTGACTTTTTCAACATATTTCAACATACAGCTATTTGATCTTCATTTCAACAATATTGATAGACAAAGATGATATAATATAACAAATATCATGAAACATTTACATTTTGTAGTCCATTGTATAATTTAAATAAACATAAATGCAAATTTTGCATGTGGAAAAAGTAAGTACACCCCTACATTTATCACTACTTCAAATACCTAAAATTAGAATCACCAGCTCAGGTGCAAATGATTAGAACATCGTTAGAGAGGATCTTGAAGGAACCTGTCTTATTTAAACCTCAGACATTTCGTTTGGTTTGCTCTTTGTTGTTGAAATGTGCGGCGTCACCATGCCTGGATCAAAAGAGCTCTCTGAGGCCTTCAGAAAGAAGGTTATAGATGCCTACGAGTCTGGGAAGGGATTTAAAAAGATCTCCAAACAATTTGAAATCAATCATTTGACTGTCCAGAAGATCATCGACAAGTGGAGAAGATTCCAAACAACTGCCAACTTGTTCAGGCCAGGCCGCCCCAGCAAGTTCAGCCCGAGAGCAGACCGCAAGATGCTGAAAGAAGTCTCTCAGAACCCCCAGAATGCCATCCCGGGACCTACAGGTAGCTCTTGCCACTGTTGATGTCAAAGTGCACGAGTCTACCATTAGAAAGAGGCTGCACAAATTTGATCTTCATGGGAGGTGTGCCAGGAAGAAACCTTTGCTGTGCAGAAAGAACATCAGGGCAAGACTAAAGTTTGCCAATGAACACGTAGGCAAAGACCAGCACTTCTGGAACAATGTGCTCTTGACAGATGAGAAAGGTAGAGCTATTTGGCTACAGTACCAGAAGACATGTTTGGTGAAAACCAAAGACAGCATTTGACCACAATAACCTGATACCAACTGTAAAGCAGCATTGTGGTGGAAATATTATGGTTTGGGGCAGCTTTGCTGCATCAGGGCCTGGGCAGCTCACCATCATATAATCCACTATGAATTCTTCATTGTACCAGAAGGTGCTTGAGGATAATGTGAGACCATCTGTTGGAAAGTTGATGCTCAACCGAAGGTGGACCTTGCAACATGACAATTACCCTAAACATACCAGTAAATCCACCAAGGAATGGCTGAAAAGAAAGAAATGGAGGGTTCTGGAATGGCCAAGTCAAAGCCCGGATCTAAATCCCATCGAGATGTTGTTGGGGGATTTGAAACGAGCTGTGCATGCAAGAAACCCCACAAACATCGCACAGCTGAAAGAATTCTGCATGGAGGTGTGGGCAAAAATTTCTCCCAGTCGATGTCAGAAACTGGTAGACAGTTATAAGAAACGCCTACTTGAGGTTGTTTCTACCAAAGGGGGCAATACCACCTATTAGAGCCAAGGGTGTACTTACTTTTTCCACATGCGAAATTTGCATTGATGTTTATTTAAATTATACAATGGCTACAAAATGTAAATGTTTCATGATATTTGTTATATTATATCACCTTTACCTATCAATGTTGTTGAAATGAAGATCAAATAGCTGTATGTTGAAATATGTTGAAAAAGTCAAAACTTTACATGGGGTGTACTTACTTTTTCACGTGACTGCATGTGTGTGTGCATGCAAGTTGTTGGTGTTGGCTGCTATTTTCACACGTGGGTGGGTTTCAGGTGATGGAATGGAGACCTATCAGGCCTCAAACCTCAAAGTATCCATCTCCGTGTGTGTGTGTGTGTGTGTGTGTGTGTGTGTGTGTGTGTGTGTGTGTGTTCCACAGCCATATACTGTTTCACAATAAACAAGGTGGTAGGATAATGATGAATGAATGAATGAATGAAATATGAATGATCGTTTTAAGGCCATTTTCCCCGCTAGAGCAGGGGTTGGCCTTGCGGGCCCCATGACAATCATGGTTCCCTGTTTGAGGCAATGTTTTTATGGCCGGATGCCGTTCCTGACGCCAACCCTTGGTCACGCTCTTACGATGCGCCGGGATATGGTGTACCTATTCTAAACCGGGGTACACACCGTGATCATTCATCCCAGGAAGCTGGTACTCAATTTGCCGACCTCGGAGGGACGACAGGCTGAGTCAACCCCCCTGGCGTTAATTCAGCGATCGACCGGGATTCGAACCCAGGATCCTAGGATCCCAAGCCGGCACCCTGACCGCTAAGCCAACACCAGGCAAAAGCATTATGATATGAAACTGAAATTTAAGTGCATTCATTGAACTGTGTATCACGCATTTTTATACTGTAGTGTTACATTTGTGGGGAAAGGGATGAGAGTTACATTAGGCTTTAGACAGAATATATGAAAATGTAGTGTTTGTAGAATCTTATTGAACGTGTATTAACCTTCCTTTCGTGTAGTGAGGTATCAAACCCCTTTTGCATGTTACTAACCATGTCCAAAGCCCGCCACACTAACAGATACGTTGGGTTAGGATAAGGTGTATATTAAAAAGGTGTATAGTAATAAATTTTATTGCTGCCATGAGGGGATGGCATCGTCCAATTTACATAATGGTGTTGGCCAACTGATGGCGTCCTATCAGGAGGTTGTTGTCCACGTGATATTTGGTTCTCAGGAGTGAGATTCCATCCAGGATTGACAGGAAAAACCACGTTTCCTTCAGGAATAGCATGTGAATTTGTTTGGGCGTGAGCACGATTGGTTTGTGGTGTAATAAGGGGTTAGTCCTGGTCTACTTTTTGTTTGTTACACATCGTAGATTTTTCTGGAACTGTGCTTTGTGCTTAATAAAATATTTATTTATTCCTTAATGAGTGCACTGTGTCGCTGCCATTTTGTCTCCATGACATTTGGGGTCATTTGAAAACCCTGGAGGATTAAATTCTTTGCAATCCTGATTTATAACCATAGAGGGGGTAGAGACCCCTCTATTACCCGCCCCCTCCCAATGGAATACAAGCCCACATTAAGCCCTTGGCATGGATCCATGCATAACCGTGATAATTTTGCTTTTATTGCAACTGGTTGTGTCATATCGGGAGGTTGCCATCCATGCAACAGTAATTATCCCCATGCCTTTTGAAAAAGAACGGGGGGATATCGTCATAAGCTCCATCTGTCCGTCCATCACTTTATCCCCTAAACTGTTGGACAGAAATGCCCAACTTGGTAGTTATGATCACTGCATGACATGAAGGTACAAGAGCAGTTTCACTTTTGGCCTCGCCTTTCTGGGGTGGGGTCAAAAGGTCAAATGCCAAAAATGCAATTACAGGCACATTTGTAAACGTTTTTTTATTGAAACATTGTATATGCAATCAACATTGATCTATGCAGACACAGGCATCTATGCAGGACCAATCAACAGATGCAGGAAATATGTAACAATTTTTTGGATTTGACTTATATAATTCAAAACACAATACTGCACTGGAAAATGTGGGGACAGGAATACTGTAATATAATGGGTGGGACTTGTCATACCCTCTCCCACCTGGAGGCGCTGCTACATGACACACATATACATAGAGAATTTGCAACGCCCACCTTTCCCTCATCTCCACACTCACAGCCCCAATACCACCAGCAAAGATAAAAACGTATCCACAGCAAACAAACAGACAAACAAACACACAAACAAGAAAGACGTTGTGCAGAGCACGATACTTACAAAATTGTGGTGATGTGCATAGAAGGTACGCTAACGGGGGCGTGGCCAATAAGAGGAGGAGTTCCGGGTAGAGGACGGAGCGTGGAGAGAATGAGAACGGGACGTGCATTCGATGTTGGATTGAATAAAACAGTTGGACCTTACTGAATTCGTCATTCTTGGAATACTTTACGACACAACAAACTGGCGACGAGAATGGGATTGAACTTGAATCCACCGACACCCTTTCTGCAAAACCCGGGTGAGCCTTCGATGCCTTTTACGGCCTGGACTCGTGTCTTTGAAAACTACGTGCTGGCGATACAGGAGACAACACTTGCTGATGCGAGAAAGCGCGCACTTTTGATACATTGCTTGGGCACCGAAGGCCAGAGACTCTTCTATACATTAACAGTAGCTGATAATAGTATGAAACTGCACTTGCGGCCTTGAGGAATTTTTTTGTCCCAAGAGTTCATGTCGTGGCAGAACGATATAAATTTCGGCAACGTGGTCAAGGAAATGGCGAATCTACGTCACAATACATCACTTCATTAAGGGAGATGGTCGTCACATGTGGGTTTGGAGAGCTGGCAGATGAAATGATCTGGGACCAGCTGGTCGAGAAAACAAACTCACCTCGCATTAGAGAGCGGTTACTGCTAGAAATGGGACTGACATTACAGAAAGCTATAACCATAACTAGACAGACTGAGTCGGCAATGGCGGAGGCCAAGATCATAGGCCAAGGCCTGTTAGCGCCACACAGGCCAAACATACACCCTGTGCAGACACAGGATTCGCAGAGCAGCAAAAGACCCTTTAGACTCGCTGGGAGAGGTATTTCAGATCAGCGATCTCCACCTGCTCAAGGGAAGACGTGTTATCGATGCGGTTCTGTAAACCACACACCTAATGACTAGGGATGCCCAGCAAAGGACGCACAGTGCAACAGCTGCAAAAAGAGAGGACATTTTGCTAAAGTATGCCGGAGCTCAAAACACGTTCACGAAGTGACTGTACCGGACTTGAATGTGTTGAGTGTAGACAATAGGACTCGAGATGCTGATAAGATAATGTGCACTGTACATGTTACTGCTGCCGGGGGAGAGCCCATGGACATTGAACTAATGTTGGATACAGGCTCGGCAGTATCGATACTTCCTGAATCTGTCTACAGGCAATGTTTCAATAATGTGTCACTGACTGAGCCCAAACTACACCTGGTTAGCTACCTGAGAAACCCGATTCCTGTGCGGGGTTGCCTGCATGCTGATGTGACTTTCGAGAATCACTGTGCACCTGCTGAATTCTACATAGTGCAGAGCGGCACTGCCATTCTGGGCAGATACCTGATTGCTGCACTCGACATGCAATTGCTGAATGGTAGCATCACCTCTACCACCCAAAACAGGGCAAATCGAACTCCAGTCGCAAATGTTACAGGTGACAGCAAGGAGGACACCCTGGGCTGTGCAAAGGGGTTTATTCATCTCGTTAAATTAACGACCCAATGTGACTCCAGTCCAGCAAAAGCTGCGCCGCTTGCCTTTTTCTGTGAGAGATGCTGTTTCTCAGGAGTTGAAAAAGCTCGTTAAATTGGATGTTATTGAACCAATTGATTCTTCAGAGTGGGTTTCACCAATTGTAGTGACAATGAAGAAAAACGGAGGGATTCGCCTGTGTGTGGATTTAAGAGAACCAAATAAATCGGTGGTGATTGACGGATATCCTCTTCCGCATATGGAGGAGATGTTTGCCCAGTTGCGAGGCAGCACACTTTTCTCCACACTGGATCTGCAAAGTGCATACCACCAGGTTGTATTGCATGAGCACAGCACGGACCTCACTGCCTTCATTACGCATGAGGGACTGTTTCGCTACAAACGAATCCCTTACGGGCTTGCTTCAGCACCCAGTTGTTTCCAGAGGATGATGTCCGCCATTTTTAAAAAACCAGCCCGGAGTTCGGTGTTACCTTGACGATGTAATCGTTTTCGGAGGGACTCCTGAAGCACATGATAAAAACCTCAGAGAGGTACTACAACGTATCGATGCAGCTGGGCTGAAACTGAACCTTTCAAAATGCTACTTCAGACAGACGGAGTTGTCATTTTTAGGACATGTGGTGTCACACGCAGGACTTAAACCTGACCCTGCTCATGTTGTTGCGGTGTCACAAGCACCCCCACCGAAAGACGTGCAGAGTTTGCGCTCTTTTCTCGGACTCACGTCATGGTATGCAAAATTCATCCCTAACTATGCATCAGTCGTGGAACCTCTGAGAGAATTACTACGAAGACCATCCACCTTCTCCTGGTCAGTCAAGGCACAGCAAAGTTTTGACTCAGTTAAAGAACTAATTGTCAGTAGTCCAGCTCTCGCTCTTTTTGATCCAGAGCTATATACCATAGTGACAACTGATGCCTCTGATTATGGTCTTGGAGTGGTCCTGACGCAAATCCATGCTGACAAAACAGAGAAAACCATCGCATTTGCATCCCGAACGCTAACTGAATCGGAAATAAAATATTCCACGGGGGAAAAGGAAGCACTTGGATGCGTGTGGGCGACAGAGAAGTGAAGGACTTATCTCTGGGGCAGACATTTCACATTACGCACTGACCACAGTCCTCTCACTACACTGCTTTCCACAGAAGGATTGGGAAGAGCTGGAATGCGCGTGGCCAGATGGTCCGCACGGCTTCTGTCATTTAATTATGACATTCAGTACAAGCCTGGCTCTGAAAATGTAACAGCTGATTGCTTGTCTCACCTGCCACTGCCTACTTCAGAGCCAAGCCTGGAGGATGATGTTGAGGTTGTCGCACTCACATCAACCCTCACTGCTGTGACAGCTGAAGAATTTAAAACTGCCTGCATTTCCTGCCCTGTTCAAGCAAAGCTGTGGGAAATGCTTACCTAAGCGCTGTCCGAAAACGTCAAAAGGCCTGGATCCTGATCTCCTTCCTTACTTTAGATTGCAAAGTGAACTGTCATTACAAGAGGACTGCGTGATGAGAGGTACGCACCGCCTCCTTGTCCCGGATGCACTACAACCACATTTCATCAAATTAGCGCATGACACTCACCAGGGCATAGTGAGGACAAAGCAGCGGTTTGGGGATCTGTACTGGTGGCTGGGAATGGACGTGCACGTAGAGTCCGCAATAAAAGCTTGCATTACTTGTCAGCAGCACGACAAGACAGCTGTGACACACGCATCACCACTGCAGCCGGTTCCTTATCCTGACGCAGCTTGGGAGAAACTGGCAATCGACTAATAGTGGGGCCCTTCGATTCTGCACCACTGGACTGTTGTTTCGCTATCACACTCATCGATTACTTTAGCAAATGGCCAGAAATTGCCTTCACCTCCCAGGTCACTTCCACTACAGTGACCAAGTTCCTGTCATCTGTCTTCAGCAGAGAAGGTAACCCAAAAGAGTTGATATCCGACAATGGTTCACAATTCACCTCTCGGGAATTTGAAACCTTTCTGAAAGACAGAGACATTACACACAGAAAGTCAGCAGTCTACTACCCGCAAACGAATGGAGAAATAGAACGACTCAATCGAAGCTTAAAAGAAAGCTTGCTCACTGCTAACATTGAGGGGAAAGACTGGAAAACATTTACAATGGACTTTCTTCAAACATACCGGGCAACCCGACATGCCACAACACAGCGATCACCTGCTGAACTGCTTCATGGGAGAGAGATGCACACCAAGCTGCATGTATCTGGATTACAGATGCCAAAGGCCAACACACCGTCATGCAAAGACACAGCACTCACAGTACAAGAGAAGCAGAACAAGCAAAAGGCTTACACCGACAAACGGAGGGGGGCAAAGGATGTGAACTTTGAATGTGGCTCCTTCGTCCGAGTGAGGAAACCTGGCATCCTCCGAAATGGACAATCTAAATTTTCAGTGCCTCTACAAGTTATGGAGCGAAGAACATCTCACACGTACAAACTGTCCGATGGACGGATCTGGAATGCTTCTCATTTAGCATCTGCCTGCCAAGGGAATGAAAGAGACGATACCGAGCAACCACTCCTTCCTGGCATCACCGCACCAGCAGCTCAAGACGCATCAGAATCTGTGCCGGTCGGCCGGGATGCCAGAGTTCGCAGACCTCTAGTCTGGACACGAGATTATGTGATTATGTAATCTAAAGTTCTTAGAGAGTAAGAAAAAGAAGCTATGATAAACTGTTGCATGTCTATTATTACTTGTTTAATGATTAATACATGCTGTGGCATTACTACATTTCATCTTCTAGTTAACTATACTAGGGCATTGCCCGTACTATATCTATATCTAAAATTATATCCCCCCCCCCTCTATTTACATGAAATGGTTTGGTCCAAAGCGAACGGCTTGCGAGTACGGTGACAATCCCCCCCCTCTATTTACATGCAATGGTTTGGTCCAAAGCGAACGGCTTCCGGAGTTTGGTAAAGAAATCGCCATCGCGTGCACAAACGCGCAGGAAAGCGAATGAATCGCAAATTCGGTTTTATTAGTTTTAAAACATAGTTTAACGCCAACATAGTTTGCAAACGTGAAATAAATGAATACGCTCTCAAATGTGCCATCCGAGGCAGAGTGTGTCCTCCACGTTCGGCACACGCGATCGTTCGCTGCTCTCTGATTGGTTGAATCGTTTTTTGGACATAGCTCGGTAAGTAATTGTCCGATTAATATGAAACCTTGAAAAGGCACATCCTCGGGTCCCCAGCAATATACCTGGCAAGTTAAAAGTATATCGGACCCGTGGTTGTCGAGAAACAGCGGTCACAGACAAACAGACGTACAGACGTACAAACGTACAGACAGAGATTACTGGAATTATAGATAGACTAGGGCATGCCCGTACTATATCTATATCTAAAATTATATCCCCCCCCTCTATTTACATGAAATGGTTTGGTCCAAAGCGAACGGCTTGCGAGTACAGTGACAATCCCCCCCCCTCTATTTACATGAAATGGTTTGGTCCAAAGCGAACGGCTTCCGGAGTTTGGTAAAGAAATCGCCATCGCGTGCACAAACGCGCAGGAAAGCGAATGAATCGCAAATTCGTTTTTATTCGTTTTAAAACATAGTTTAACGCCAACATAGTTTGCAAACGTGAAATAAATGAATACGCTCTCAAATGTGCCATCCGAGGCAGAGTGTGTCCGCCACATTCGGCACACGCGATCGTTCGCTGCTCTCTGATTGGTTGAATCGTTTTTTGGACATAGCTCGGTAAGTAATTGTCCGATTAATATGAAACCTTGAAAAGGCACATCCTCGGGTCCCCAGCAATATACCTGGCAAGTTAAAAGTATATCGGACCCGTGGTTGTCGAGAAACAGCGGTCACAGACAAACAGACGTACAAACGTACAGACAGAGATTACTGGAATTATAGATAGATATATTGTTGGTCACTGAGTTATGGTATGCATGTGGTTAAAGAAAGGGGGACATGTGGTGATGTGCATAGAAGGTATGCTAGAGGGGGCGTGGCCAAGAAGAGGAGGAGTTCCGGGTAGAGGACGGAGCGTGGAGAGAATGGGAACGGAACGTGCGTTCGATGTTGGATTGAATAAAACATTTGGACCTTACTGAATTCTTCATTCTTGGAATACTTTACGACACAACAAAAATCCAACCCCCCTCTCCTCCCCCCGCCACTCCCCCCCCCCCCCCCCCCAAAAAAAAGTTGACATGGAAACATCAATTTGTCCATTTAATTAAGATTAAAATTGATGATCTTAATTATAGCTCTGGTCAATTGGATGAAACTTGATGATTTTACAAGTTTGACCTTGAGTCGACCTTTGACCTTTTGACCTCAAAAGTAGTGTGTTTCCCAATTCATTGAGGCACTATTGAAATGCTGTTCAACTTTCCAGTCAATCAGATGAAAAATGACAATTTTAGAAATTTGACTTCAAGATGACCTTTGACCTTTGACTACCTCTACAACTCGGGGGTTTCATGATTATCGGTTTAGAATTGTGACTTGTAGGCGAGTGACAGACAAACAGACCGAATAACAAAGTCGACCGACCAATATACTTGGAAAAACCTTCAATTTTGCAAGTAACAAACAACCCCATTTTGATATAATATATCCATTAATTATAGTAAGGATTGTGTACGTAATATGTGGACTGCCCCATATGGACTGATGAACATTATTTGATAGCTGCTCAGGATGACCCTTGGATTGTTAAGTGTCATCTCTACTGACTGCATTATTAAAAACCTGATTGACAAGGCCACACTGCTGAGCTAAGCCAAGTCTATCATCGACCTTCCGGAACTACTACTCGCCAGATCTCCATCACATGTGGATTTACAGGCAGGATAATGAGCAATCCTGGAAGCTTAATGTAATTTGGAAGAATTTGTGATGGCTCCGCAATGAGTCAGCAAAATGGGTTTCCGTATCATATAATGCTTTTACATTACTGGATGTGGGATTTTATGTGAATAATATAAGTAGAAGAGTTATGACCAAGTCGCCATTTTCATGCAACGGAGGAAGAAATCTGGAGAGAATGTGAATGCCAAACCACTCAATAACAAGAATCCGGGCACTCGGTAGAGCGCATACCTTCGCCGCAGCTACTGTTCTGTACTTGGCATGGGAGTGTATGCGATGTGAAACTTTATGTGAAATGCGATCGATTTTTAAAAATCAGAATTTGAGCAAATCTGTTTCATTCGTCTGTTAATATGCCTCCCCGATTGACAAATCTGCAATTTGAATTTCATTTGAGGTTGAAATGATCGCGGGAGATCGCGTTATAGTGATGACGTCTTGGATGGACATCCTCTTCTTCAGTCGCTCATAACTTTGAGTGAAATACGATCGAGTTAAAAATAGTCAGAATTTGAGCAAATCTGTTTCATTCGTTTGTTAATATGCCTCATCTCTTGACAAATCTGCAATTATAATTTTTTTTGAGGTTGAAATGATCGCGGGAGATCGCGTTATAGTGATGACGTCCTGGATGGACATCTTCTTCTTCAGTCGCTCATAACTTTGAGTGAAATACGATCGAGTTAAAAATAGTCAGAATTTGAGCAAATCTGTTTCCCAAAATCTAATCAAATGTGTCCCGTATAATAACCAATCATCCCACCAAATTTCATGCAATTCGGTTGAATACTTTTTGAGTTATGCGATTAACATACACACACACAGACATACAAATAAATACACAGCGATCAAAACATAACCTTCCGCTTTTGCGAAGGTAATCATATGGTGAGTTAGATTGGAGATAAAGGCGTGAGAGAGACTCAATGGCCTTGAAGTTACAGGCATTTGAGAATTCATTTCGTTCTATAAACGGCAACTTTCATCGGATTTTCTTCTCGTTTTTTTTCAACCGAGTCTAAAACTATGTTAGCGACTGTGAAAAATGAAATGATATATCGAATTTAAAATAGATATCGACACATTGCCGTCGGTGTCATGTTGGGCGGTGTATGATACACCATGACGCGATTTTAAAAAATATATCTCTGCATTTTCCCGCGTGTGTGGAATGTTTGTGGGAAATTAAAGATTTCAAATAAACCTATTTAAAGTGTATGCGCACATAACTAATAAAAAAAACGAAGAAATATCTCTCGGTAATTTCCTGAAACATATTTTACTTCCGGCTAATATGTTGAATGAAATAAAAACGAAGAAATATATGTCGGCATCATTGTTGACGTTTTTGTGACGACTATCATCAAACGAAATAGTAATATATCATAACGGAAAAGCAAAAGCGAATTTTTAATATATATCGACACGTTGCCGTCAGTGTCATGTTGGGCGGTGTATGATACACCATGACGCGATTTTAAAAAATATATCTCTGCATTTTCCCGCGTGTGTGGATTGTTCTCAATTATTGCTGACACCGAGTCTAAAAGTAAAACCATCGATAAAAATGAAATCATATGGTGAGTTAGATTGTAGATAAAGGCGTGAGAGAGACTCAATGGCCTTGAAGTTACAGGCCTTTGAGAATTCATTTCGTTCTATAAACGGCAACTTTCATCGGATTTTCTTCCCGTTTTTTTTCAACCGAGTCTAAAACTATGTTAGCGACTGTGAAAAATGAAATGATTTATCGAATTTGATTTGAAATAAAACTGGGGAAGAGCAAGACACCACGGGCCTACAAAACAGGACTCAAAGCTATGCGAGTTAATAAAATGGTGGATATTTGTTTATAGCCACTCCCAGAATGGGTGGAGCTATGGGTGGAGCTACTCTGCAAACCGAGTAAGCCACACCCCGGACAGACACCCAACAGATAGACAGACAGACAGACAGACAGAATCATCTACGGCTATTATAATATGATGATACCATAAGAGGATAGTTTGGTGAGCAGGGCGGGGTCCAGGCCATATTGAAGGTACGAGATATATCATGTGAGACAGCTCTCAATTCCTGTTTGGCGTTGAGGGCCCCCATCCATTGTTGAGACAGCAGAATCAGCATATCCATAGTAGAATGACCTGGTCTGATTCGAAATTGATGATCAGAGATCAAACCAATGGAGAAGAGGAAGGATGTAATATCAGAAGCAATGATTCCATGACCTTGCTGATGATTTGGAGCAGGCTGAGGGGTCTGTAGTTGCAAGGATCTGTTTTAGCACATTTTGTGTGTAAAGCGGTAATGTTGGCTGATTTCCAAGCAGATGGTAGATGACCTTGAGCAAAAGAGAGGGTGAAGAGAACAGAGAGAGGGTGAGATCGAGTAAAAAAAAAAACAAACACCTTTAGAGGCCATTTTTCCCCGCAAAGCGGGGGTTGGCCTTTTTCGGGCACCGTGGTTGTTGTTGTTTTTTGGTCCCCTTTTTGAAGCAATGTTTTATGGCCGGATGCCCTTCCTGCCGCCAACCCTGTTTGTCGCCTTTTACGACAAACAGGGAATTACCAGTGAACTGGTACTCAATTTGCCGACCTCGGAAGGAATGACAGGCTGAGTCAACCCCCCTGGCGTTAATTCAGCGATCGACCGGGATTTGAACCCAGGATCCCTAGGATCCTAAGCTGGCACCCTAGCCGCTAGCCCAACACCAGGGCGCAACACCAACCCAACACCAGGGCCCAACACCAACCCAACACCAGGGCCCAACACCAGAGGGTGAGATCGAGTGGCAGAGCATAATATTAGGACCTGTGGGCTGATGCTGTCTGGTCCAGTTGCAGAATCAGAGTCGACGTTTGACAGAAACCTCTCCACCTTGCCAGGAGAGAAGGACACAGTCCAGAAGCAGCTGCGTATGACTGGGTAAGCTGGGTACAGAGAGAGATGGGTTTGGGACACAAGATTTTGAGGCAAACACAGAGTTGAGGCATTCAGCTTTTTCCTGTGCGGAGACGGCTGTGTAGACGTTTGAGGTAAGGGGGGGAATGGAGGGGAACAAACACCAGAAACAGATTTGACCGGACACCATCAAGATTTGGAGGAGGGAGACAGGTTTGAGAGTTCAGTCTTGAGAGTGGAGAGATAGTGATTCCTGGCACTTCTGAGGGTGAACACACACTTGTTCCGAGCTTTGTGAAAGGAACTGAGATTGCTTTCCGTTGAATTTGCTTTCCAAGAGGCAAAGGCAAGTTGTTTTAGGGCAACTGTCTTGCCACAAGAATCTGTGTACCATGGATGGGATGAAGGGTATGGACAACTGAAGACGATATGGGATAAAACTGTGCATGAGAGAGCGCAATTTTCTTTGGAAGAATTCCCAGGAAGAGTTGATGTCAGAGGCAGGAATGTACATTCTCATAGCTTGTAATATCCATCCCGTGTTCATGCTTTAGCAATGTTTCTAATTCTGATGTACCATACTCTGTTTGAGAGCGTCGGTGCTGCCGAAGCAGTTTCTTGGCAATGGTTATACAATGTGGATTGCCATTGCCTTCCCAGCAGTAGTTAGGGCAGGAATTTGGAATTTGGCCATGGTGCCCGTGAGAGCTCGCCCACTCTTCGCGAAGGACACCGTGGGTTATTTAACATCCACTAATCAATGGGACACTCCGAGGGATGGCACACACATTGATGAACCACCCTGCCTGTGAAACACTTTTTAGAGGTGTGCGTGTGCACTTCTTGACCATCCCGCCAGGCCTTTAGCAATGTACATTGTACATGCTGATATATTGTAAAAGCCTTCATGTAGTCAGGCTTTTGCCATGCACATGGCGGCAAGCCAATTACTAATTAGACAACAACCAACTTGGCATGTGTATGACATGTACTTATGACTCATGTAAATCGATTAGATCAATCAAATTGCTTGAAACAGCCAATTACATGTTTTTTAAAGGAAAGATGGATGGATGGACCTTTAACATTTTCATGATACCATCCCTACGTTGTTTGTATACGTTTTCGCATTGCGACTCCGACAATCCGACATCCTTTTGAATTTACTTTTGAATTTATTCGCGTGTAAAATGGTTCGGCTGCCTCCATCTAGTTGGATACAGAATCATGGTCTGGATTCTTGTGTCGCAGCGTTTTTGGTGTAGGGGTGGAGATCTGCAGCGCAAACCGATTGAACCTTATTGTCTTGAATTCACAGTATTTCCTTGTCCTGTGTAAAACTATTTAATGTCTGAATTTTATGCACCATTGGGTTATCACAATGCTTGAGGCAATAGAGGGCGCCAGCTGCACATTTTATATCTGGGATTTTATCATTTATGTAGGCCTGGTGGTGGCTTAACGGTTAAGGTAGCTGGCTTAATATGTTTGGGTCTTGAGTTCGAACACCTGTCGTGCCGTTGGAATAACACCAGGTGGGTTGACTCAGCCCGTCATTCCTTCCGAGGTCGGCAAATTGAGTACCAGTTCACTGGTAATTCCCTGTTTGTCGTAAAAGGCGACAAACAGGGTTGGCGGCAGGAAGGGCATCCGGCCATAAAACATTGCTTCAAAAAGGGGACCAAAAAACAACAACAACCACGGTGCCCGAAAAAGGCCAACCCCCGCTTTGCGGGGAAAAATGGCCTCTAAAGGTGTTTGTTTTTTTTTTTACTCGATCTCACCCTCTCTTTTGCTCAAGGTCATCTACCATCTGCTTGGAAATCAGCCAACATTACCGCTTTACACACAAAATGTGCTAAAACAGATCCTTGCAACTACAGACCCCTCAGCCTGCTCCAAATCATCAGCAAGGTCATGGAATCATTGCTTCTGATATTACATCCTTCCTCTTCTCCATTGGTTTGATCTCTGATCATCAATTTCGAATCAGACCAGGTCATTCTACTATGGATATGCTGATTCTGCTGTCTCAACAATGGATGGGGGCCCTCAACGCCAAACAGGAATTGAGAGCTGTCTCACATGATATATCTCGTACCTTCAATATGGCCTGGACCCCGCCCTGCTCACCAAACTATCCTCTTATGGTATCATGAAAATCTCCACGCATGGCTTGCGGACTTCCTCTCAGGTCGCAGTCAACGTGTGGCCCTGAATGGAATTCTTTCATCTCCCCTGCCTGTTCAGGCTGGAGTTCCTCAAGGCAGTGTTCTGGGCCCTGTGCTTTTTCTGTTTTTCATTAATGATCTCTCCCACTCTCTGGAAAATCCTCTCTATCTCTTTGATGATGACTCCACTCTCTGCAGCTCCATATCTCACCCCTCAGATTGGCAGTCTGCAGCCTCTTCACTCTCTGCAGACCTGGACAAAATCACAGACTGGTCAAACAAGTGGAACATGTCTTTCAATCCTGACAAATCTCACACTCTCACTTTCTCTTCGAAAGGACCGTCAGAATAACCCTCCAATCTACTTTCTCAACAATCCTCTTGAAGAAGTTCTGTCATTCAAGCTCTTGGGTCTCACTATCAGCCATGATCTTTCCGGGAAAACCACATTTCCAAGCTGGCCTCCAAAGCCAGTCGCCGACTGGGCATCCTCCGTTGTGCGAAGTCCTTCCTTGGCACCTGTGAGCTCCTCACCACATACAAAGCTTTCATCCACAGCTTGATGGAGTACTGCTCTCCCCTCTGGGCTGGTGCTCCTGCCTCACACCTAGCTCGGCTTCACGCTGTAGAAACCAAGGCTTTTAGGATCATTGGTTACTCGCGCGAAGAAAGCTGATTCTGAGGGCCTTTCAATCTCTCACCACAGGCAGGTTGGTGGTCTTTCTGTCTTCTACTGACTCCTCTCTGGCTTAACTCCCCCAGCTCTGTCTGTGCTGTGTCCCCCAAATATTCCTTCAGGTCGCACAAGAACAGCCAGCAACCCTCTTCTGGTGAAACTGCCAAAATCAAGACTCTCTGCTCACCTTCACTCTTTCATTGGGGAGATAGCGGGTGGATTGGTGGATTCATTCCTCTTTTCTCCCGCCTCTGGAACAAACTCCCACACTCTCTTCAATCCCTCTCCTCCCTCCAGGTATTTAAAACAGCTGTTCACAATCATCTCTTATCTTCCCCTATCCAAAACCTTGATCTTTTCTACCCCCGTTAATACACCCAAAATCCATCTCTTTCAATCTCCGAATTCATTCCTGAAATTCCTATTCATGTCAATTTGTTTTATGACGTGTACCCCTTCCCTCCTCCCCTCCATCCCTCCAGCCCTCTCCCTTCCACAGATCTCCCGATGTCCCTGTTCCATACACCCAAAATCCACCTCTTTCAATCTCCAACTTCATTCCTGAAATTCCGAATAGAATCAATTTTTTTTTTATAACGTGTACCTACTTCCTCTCCCTTCCACAGATCTCCCGATGTCCCTGTTCTCTACTGTTGTGCTTGTGTGCTTCTCTCTCTCTCCCCCCATCTCCTCTCCCCCTCCCTTTTTTGTTTTATGTGTCCGTTTATATTTTTTGTGTTTTATGTGCTAATGTGCGTTTAATGTGCTAGCTCTTACACGAGCCTCGATCTTGTATACAAAAAAAAAAAAAAAAATTCACAGTTCTCTCATGGTGTGTTTAACTGCCGAAAGGCATCAAAAGGCACACCCCATGTTAGTGGGCCGAATCCCCAAAAGGCGCCAAAAGGAAATGAAGCAGTGAATCTAATCACTAAAAGGAAGCATTATAATCATCAAAGCCCACTAAATCAAACAAAACCACTTGAAGCATTTTGCCAATTACATTACCTTAAGTACGGTACCGTACAGGGTTGTCATAGCATAGTCCTTCCACCAGAAGCCGAAGCTATGTATACAAAAAGAAAATTGTCAGAGTGTACATTGTACATTGTACTAGAGCGCACAATGTGTGGGGAGGAATGAGGGGAGGGGTAGGATGCATGGGGTGGACAATATGGATACAGAAGCAAAGTCTCAGGAAGGAAAAATTGGAATTTTGGAAGGAGATGGGCTTGTAGGTGGAGGGGGATGGTTGACGGGAGTAGAGAAGATCATGGTTTTGGATGAGGGATGATCTGTGAGATTGTGGTGAACAACTGTCTTGAAGACCTGAAGGCAAGAATAAGATTGAAGAGTATGTGGAAGTTGGTTCCACGGGCACGGAAAGAGAGAGGAACTAATGAGTGGAGGTGAGCAATTATTCAGGATTTCGGTAGTTTCACCAGAAGGGGTTGACGGTGGACCACGTGCGCCCTTGCAGAAACCTGTGAGGGACAGAGCACGTAAAGAGCAGAGGGTATGAGACCACAAAGGAAGCGCAAGAATACAGAGAGACAACCGACCTGTCTTCGATGGCGAAGTGATAGGCCCAGAGACTTAATTGTGGTAGATTCCAATGATCTTGAAGGCCTTGGTTTCCACAGCATCAAGCTGGGCAAGGTGTGAGGCTGGGGTTCCAGCCCAGAGGGAAGAGCAGTACTCCATCGAGCTGTGGATGGAGGTCTTGTAGGTACATATGAGTTGAGGTGTGACGTTGTATGATGCAGGATGCCCAGTCGGTGACTGGATTTGAGGCCAACTTTGAAAATGTGGTTTGCCCAAGAAATGTTATGGCTGATAGGTTTGCTTAATGACATTAAAAAAAGATCATGGCCTAAGACGGTCTACAGGGGGTTTCCACCCAAAATAGGTATTTGCTTTCTTCTCGGAAACCTCACACAATTTCGATGAAACTTGACCAAAACATTTTCTGCCTTTAACAGGGTATTTTACCTGTACAAATTATTTTTTTCCATCTCCTGAAACCTACACCCGTCATGTACCAAGGTTTGTTCAAGGCATGAAAAAAAATTGAGGTCTAAGGAGGTTTACAGGTGGTTTGAGCACCCCGAAGAAGGTATTTGCTCTGCTCTCTTCTCCGAAACCACACACAAAATGTCGACGAAACTTGATTACAACCTTCATCACCCATGATGTACCAATGTTTGGTCATGGCATTGAAAATAATCGGTGTCTAAGAAGGTCTACGGGGAGGATGGGGGTATCTTCCCCCCAAAATAGGTATTTTTTGTTTGTTTAAAGTCTTGTGAATACGTTAATATAATTCTACATGCTGTCCTGTCTCCGAGCAACCATTGAAATTGGTTTAAAATATTATTCTACCAGGTAAGTGCCATGGGGCATTGCCCATATTTTTTTTATCTTTTGAAAAGAGATGGGGAAATAGGATAACATTGAGGAGGAATAAAGTACAACACTTGGAAAGAAATGGAAGCAAAACGAGGAACATGATGACAAAAGGGAGACAGAATTTTCACGGCAGCTATCTGAGGGGCAGGACTTGAACCGAGAAACGAATTTGACAAATGCAGCACACTACAAGGTACGATTTAACATGGAACATTAGATGGAAACACAAACAGCGACACAAGGACGAAAATCGAAAGGAAAAACACAATGAATCCGATTCAGAAAACTTAGCCTGAGCGAGGTGGATGCAGCAGCTCCAGATTCGACCAATAGGTGGAAAAATCCCAGAACAAGAATCATTTTCGGGAATTCTACATCTTCGGCCAAACACACATCCTACCAGAGTGCACAACTTGTACTGGTGTCCATTTATATGGATGCCCTTGATAGGCAACCATCACCAAATTGTGCAGCTACGCATTTGGCAACCATTTCAACGGACTTAATGTTTTTGTTGATCCAGAAATTAATAATCGTCTTCTGTCCCACCCTCTTTGTTATCTCACTTTGCCACCATATTGATTTGCAGCACATGCATTAGAGCTGGAGCATGACTATATCTTCTTCTTCTTCTTCTTCTTCCTCTTCTTCTTCTTCTTCTTCTTCTTCCATATACAGCACATGGAGTAGCATCTTTGGCTGTGCGTGTGGTTCGGATCTGGCTTCTGTTGATTATGGAAGGGATTGGGAATTTGGCCAGG
Source organism: Myxine glutinosa (assembly GCF_964187855.1). Taxonomy (NCBI): domain Eukaryota; kingdom Metazoa; phylum Chordata; class Myxini; order Myxiniformes; family Myxinidae; genus Myxine; species Myxine glutinosa. Next base: position 63,195,755 of record NC_136264.1, on the reverse strand, counting down.
ATGCTGGAAATAGCATCCCCTTCGTGAAAGATACAGTGGGATTGTTAACATCCAATTAATGCTGGTAGACAGCAGGCCCATCGCCAGGATTTCCCAAGGGGGGGGGGGGGGGAATTCCCAAGGGGTGCAAATCCAAAGGACTGAGTGGTGTTTTATTGTTCAAGCCAAAAAGTGGGCCGGATAAGGTGGTCCTGGGGCACCGCACCCCCGTGGAAAATTTGAAATCATAGGTTTCAAGACAATCATTTCCTGCATTCCAGAGACTATTGTATTTGGGATTGGAATATCTCATGGGCATTGCAATTTTAAACTGTCTTATCAAGCTAACAAACAAACAATCCATCATCACATTCATATCTGCAATCTTACCTGCCTGCATTAGGGCCCACGGTGCAGTGTGCTGCGCGGTGCCTCGGGCGATGCCTCGCCTGCTAAAAATGTTGTGCCATTTTATTTTCTCCCTTTTTGTGTGAACTGCTTTCATTATACAACCTGTAACTTCCACATAAATACATGATATAAAAAATAACATCCATCAAACTCGTGTTTGGAGTTAGTTCGTTCGGTGTTAGTTCAACATGCTAGTTCAAGCTGTGAAAAGCATCATGGCTTGATAGATTTGTGAACTAGCAAAGGTACCCGGCATTGACGGGCAACGTAGAGTTGCTTCGTGACGGAAATATAAAGAGGGGGAAAAGGAGGAAGGGCAGAGAGAAGGAGTGCAGAGGGGGGAAGGAGAGAGGGGAGAGGTGAGGGCAGGGGAGGGGGAGGTGAGGGGAGGGGGGAGAGAAGGGCAGGGATGAGGGGAGGGATGAGGTGGTGGGGGAGAGAAGGAGAGGGATGAGAGGAGGGGTGGTGAATGGGAGAGTAAAGAAGAGGGAGGAGAGGTGGAGAGGGAGGGGTCGGGGTGGAGTGGGGAGGGGAGATGTCGGAGGGAGAGGCAGAGAGTGGTGGTGGAGAGGCAGAGAGTGGTGGTGGAGAGGCAGAGAGTGGTGGTGGAGAGACAGAGAGGGGTGGTGGAGAGACAGAGTGGGGAGGGGGGGGGGAGCGGGGGAGGGGAGGAAAGAGAGGGAGAGGATATGTTATGCAAAGAGAATGATATGTTATGCTTAATGACCCCACACACACACACACACACACACACACACACACACACACACACACACACGGAGGTGAATACTTTTGAGACCTGGTAGGTCTCCATTCCATCTCCTGAAACTTACCCACGTGGGGAGATAGCAGGCAGCAACAACTTGCACACACACACGTGCACACAATTATACATATACACAGTGTGCACACACACACAAACACACACGTTAGACCTGGTAGGTCTCCGTTCCACCTTCTGAAACCCACATATGGAGATAACAAACAATGGAGAAGCATATTAAGAACATTCCATTCACATACCGGTATATGAAGGAATGAAACAAGGTCAAACACAGACCTCTGAACATGGAGACACGTGTGTAACTTCAAAACAAAACCGGTGAAACACACACAAAACGCCATCACTTCACACACAACTCATTAGTAACAGGGAAATATCAGAAAGTTTGACGAAGATCCGTTCAGCGATCTGAGTAAAATGGCGTCACACACACACACACACACACACACACACACACACACACACACACACACCCCGCAATGAGCGCTTGTGAGTGGACCGAGGCACCAAGGCCTGTTCGATACTCCGTTGTGGTAAAGCATGAACACGCAAAAAGTACATCAAAACGACAATCCCAAAGGACCAAAAGTTGACCTTGATACAGGCCTTTTTTCATCCATCGGTGTACTTTCTACTTTTTAAAGGAAGGAAATAAATTACATAGACTGCAGACATAGCAGGAGGGAGGCCACATTCATTGAGTTTGATTTATTTTGCCTTCCTTACTTTGTAGATGTCCCCCACGGAGTATACAGGCATGACTGCGGAAGCCTTGCCATTGATCCTGCTACTTAATTATTACCTTGTGCTTGCGAAGTGAAAAGCAGGGTTAAGCAATCGGGTGCATACATATGGCATACCCATACGTACGTGCATGTCTGCATTTTTAAAATTCATATTCTCGGCAACCATTGGTCCTATTCACACGAAATTTACGTTAAAAGCACCTCCGCCGGTATATTTTTTTATTCATAACTATGATGTAATAGGTCACGTGGTATAGACGCCATCTTGGAAAAACGTTGCACCTCCATATCTCCGAAAACTGCCCCATGGAAAAAATTGAAACATGGTGAGTTGTCAAGTACTCCCCATGGGGAATAAGATACGTTAATGACGATGTCATCGGCACCTTAATTATGATGTCATAATTCGACAAGTATAAAGCTTCATCCGATCAGTATAATTTTCTTTTCTCTGCAACTGTTAGTCTGATGGACACAAAAGTTTCAACATAGGAGAACCTCCTCCTGTAGAATATTTTAATAATAATTACGACGTCATAGGTCACATGGTACAGTCGCCATTTTGGAACAACTGAAAAAGGTTACACCTCTATATCTCCGAAACCGCTCCATGTAAAAAAATTGAAAAGTGGCTCATTGTAAAGAACTCCGCATGGGGAACAAGTGTTAACTATGACGTCAATGGTGCCTTAATTATGATATCATAATTCAACAGGTTACAGGGACAACGCTTAGTCTGATCAGTTTGAAATTTCTTGAGTGTGATCTATGCAACACTTATATTACAGAATATAAACTTATGATGTCATTGCTCACGTGGTCTGGCAGCCATATTGGATCAAAGACAAAAACCCTTCAAAAACAGAAGAGTTGGCTTACACCAAGTTGACTGTGCAGGGTAAGTATTCCATGAATACCATCTAGTTTTCATTGTACTCAATTTCCACTGATTAATTATTTTCATTGTACTCAATAAAGTTACACTTTGGGCACATTCCTTTATATTTTCTTCACTCAATATAATAGTTGGAACAGTAGAAAAAGTTAAGTTTCATGTTTTGGCAATATGGAGAAGGAGGAAGGACAGCCTTGCTGAAAGCTGATTAAAAGATATAGGTTACCCCCTCTCTTTGTATTCCCATCAGTGAAGTGACAGGTGATGTTTGTCTCCAAATATATGCTAAATTGTGGTGGTCCACTACATGTACATTAGATCCCGGGCAATGTCGGGAACTTATGTGGGAGGTAGGAGGTTTGACCCACCGGCCTCTAAGACTCAGAGCGGATGGTCTAACCATTACACCACCGATTCTGGTTCTTCTCAACACTAGGTATATGGAATTATTCAGGTAAGTCATATGTCAATCAACTATTCGACATCAGTAATTCAACAAGTTTATCTTAGTCATTTTGAACACTTGTTACACAAACAAAAGGCACAGATATAAATGCAGTCCTAATTAAATGTACTGCTCATTTGTTGTGTAAGCCTTGTGCATATTTACCTCCGCCACCAAAGGTGGATGGAGGTTACGTTTTCACCCGTCTGTTTTTTATGATTTTGACTGTCGGTCTGTCTGGGTTGTTATATATCGGTCTGGTTCGTTTGTTTGTATGTATGTATGTATGTATGTATGTATGTATGTATGTCTGTGAGTGCTATAGCTCGCAAACGCTTTCAGCTAACTTCGTAAAACTTTACCAGAGGATTCCAAAGGAAATAAATAGCACTGCAAAGCGGGTGTGACCCCTCAGCCCATGCATGGTGAAAGGAAGCATTGATGATAATTTGTTATTTGAAGCGAAGTTGTGTACCGAGTAGGAACTGCAAGTAATGAAATTTTCGCCCATGAAAAATTTTCACCAACACACACTGCAAAAATGGATTTAATCGGACAAGCCGTTCTGCTCGAAATTGATGGAAACCAATTTCAAGATGGCTGCCGTGGCGGCCATATTGAAAATCGCAGCGCGCCCATTTTCGAAAAGAACCTTCCTCTACTCAACCCCAACACACACTGCAAAAATGGATTTAATCGGACAAGCCGTTCTGCTCGAAATTGATGGAAACCAATTTCAAGATGGCTGCCGTGGCGGCCATATTGAAAATCGCAGCGCGCCCATTTTCTAAACGCACCTTCCTCTACTCAACCCCAACACACACTGCAAAAATGGATTTAATCGGACAAGCCGTTCTGCTCGAAATTGACGGAACCCAAAAGTTGATGGAAGCCCGGATGGCTGCCGTGGCGGCCATATTGAAAATCGCAGCACGCCCATTTTCGAAAGGAACCTTCCTCTACTCAACCCCAACACACAATGCAAAAATGGATTTAATCGGACACGCCGTTCTCCTTGAAATTGACGGAAACCAAAAGTTGACGGAAGCCCGGACGCCTGCCCTCCCGCCCGCCCGGACGACGCCCATGACAATACCCCTTAGCCTATTGGGCTGAGGGGTGAAAAGTGATGCTGTCAATATGATTTGACTATATATGTCAAAGGTCAAGATAAGTGATGTAATTTGCATAAAACAGATATGACCTAAAGTGTTTGTGTTACATGACGTCAAACTTGACACAAATGAGTTGAAAATCATGATCTACAAATTCGGAGCAGATTTGATAATCCGATCTTTATTAACGCAATATTTCTATAGGGACTGGGGGTCGGATGACGCATTTCCAAAATGGTGACAATCTATTCACGTATAACATCATATCCATGGCAACGAAGTTGCCCATGTTAAAGTATCGGGTTTTTTTTAAGGACAAAAAAGAAGATAACTCGTAAACGCTTCAAGATATAGGTTTGAAATTATCAACCCTCACTGAACATCGACATTCCGAGCAATAGTTTGTTTTGGGGCTGTGTAGATTAAAGGTCAAGTTCATGGTGACTTAATTTGCATAAACCGTGAGAATGGTCATATTGCGTCAGGGGATTACAGATTCGCAGTGGAGCCACTGGAAAATTGAAAATGTCACATATCAGTCTGTCTCGTTTGTTTGTTTGGATGTTGGTGAGTGCGATAACTCAGGAACGCTTTCAGCTACCTTCGGCAAACTTTACCAGAGGATTCCGAAGGAAAAAGGTGAGGCTGTCAATGTTATCTGACTATATATGTCAAAGGTCAAGGTGACAGTGACATCAGTTGCTTAAAACAGATACTATCAAAAATGTTTGCACTATGTGACATCAAACTTGACAAAAATGAGAGTTGAAAAACATGACTTACAAATGGATAATAGGAAAGATATCGTCAAAATGAAATGAAAAATTAATGTTCAAAGATCAAGGTAACTTCTTGATGCCTTCTTGATACCTTCTTGTTGCCTTCTTGGTGCCTTCTTGATGCCTTCTTGTTGCCTTCTTGATGCCTTCTTGTTGCCTTCTTGGTGCCTTCTTGATGCCTTCTTGTTTGTGTCTGTGTGTTTGTTTGTTTGTGGACAGAATATATCTCAAAAAGTTGTGGACGATTTTGATGAAATTTGGAGGAAAGGTTGGGTATGTGGCAAGCATGTAATGATTCGATTTCGGTGAAGATTTGAATATGGATACGATAAAAAAAATTTTAGTGATTCTTCACCATTGATAGATAAGGCCAAAAAAGATTATATAGCATGATATCTCAGAATGTCGTGGACGAGTTATGACAACATTAGATGGACGAGTTGTTTTGGTGACGAGAACAAGCGATTCGATTTTGGTTCAGGTCCGAATCCAAATGTGGCCTGTCAGTGGGTACAAAATGAAAACTGTTTAGCCTGGCAGAGGTATGCACTCTACCGAGTGCTGTTTGAGTTATTTAACGTGAGTGAAAGTAGATCTATTATAGCATCGGTGCATTTAGGGAAATAAAATGATTTCAGATGCATTAAAGGAGATTATACATTTGTTAGATGAAAAAGAAGGAAAGAGTAAATGGAAACCCATACCAAAAAAAAAAAAAAAAAAAAGAGAAGGAAATAGAAGCAAGTAATATAAAATATTTCACCAAATTATAATAGTTTTCAGCTGTTTCTACACTTGTATTGGGGATTAATAAATAATGGATTGTAGGATCTGTAACTCCCTCTAATGAATTGGCTCAGCTTATCTTGTATCCTTTTTGCTATGTTTGGAATTTCGTATCTCAAATGACAACATTCCAACTTTATCATTCAGCCTCAACGACTGCTCCGATGCCAAGCAACCACAGAAATGACACCTTCACCTTGATGCAAGTACATATTTGCTGCAAATTCGTTCTCCCAATTAACCATTAACGTTCTCCCAATAATTTCTCCCCCTTCCTCTTCCTTAACAGTATGGATCTCAAACATCCGGGGCCTTCGCTCAAACATGTCTGATCTGTCCATACAGGTTGCTTCTGACAAACCAGACGTGATCTGCTTAACAGAAACTTTCCTCCTTCACGATGTCTCTGATTCCTTGGTATCTCTCCCAGGTTACTCCCTACTCCGGTATGATAGACCTGAGCCTCGTCCTGGAGGGGGGGTTGCTATCTTTATAAAAAACTCTCTTCCTCACTCGCCCTGCACTGCCCTCTCTCCACCTCACCCCCAGGAATTCCTTTGGCTACGGCTTCCCCTTCGCTCCCACCTTTTGTTCATATGTGTGTTGTACCGTCCACCAAACAGTGATGACTCCATCTACATCTCGCTGTCTGAGAATATGGACCAACTCCTATCTACCCATCCCAACTCTCTCTTCCTCATATGTGGTGATTTCAACTGTCACCATGCCCGTTGGCTGGGTGTGGGTACCTCTCTCACCAGCCATGGCTCTTCAGCAAAGGACTTCTGTGACTCACTGGGACTGACACAAACTGTCAATTTCCCGACCCGGATTTCAGTCAACGGAGCATCTTCTCTTCTGGACTTGGTTATGACTAACTTCCCTGAAAATGTCTGCTGCTCTTCTTCTGCTCCAATCGGCTCTTCTGATCATGTGCTTGTTAAAGTGGACATCTCTCTGACCATTCTCAGAGAGCCTCCTCAGCGTCGACGAGTCTGGCATTTCACTCAGGCCAACTGGCACGGTCTTCAAGCAGCCATCAATCATCTGGACTGGTCTCCCATCTCTACCGCCTCTGACATCAATTCTTCCTGGGAATTCTTCCAAAGCAAACTGCTCTCTCTCATGCACAGATTTATCCCATCTCGTCTTCTGTTGTCATACCCTTCCTCCCGTCCATGGTACACGGAATCTTGTGGTGAGGCTATTGCCCAGAAACAACTTGCTTTCGTCTCCTGGAAAGCAAATCCAACGGAAGGAAATCTCATTTCCTTTCACAAAGCCCGAAACAAGTGTGTGTCCACGCTCAGGAGAGCCAGGAAACAATATCTCTCCGTTCTCAGGACCGAACTCTCTTATCTGTCTCCCTCTTCCAAATCCTGGTGGCGTCTGGTCAAATCTGTTTCTGGTGTTTGTTCCCCCTCCATCCCCTCCCTCACCTCAAATGGCCACACGGCTGACTCCGCACGCGAAAAAGCTGAATGCCTCAACTCTGTGTTTGCCTCTAAATCCTGTGTCCCAAACCCATCCCTCTCTGTACCCACCGTACCCAGTCGTACCCAGCTGCTCCTGGACTCTGTGTCCTTTCCTCCTGACAAGGTGGAAAAGTTTCTGTCAACCCTCGACTCGGATTCTGCAACTGGACCTGACGGCATCAGCCCACGGGTCCTAAAATCCTGTTCTTCCGCTCTTTCACTCCCTCTCTCTGTTCTCTTCACCCTCTCTTTTGCTCAAGGTCATCCTCCATCTGCTTGGAAATCTGCCAACATCACCGCTTTGCACAAAAAAGGTGCAAAAACAGATCCCAGCAACTACAGACCAATCAGCCTTCTCCCAATTATCAGCAAAGTCATGGAATCCATCATTGCTTCAGATATGAAATCTTTCCTCTTCTCCAATGGCTTGATCTCTGATCATCAATTTGGTTTCAGACCTGGACACTCTACTCTGGACATGCTGCTTCTGCTTTCTCAACAATGGATGGAGGTCCTCAATGCCAAACAGGAAATTAGAGCAGTCTCCCTTGACATATCACGTGCCTTCGATACGGTCTGGCACCCCGCTCTGCTCACCAAACTCTCCTCTTTTGGTATCCATGGAAATCTCCACGCATGGCTGGCGGACTTCCTCTCTAGTCGTAGTCAACGTGTGGCCCTGAATGGGTTTTCTCATCTCCTCTTCCTGTTCAGGCTGGAGTTCCACAAGGCAGTGTTCTAGGCCCTGTCCTTTTTCTGGTCTTCATCAATGATCTCTCTGACTCTCTTGAAAATCCTCTGTATCTCTTTGCTGATGACTCTACTCTCTGTCGCTCCATTCTTCATCCCTCAGATCGGCAGTCTGCTGCCTCCTCACTCTCTGCAGACCTGGACAAAATCACAGACTGGGCAAACAAGTGGAACATGTCTTTCAATCCTGACAAATCTCACACTCTTACGATGTCTCTCCGAAAAGACCGACTGGACAACCCTCCCATCCACTTTCTGAATAATCCTCTCCAAGAAGTTCTGTCACTCAAGCTTTTGGGTCTCACTATCTGCCATGATCTTTCCTGGGAAAACCACATTTCAAATCTGGCCTCCAAAGCCAGTCGCCGACTGGGCATCCTCCGTCGTGCGAAGTCCTTCCTTGGCACACCTGAGCTCCTCACCACATACAAGGCTTTCATCCGCAGCTCAATGGAATACTGCTCTCCCCTCTGGGCTGGTGCTCCTGCTTCACACCTAGCTCGTCTTCACGCTGTTGAAACCAAAGCATTCAGAATCATTGGAATCTCCCGCGATGAAGCTAACTCCAAGGGCCTCTCACTCACTCACCGCAGGCAGGTTGGTGGTCTTTCCATCTTCTACCGACTCCTCTCTGGCCTTGCCCCCCCAGCTCTCTCTGGGCTCTGTCCCGCAAATATTCCTACAGGTCGCACAAGATCTGCCTGCAACCCTCTTATGGTCAAACTGCCAAAATCAAGACTCTCTGCTCACCTTCACTCCTTCATTCCTCTTTTCTCCCGCCTCTGGAACAAACTCCCTCACTCTCTTCAATCCCACTCCACCCTCCAGGTCTTTAAAACAGCTGTTCACCACCATCTCTTATCTTCCCCCATCCAAAACCTTGATCTTTTCTACCCCCGCTAATTTCACCCCAATTCCACTTTTTTGAAATACCAACTTCTGTCCTGGAAGTCATTGGTGTCCTTGTGTTTTATACTTCTCCCTCCACCCCCCCCCCCCCCTTCCCATGCCTCCTCCCCCCAAGCCCTCTCCCTTCCACACATCTCCCTGCTCTCAAATGTTGTGTTTGTGTGCTTCACCTTCTCTCCCCATCTTGTTTTCCGCTCCCTCTTTTTATATATTTTGTTTGTCTGGTTGATTTGTTTGTGAAGTAAATGTTAGCTCTTTCACGAGCCTCGATTCAGTATACAAAAAAAAAAAAAAAAAAAAAAAAAAAACCAGGTAAGATAAACTTCTTCCAAGGTATGTTTCCATAATTGTTTGTGAGAGCCACGAACAAGCCACCTAGCTCAAGCAACTGAACAACAAAGATAACCAACATTTACTATGAATGTTGTGTCGTGGTTTATTGAACATGGTGTCAACTGATTTTGCTGAAGTACTTGGACACAAATGGAAATAATTTAGTCTTATCAACATACAATACTTTCATAGGTGTGGATGGGCACCTGATAACATTAGTCCTAGAGTTACAGACAAGTCTTCGAAGAGCAACTTTGTGAAAGACACTGTGAGATATTTGACATCCACAAACTAATACTAGCAGATGGAGCACCCAGCTTAAAATCCATATAAGGGAATGGTGTACCTTTGTGATGTAACGCCCTGCCTGTAAAGCACCAATCCGACAGTTGAGAGTTAGATTAGTAACTGAACCCAAGTTAGATTAGTAACTGAACTACCTCTCTACCATACTGTCAGACATGCAATGCAATCCATCGACTACCTACAAGCATTGAAATGGACAAATCATTTAAGGACATATTTTAAAAAGAGCTCAAAAATCTCATGCAAGAAGCCTTTATAGGGTCACTGATGTCAAAACTATTCTCCTGGTAAACTAGACATAATTCAACGTCGCGACGTCGACCGATATGCCTCTGCCCACATATAACCTTTGACCTACTATAACCTTTGACCTAAGACCTCAGACCTTTTGACTCCAATATCTCATCAGTACATATAGGCAACATAGTACATGTATATCATAGTACTTGGCTTCATTCAAATTCAATTTCCATTGGTATCACAGTAAAAGTTTTAACAGTTTTAATGCGACCTCTGACCTTTGACCTTTTGATCTCACATTATAATTGGTTCATCTTTGCATCATACTACATACTTGTGCCAGTTTAGGTTTAAATCGTGTTACCTGTCCAAAAGTTATCACAATAATTTTTTATGTACCTAACATGACATTTGACCTTTGACCTTTTTGACCCCAAAGTCTAATCAGTTCACCTTTGCATCATAATACACACTATTACTAACTTTGGTGAAAATCCTATTGCTGGTTCACAAGTTATAGCGGTAACAGGATTTTTACCGAACATGACCTCTGATTTTTTACCCCTTGACCCCAAAGTCTAATGAGTTCATGCTTACGTCATAGTACATACTTGATCTAAGTTTGACTTAAATCCATTCAGCCATTCTCAAGTTATCGCGGTAACGAAAACCTATCACGGACGCACAGACAGACCCAAAAACATAATGCCTCCAGCGACTTCGTCAGCGGAAGCATAAAAAAAGTTTTGTTATGTGGTATAACTCCCAGAAATGGATGTTATTAACCACATTTCACTTATGTGGCAGGTTGAAGGTGACAAAAAACGAGTTAGTAGGAATCAAAAGTGGGTTTTATTTTATTTATTTAATAAATGTGATCAGAAGTGAAGTGATACTGTGCGCGGAATATTCAAGGGTGGTGACATGACCTTTGCTGTGGGATAGCTCATGACATCATACAGCCAATTCATGAGTGATACCTTGCGTATCACCTCCAGGTCGCTGCAGGTCTCTCAGTCTGTGTGTCAATCCTTGTGAGTTGAATGGAATCGAAACATTGTGTTTTTGAAATTGATCGTACTTTCCAACCAATACGGGTTTTGATGATACTAAAACTGGTCTGCGGGTTTTCAGGTACAAAATGGCCCAAAACGTGAAATGCGGGTCACTTGCCATCTACAATTTCACCACTGCACATTCCATCACCTCACACTTCACCATTTAACTACCACATGTTCCCCTACCACTCCTAACTACCACAATATTCAAATATTTTAATCACTATGCCAATGTTACCAGTTCCTTCACTCAAACAAACAAAATTGGCCATATCCATGCAGTCGGTACCCCAATATTCCACACCTTCTGAAGAAGAAGAGGACACCACTTTGCATTGTGTCTGGTTCTGGTGTTGTACAAGCCATTAAATTGTGTCTGGTTCTGGTGTTGTACAAGACATTACATTGAACAAAACCCTGACATGAACCACGATCTTTCTTGCATTATTTCTCTTTAGTTTGAGCTTTTATTACCTCCGCCACCAAAGGTTATGTTTTCGCCCCTGTCTGTCTGTCTGTCTGTCTGTCTATTTGAACAGGATATGTCAAAAAGTTGTGGACAGATTCAGCCGAAATTTGGTGGAGCGATTGGGTGTGTGAGCAGGACGAAATGATTAGATTTTGGTGAAGATCCGGAACCAGATCTGGATCTGAGAATACACCAATCAAGATCAATTCTCCACCACGAGTGATAGGGCTGAAAGCAACATATAGCATGATATCTCTAAGTTGTGGACGGATTCGAACAAAACTTGGTGGGCAGGTTGGGTGTGTGACAAGGACAAATCGATTAGACTTTGGTGAGGATCGAAAGCCGAATCCAGATACGAGAATTATAAAAATATGATCTGACATGTATACATGCACGTATCATCAATTCATTGAGGGCCTCAATCCAATCACTGCATAAGTGATTCTTCACCACTGAGTGATAGGGCCTGATAGGGCCAAAAACTATGTATGACATGATATTTCAAAAAGTTGTCGATGACCGCTATGACAAAACTTGGTGATCTGGCCTGTCAGTGGGATCCAAAACGTAAACTGTACAGCTTGGCAGAGGTATGCTCTCTACCGAGTGCCATTCTAGTTCCATTAGCCTCTATCTCCACTAAAATTTTCAAACAAGCAGACAAAACGATGAGGTGTAATTCTGGTTGAGGTGAATATACATCAAATGGACAATGACAGAATAGAATCTCTGACTGGTTTTCTAAATATCTTCATTCGTATATAGGAAGTGGGCAAACCCTGTATTCACATGACAAAGGATTTGCACGACAGTTAAAAAAGTAGATGGAAAGGTTTGACGTTGATCCTTTCAGAGAGAGCCAGCGAGCTGTTCCGAGACCCGGAACATTGCATTGGGGCACTCCAGCCTCAACAGGAAGAGGAGATGAAAGGATTCCGTTGAGTGCCACACGTCGGCCTCTAGAGTATGGGGAGTCAGTAAGCCACGTGTGGAGTTGGCCTTGGATGCCATAGGCAGCGAGTTTGGAGAGAAATGTGAGATGCCAGACTGTATAGAAAGGTCGGGATATGTCCAAAGAGACGGCCCTGATCTCATGTCTGCCTTTGAGGGCCTCAATCCTTTTTTGGATGAGTAGAAGCAGTATGTCTAACATAGAGTGACCTGCTATGAATCAGAGTTAATCTGAGATGAGGTTATTGGAGAAAAGGAAGGACTTTAGGTCAACTGCAATGATGGATTTCATTCATAACCTTGCTGATGATTGGAAGTAAGGTGATTTGTCTATAGTTATGGGGATCCCTTTTTTGCACCTTTTTAAAGTAATGCTGTGACGTATTGGTGGATTTACAAGCAGATGGTATACGACCTAGGGCAAATGATAGGGTGAAAGGGGCAGAGAAACAGCAAGAGCAGCAAAGCAGGTTTTTAGGGCATGTGAGTTGATGTCATCCAGTCCAGTTGCAGAATAAGTCGAGTGTTGCTAGAAACCTCTCCACCATCTCGGGTGCAAAAGACACCCAGTCCAGGATAAGTTGGGTATTTGCAGGGAAGGGTGGCAACAGAGAGCGAGGGGTTTGGGGGATGAGATTTGAAAGCAAACACAGAATTGAGGCATTCGGCCTTCTCACTAGTGGAGTCGGCTGGGGTGCCATTTGACACGAGGGAAGGGTTGGAGAGGAAGCATACTCCGAAGACATACTTAACAAGAAGCCACCAGTTTTAGAGGAGAAAGACAAGTTTGAAAATTCATTCTTGAGGTTGAACAGATGTTGTCTTCTGTCTCTCCCGAGAGTGGTCACACACTTGTTGCGGGCATTGTGGAATGATCCGAGGTTGAATTCAATCTAATTTGCCTTAACAGAAGCTATAGTTAGCTGTGCAAAAACGATAGCTCAAACTGTCCCAGTAAATTATGGAATAACATAATATTGTCATCATGGATAAATCCCACAGATCACACGCATATCATCTGAGTTGATCTCAATTTGGCCTCAAATATTACAAAGATGCACTGCTGTAAATCCCAACCGTACACAAGACCGATTGAAATGGATCCTGGTCATTATTCCTGATTCATGTATGGTTTGATCGACGATCGTGCTTAGCCAAAGCTGAGCCGCCAATGGATGCCGCAGGATATTAGATGGATTCTGCACAAGAATCAGCAAGACCAAAGATTAACACATGAGGTCAACCTCACGTCGTGAAGGTTACAGTGACATTGGCATGTGGCTCCGCATGAGACTTCGACTAATGGCCCAGAGGGATGGAGGGATGGGCCCATTACAGAGGAACAATTTATATGGCAACAAGGAATCCTTTATAGGCTGTGCTGCTATTTTGCTGCACAAACAAAGCAGCAGGAAAGACTATGGTTGCACAGGCCTGAAGTAAATCTTTTGAGGGGATTGTGCGAGAAAAGCAAAGAAAGATTGAAAGCCAGATCACTGTGAAGTACTGAGCAACAGGGTGACAATATTATCGTCGTGTCTTTAGTGCAGGCATAGTCCGAATGCAATTTCGAGCCAAATGATGTCCGATTTACAAGCTGAGAGAAGAGACTCCTGGGGTACTGTGATGAGCTCAGTGCACGTTTGGATGCAAGGCAGGCTGTGGAAAAGGACACAAACACCTTATTTAATGATTCCTTTGCACATCGGAGCAATGAAGCACACATCCTCCTTAGAGGGGGTATTGCGTAATTACGTCCGCCGTGATCTTTGTGGCATTGTTCGGCGTTTGTAATAAAATAAACGAGCAAACGAGCTAGCAACTATCAAGGCTTCAAAGCATCACATCAATAATTTTAAGAAGGAACTAGAACGGCACTCAGGAGAGAGCATACCTCCGCCAGGTGAACAGTTTACGTTTTGTATCCCAGAGTAGACCAGAAAATCACAATAGAGAATCACGTTTAATCAAAATCATCCGTCCACAACTTTTTGAGATATCCTGCTATGTATCGTTGTTGGCCCTATCTCCCAATGGTGAAGAATCACATTTAAAAAATAATTTATTCTCATATCCGAATCCATATTCAGATCTTCACCAAAATCGAAACGAATCGTCCTTGTCAGACACCCAACCTCTCCACCAAGTTTCATCCAAATCGATCCAAAACTTTTTGAGATATCCTGCTATGTATAGTTTTTGGCCCCATCTCCCAATGGTGAAGAATCACTTTTAAAAATAATTAATTCTCATATCCGAATCCATATTGAGATCTTCACCAAAATCGAATCGAATCGTCCTCGTCAGACACCCAACCGGTCCACCAAGTTTCATCCAAATCGATCCACAACTTTTTGAGATATTCAGCTATTTATATCATTTTTGGCCCGATCTCCCAATGGTGAAGAATCACTTTTAAAATCCTAGTAGCCGGATCCGAATCCGGATCTTCACCAAAATCTAATCATTTCGTCCTTGTCACATACACTACATCTCTGCCAAATTTCGTCCGAATCCATCCACAACGTTTTGAGATATTTTGTTCACAAACAAAAGGACAAACAAACGGACATACAGACAGACAGACAGACAGGGGTGAAAACATAACCTCCATCCACCTTTGGTGGTGGAGGTAAACAGCTCGCCATTCATGAAAAGGGATTGAAGCCCAAGCAATTAGAATGGTTTGAAGTAAACAAGAAATTATTTTTACATCACAAAGTTCATATAATGGGGGGAAGAAGTGGGGGAAAATCCCTTGTACCTATTTTTCTCAAGCATGCTTAACAACAGATGTTTAACATACACATTACACACCGAACTGAAACTGCCTATGCTGTAATCAGCTGAGAGCAACCACTTAAAATAACATCGCTAGTTATATCGTAACCATGACAACACAGTCGTCTAATAACAAGAAATGCTCCGTGAATAAAATCAACAACTTATATATATTTATTATTTTACATCCAGCAATCACGCTCAACGAAAGGCTTGACGCAAAAGTGGAATGTCATAAACTGATCGTTCAGAAATGAAGCAAAAGAGAAGAAAACTAGAAAATGGGACAGACAAAAAGGCTAATTTTTTGCATTTTTGGGTGTGCATGCATGTACAGTGCATTCAGAAAGTATTCAGACCCCTTCACTTTTTTCACATTTTGTTATGTTGCAGCCTTATACTGAAATCGTTTAAATTCATTTTTCCCCTCATCAATCTGCACTCAATACCCCAAAATGACAAAGAGAAAACGGGATTTTAGAAAGTTTTGCAAATTTATTTAAAATATAAAACTGAAATATCACATTGACATAAGTATTCATACCCTTTGCGCTATGACACTTGAAATTTAGCTCAGGTGCCTCCCATTTCTCTTGATCATCTTTGAGATGTCTCTACACCTTGATTGGAGTCCACCTGTGGTAAATTCAATTGATTGGACATGATTTGGAAAGGCCAACACCTGTCTATATAAGGTCTCACAGCTGACAATGCATATCAGAGCAAAAAACCAAGCCATGAGGTCGAAGGAACTGCCTGCAGAGCTCAGAGACAGGATTGTGTCGATGCACAGATCTGGGGAAGCCTACAAAATTTTTTTTGCTGCATTGAAGGTTCCCAAGAGCACAGTGGCCTCCATAATTCTTAAATGGAAGAAGTTTGGAACAACCAGGACTCTTCTTAGAGCTGGCCGCCCGGCCAAACTGAGCAATCGGGGGAGAAGGGCCTTGGTAAGAGAGGTGACCAAGAACCTGATGGTCACTCTGGCTGAGCTCCTGAGATCCTGTGTGGAGATGGGAGAAACTTCCAGAAGGACAACCATCACTGCAACACTCCCCCGATCTCGGCTTTATGGCAGAGTGGCCAGACGGAAGCCAAACAGTTCAATCTTGGTTTCATCAGACCACAGAATCTTGGTTCTCACAGTCTGAGAGTCCTTTAGGTGCTTTTTTGCAAACTCCCAGCGGGCTTTCACGTGTTTTTCACTGAGGAGAGGCTTCTGTCTGGTCACTCTGCCATAAAGCCCAGATCGGTGGAGTGTTGCAGTGATGGTTGTCCTTCTGGAAGTTTCTCCGATCTCCACACAGGATCTCTGGAGCTCAGCCAGAGCGACCATCGGGTTCTTGGTCACCTCTCTTACCAAGGCCCTTCTCCCCCGATTGCTCAGTTTGGCCGGGGGGACAGCTCTAAGAAGAGTCCTGGTTGTTCCAAACTTCTTCCATTTAAGAATTATGGAGGCCACTGTGCTCTTGGGAACCTTCAATGCAGCAAAAAAAATTTTGTAGGCTTCCCCAGATCTGTGCATCGACACAATCCTGTCTCTGAGCTCTGCAGGCAGTTCCTTCGACCTCATGGCTTGGTTTTTGCTGTGATATGCATTGTCAGCTGTGAGACCTTAAATAGACAGGTGTTGGCCTTTCCAAATCATGTCCAATCAATTGAATTTACCACAGGTGGACTCCAATCAAGGTGTAGAGACATATCAAAGATGATCAAGAGAAATGGGAGGCACATGAGCTAAATTTCAAGTGTCATAGCAAAGGGTATGAATACTTATGTCAATGTGATATTTCAGTTTTTTATTTTTAATAAATTGGCAAAACTTTCTAAAATCCTGTTTTCTCTTTGTCATTATGGGGTATTGAGTGTAGATTGATGAGGGAAAAATGAATTTAAACGATTTCAGCATAAGGCTGCAATATAACAAAATGTGAAAAAAGTGAAGGGGTCTGAATACTTTCTGAATGCACTGTATATCCTGTACTTTGCAAAACTTGGGTTATTACAATGATATTCATACCTTAGGGAAAATTCATCAAATTACCAGTGGTAAATCACATTTAATATCGTCAAAGTATCAAACGAGAACATCACTCGGTAGAGCGCATACCTCCGCCTGGTGAACAATTTATGTTTTAGATCCCACTGATAAGCCGGATCTGGATTCGGACCCGAACCAATATCTAATCGGCTTGTTCTTGTCACCTAACCAACTCGTCCACCAAGTTTAGTCATAACTCGTCCATAACTTTTTTAATATCATGTTGTATATCGCTTTTCCCTGATCTCTCAATGGTGAAGAATCACATAAAAGTTAAATAATCCTCGTATCCGAATCCATAATCAGATCATCACCAAAATCAAATCTATTCGTCCTTGTCAGACACACATCCTCTCCACCAAGTTCCGTCCAAATCCGTCCACAATTTTTTGAGATATCCTACTATGCCTTGTTTTTGGCCCCATCTCCCAATGGTGAAGAATCACTTTAAAAATTCTAGTAGCCGGATCCAAATACGGATCTTCACCAAAATCTAATCATTTTGTCCTTGTCACATACACTACCTCTCCGCCAAATTTCGTCCAAATCCGTCCACAACCTTTTGAGATATCTTGTTCACAAACAAACAAACAGACAAACAGGGGTGAAAACATAACCTCCATCCACCTTCGGTGGCAGAGGTAATAAATACGCGTTTATTACTGTAAATTAACAGCATTTATACATGCATGTGAAAAATACTACTTCAGTTAATAACAAGAACAGCATCATTTTATAATATCAGTCAATACTTTGTATGTCCGCCCTCTGCCTTGTCGATTGCCATCACTCTTTTACCCAGACTTCCTGTAACCACTGAAACACTCTTGTAGGAACATTGTGCCAAACATCCTGTAGTACATTCAACAGTTCTGTACAGGTAATTGGGTGCCTCTTGTTCTTCTCTGTTTCCAGGTAATCCCATATGAGCTCGATGGGACTCATGTCCGGACTCTGCGATGTCCATTCTAACACTTGGAGCACACCAGCTGTGACTTTGTTCTCCAAATGCTGTTTTCCTCTATTAGAAGTGTGCTTTGGATATATTGTTGAAATAATTATATTGTTGGAAAATATTGTTGTTGTTATATTGTTGTTGGAAATCCTATTGTTGTTATATTATACACTACTGGTCAAGAGTTTTAGAAGACCTCAATTTTTCCAGTTTTAATTGAAATTTACCGTTTAATGTCCAGTGAATAACCTGAAATGGTACAAAGGTAAGCAATAAACTGCTCAAGGTTAACAAAAAAGTTTAGGTTAGCAAAAACGGGGAAATAATGTAAATTGCACAGTTATATTGTAAAAAAGGCCTTCTTCAGGGAACAAGTAATGGGTTAACAACTTACAGCTGTTCTGCAGCAATGTAAGTAAATTAAGCCTTGGAAGTTGATGCAAACAATTCCTACATGTGTCCCAACCTCTCCTGATCACTTGATTGCAAACCCCCTGTCTGTATAAAAGCAGTATTGGAACAGACTGTTATTACACCCTCCGAAGCATTATTTGAACAATATTGCACTGCAGGAAGTAGTATATTGGAAACTGGAGGAAACTCTGACAGAAAGAGGTCTGGCAGACCCAAAGCCACAACAGAATCAGAAGACAAGTTCAACAGCTTGCGTGATAGGCAGCTCACAGGACAACAGCTTCAAGCACAGCTTAACACTGGTCGAAATAAGCAAGTCTCAGTTTCAACTGTGAAGAGAAGACTTCGAGCTGCAGGTTTGACAGGTCGAGTGGCAGTAAGAAAGCCATTGCTAAGATGGCAAAATAAGAAAAAGAGGCTTGCCTGGGCCATGAAGCACCGCCAGTGGACTACTGAAGACTGGAAGAAGTTCCTATGGACCGATGAATCAAAATTTGAAATCTTTGGTTCATCACGCAGGGTTTTTGTACGCCGTCGAGTAGACGAAAGGATGGTTCCTCAGTGTGTGACACCAACTGTCAAACATGGAGGAGGAAGTGTGATGGTCTGGGGCTCTTTTGCTGGATCCAGAGTCGGCGACTTGCACAAAGTGACTGGGACCCTGAACCAAAAGGGCTACCACAGCATTTTGCAGCACCATACAATACCCTCTGGTATATGCCTAGTTGGTCAGGGGTTCATCCTACAGCAAGATAATGACCCTAAACACACCTCCAGGCTATGTCAAAACTACCTTCGAGGAAAAGAACAAGACGGTAGGCTTCAAATCATGGAATGGCCAGCACAGTCTCCAGACTTAAACCCCATCGAGCTGGTTTGGGAGGAACTGGACAGAAGGGTGAAAGCAAAGCAACCTACAAGGGCAACACATTTGTGGGAACTTCTGCAACAGTGTTGGGAAGAACTTCCCGAACAATATTTGATTTCCATTGTAGAAAGAATGCCACGAGTGTGTTCGGCGGTTATATCTGCAAAAGGTGGCTACGTTGCTGAGTCAAAAATTTACACTACTCACAATAAGTTAGGGATATTGTGGGTGTGAGTTTATTTTAATATAGGGGTTAGGGTTAGGGTATTGAAATCAAGAATGCTGTGTTTTTTCACACTCTTTAATAACCAAAGAATTAGGACCAACAACTTTTTTCAACATAATTAATACACAAAATCAACCACACCGAAGAACCTGCCAATATCCCTAACTTATAGTAGTGTAAATTAAATTTTGTTAAACCAAATGATTCCATGATTTCTTTTTTATCTCCAATTGTTTATTTGTTCTATGCTTAATTTCAGAGTACATTGAGACATTAAACTGCGTAAATTTCAATAAAAACTGGAAAAATTGAGGTGTTCTAAAACTTTTGACAAGTAGTGTATATTGTTGTCAATCAATATATTATATTGGATATCAATATATATTATATATTGGTGGAATATTATTGGAAAATCATAATATATATTGAAATCAAATTATATTTACAATTTGGAAAATGGAAAATTAGAAATTTGAAATTGAATTTGTTGTTGGAAATGTTGTAGAATTTAATTTTGAATTTAATTATTTTGATTTGTAGAATTTTTGTAGAATTTTGTGGAATTTGTTATATTGTTGGAAAAAGAATCCTCTTCCAACTAGAATAGCACTTAGTAAAGCACATATCTCCATCAAGCTGGACAGTTTAAATTTTGTATCCCACTGATAGGCCGGATCTGGACCCAGACCTGAACCAAAATCTATTTGGCTTGTTCCAACTCTTCCACCAAGTTTTGTCATAATTCGTTCATAACTTTTGAGATATCATGCTATGTATCGTTTTTGGCCCCATCACCCAACGGTGAAGAATCACTATTAAAATTCTTGTAACCGATCTGGATCTTCACCAAATTCCAATCGTTTCATCCTTGTCACACATCAAAACCTCTCCATAAAATTTAGTCTGAATCCATCCACAACATTTTAAGATATCCTGTTCACAGACAAACAAACAGACAACCAAACAGACAGGGGTGAAAACATAACCTCCACCCACCTTTGGTGGCAGAGGTAATTAAACGATTTCTACTAGGAACTGCATGGTGCTGCAGTATCTGCTTGTACTTCTTTTTTGATAGTGTCCCATTAATTTTAATGTTTTCCGACACTAAAAGCTGAGATAAAACCCTAGACAGTCACACAGCCTCCCCTGTGTTTAACAGTAGTTTGCCAACATTATGTGTTGAATTGTCCTCCAGGTCTTCTGCATACGAAATGGCATCTCTTACATCCAAGAAGTTCAAACTTCAATTCGTCAGACCAGAGCACCTGATTATATTGTTCAGTCACCCCCTCTTGGTGTTGCCTTGCAAATTAGTATTTTATCCTTATTCTATGGTCTCAGCAGTGGTTTCTTTACTATGGAGACTGACAATCAGCCTTCTGCACACAATGCTGGACACGATGTTAATTAATGTTCAGGCCTGCCCTCATTTCATTTGTCAGCTGCTGACTTGATTTCCTTTTGTCACATAAGCTGAGAAACTTCAAGTGCTTGTCTTGTCTTGTCTTAGGGGGTTCTTCTGGGCCCTCTTGGTATTTTCTTGTCTTGTATAGAGCCAGTTTATTTCAGGTGTTGGAAATTATACATCACACCATTGTAGATCATCAGCTTTTCTAAAATTTTCTTCATGGTGTGCCTTTCTTCTCGCAGATGCAAGACAAATGGAGATGCAAGAAAACATTTTCAAACCTACAAGGTGCACAGTCTGCGCATGTGTAGATACAGACACAGACAGGCAAAGTCAACCAATTGCTTGACCCTGATTTTTGTTTTGTGAGTGTGGGGTAATGAATAATGGGCTGACAGGATGGCTGAGAGGTACGCACACCTGCCTCTAAGCTGTCTAACCTGGGTTTGAATCCCGACCCAGCTATTAACTGTCAGCTCGGTGTTTCACATTAAGGGTGATTCACCAATGTGTGTGCCGTCCCTCGGATTGACATTAAACTGGGAGTCCCATCTGCCAGCATGGGTTGGTAGGCGTTAAATATCCCATGGTGTCCTTCACAAAGAACAGGCGAGTATCGCCGGCACCATGACCAAATACCCAATTCCTGCCCTAACTAGGCAAATGTCAGGCCTGGCCAGGCCTGGTTCGTGAAAGACTTGGGCCAAGCTTCACCCGGCCGACCCCACAAGGTGGGATAATAGTGGCCGTTAAAGAACAACAACAACGTGTGGGGTAATGAATAGCCATTAGCAAATCATTTTTATAATCTTCAAACAAGAATTGGAAAATTTCTCAAGAATTCTTCAAAATGAAGTACGGCACCTGAATTGGCAAAACAGTCTGCACATTACAATGATCTCGCTAAATAAACAGGTGTTATCTTTTTCTGCAGCACTGTAAATAAGATGGATGTATCCAAAGCCTTAATGTTGTAGTAACACCGATGATGACCACATAACATGTCCTATAAACTTTATACGAGTAACCAATGATGGCTGCATATCAACCCATTCACTTTGTACTTGTACCCGACGGAGAACGCAAACAAGGCCCTTTTATTTTGCACTGGCCAATGATCACTGTGTAGGAAAACCCTTTGCTTTGCTTTGTAATTCTGCCCATCGATGGATGCATACAGAACCCCTTCACTTTGTACTAGGGTATAATGATATCGGGATAACTCAGTGGTAACATGCTCACCTCTGAATATCCTTGTCTGGGTTTGATTTTTGATGGATTAGCATAAAATTCCAAACTAGTGCAAGTATATGCAGGTGGAGTTGCATCCTAAAGAACATTGCCATTCAGAGAGGAGAGAGGACAGTGTGCCAATTGTTCCATCTGCAAATACTCGTTTATGAGCAATACAAGATCCCACGGTATCCTTCAAAAATAATAGGCCATTGTGCATCAAACTACAAATTCTCACTCACGTTTGCTGGGAAGGCAATGTCAAATCACTCAGTGCATTTCACAGTATTTATCCTTAACTTACACTTATAGTCTATGTAATCAAAGTATCTCATGAGCAAAGCAACAAACAAATATCTCATGACGCGCTTTTTATTGTAAGGCAGTTGCAGGAGAAGTACATGGAGAAGAGGAGGAAGTTGTTTATTGGGTTTGTTGATCTGGAGAAAGCATTCGATGGGGTTCCACGTGAAGTAGTGACATGGGCATTGAGGAAGTTAGGAGTGGAGGAATGGTTGATCAGAGTAGTGATGGCAATGTACAAAAGAGCGCGCACAGCTGTAAGGATGAAGGACGAGAACAGTGGTGAGTTTGAGGTGAAGGTGGGAGTGCATCAGGGGTTGGTACTAAGTCCACTACTATTTGTAACTGTGATGGAGGTGCTGGCTCGGAACGTAAAGGAGGGTTTACCATGGGAGTTGTTATATGCAGATGATCTGGTGTTGATTGCAGAAAGTATGGATGGACTGAAGGAGAAGATGAACAAGTGGAAGGAATTTATGGAGACAAAAGGTCTGAAGGTGAATATCGGAAAAACGAAGGTGATGGCAAGTGGTAAAGCATGTGGTGAGGTGGAAAGAACTGTGAAGTGGCCGTGTGCTGTGTGCAGGAAGGGTGTTGGAGTGAATTCCATTCAATGTACAATGTGCGCTGAGTGGGTTCATCAAAAATGTAGTGGTTTGAGAGGGTCATTAACCAGTGTGGCAGCTACATTCAAGTGTAAGGTGTGCACAGAGGGACCTGCAGATGGAGGAAATGTTGAGTTGGATCTTGGAGACGGCGTGAAGCTGGATGGTGTGAAAACATTTTGTTACCTAGGAGACATGCTGAATGGAGAAGGTGGATCAGACTCAGCAACGGTTGCTCGAGTGAGATGTGCATGGAAGAAGTTTCGGGAACTGAGTGGCGTGCTGATGAGGAGGGGAGTGTCGTTGAAGCTTAAGGGAAAGGTGTATGCTGCATGTGTGAGAAGTGTTATGATTTATGGGAGCGAGACATGGGTAATGAACGCAGAGCAGCAACGAAGTCTGGAAAGGGTGGAAATGCAAATGGTTCGGTGGATGTGTGGAGTATCGTTGAGAGAGAGGAAGACAAATGATGAATTGCGAAAGATGATGGGAATAAAGCCTGTGATGGATGCTGTGAAGAGAAACAGTTTGAGATGGTTTGGTCATGTGTTGAGGAAGGATGAAAGTGACTGGTTGAGAAGAGTGATGGAAATGAATGTAGAAGGAAGTAGAGGACAGGGAAGACCGAGAAAGACTTGGCTGAAGATGGTCGAAGAAGAAATGCGGGCAAGGGGGTTAACAAGTGGAGATGCAGAAAATAGGGCAAAATGGAGAAGATTGTCATGGGGACCGCAAGGCTTACCCCCGCTCTTGCAGGGAAAATGGCCTTAAAATGCCTGTTGTTGTTGTACAAGTGAGCGGTGGCAGTGGATATAACACACATACACACACGGTCAGACGGACGCTTCTCCTTTTACCAATAGATGCAAAAAATCTCATAAAATTTCTCTTGTGGCCCCAAAACCAAACAGAAAATATATATTTATAAAGGCCCTTACAGCCTATACAACACGCACTCCCACCAACCACTTCTTCCAAATGTGATTGATCGTAAATATCATCATTTTAAACTTACCCAATGCATCAACAAGCCTCAGATATGACTTTCCCTCACCAACAGGGATGATCAGGGAGATCGGGTAGAACATGCCGTCCACATGTCTTGCATCAGTCCACGTCCTCGGAAGTTTCCCATAGAATAGTTATTTCATAGCAGAACATTATCTTAGCCCCTTCCCCTTATTTCAGGTTTGTATGTCTTTATGCGTTGTGGAGGGAAAGACAGGCCCTCATAAAGAATAATAAGGGATAATTAACCAGGCAGATGCACCAATATTGCATCCACAGTTATTGGTTCAAAGTCTTGAAGGACAGAAGACAGACCAAAGACCATTGGGATGGAAGAGAAAGAAACAGAGTCCAGGGAGCAGCTGGGTACGACTGGATAAGGTGGGTGCAGAGAGAGATGTGTTTGGGACACAAGTTTTTGAGGCAAACACAGAGTTGAAACATTCGGCTTTTTTATGTGCAATGTAGCTGTTTGAGGTAAGGGCAGAGATGGAAGGGGAACAAACACCAGAAACAGATTTGACCAGACACCACCAGGATTTGGAGGAGGGAGACAGGTTTGAGAGTTCAGTATTTTGAGTAGAGAGATATCGTTTCCTGACTCTCCTGAGGGTAGACACACACTTGTTCCAAGCTTTGTGGAAGGAACCGAGATTGCCTTCAGTTGGATTTGCCTTCCAGGAGGCAAAGGCAAGTTGTTTCAGGGCAACTGCCTCACCACAAGATGCAGTGTACCATGGATGGGAGGAAGGGTATGACAACTGAATATGAGATGGGATAAATCTGTACATGCGAGAGAGCAGTTTACTTTGAAAGAATTCCCAGTATGATTTGATGTCAGAGGCAGTAGAGATGGGAGACCAGTCCAGATGTTTGATGGCTGCTTGAAGACCATGCCAGTTGGCCTGAGTGAAATGCCAGACACGTCGACACCGAGGAGGCTCTTTGAGAATGGCCAGAGAGATGTCCACTTTAACAAGCAAACGATCAGATGAACCATTCGGAGCAGATGAAGAACAGCAGACATTTGCAGGGAAGTTTGGCATAACCAAGTATAGAAGAGATTATTTACCGTTGACTGAGATCCGGGTCAGGAAATTGACAGATTGTGTCAATCCCAATGAGTCGCAGAAGTACTTTGCTGAGGTGCCATGGCTGGTGCAAGAGGTAGAAGTGAGGGGAGTTTCAAAGGGGATGGGTGAGGGGAAGCTTAAAAAAGGGCAGGTTGAGGGGGCAGTTTTGAAAGGGAGGGTGAAATGGAAGATTTTATGGGGAGGAGTGAGGGGTGAGTTTTGAATGGGAGGGGGAGGGGGGGAGTTTTGAGGAGGAAGGGTGAGGAGGAAGCGTTGAAAGGGTAGGTTGAGGGGCAGTCTTAAAGGGGAGGGCTGGGGTGGGAGATTTGAGGGGAGTGAGGGGAGTTGTGAAAGGGAGGAGTGAGGGGAAGTTCTTAAAGGGTAGGTTGAGGAGCAGTTTTGAAGGGGTGGGGTATGATATTTGAAGCAGAGGAGTGAGGAGGAAGTTTTGAAAGTTTTGAACGATTTATGAAAATCAAACATTTCTTACAAACTGGGTTTCTTGAGATTTTCAAATCAGAGATACGTTTGCCAATGTTAGAGGAGGGGTGGAATAAAGGTGAGTTTAGATATTGGAGAAAGGAAGAACTGTAAGAGATTTAATTATTTGAATCGGAATGATTGAAGGAGAGATTTGAAGACAGCCTTTTGAAAAGGAAGAAGAGTGAGTTGTAATAAAAGAGAGTGTGCAATAAGGGAGAAGGAAGTTTAAGCATTTTAACACATTTAACAAAACAAATCAAGAAGGAAGTTCAAACAAAACATTTTGCTGTCCGGGGTTAAAGGGCTAGCCCATATTTACAACATTATTACTTGCAAAATCGAAGGTTTTTAAAGTATATTGCTCGGTTGTGTTTGTTATTCTGTCTGTCTGTCTGTCTGTCTGTCTGTTTGTTACTTGCCGATATAGATTCCAGCAAGTATGTTGGTTGGTTGGTTTGTCTGTTTGTTTGTGCGCAGTACTACGTCTACATCGTTGCACATAGCATCGCCATACTTTACACACATATTTGCCTTGCCTGGAATAGACTGTGCCCAATTTTTAACTCTCTAGGCCCAAGGTCAAGCTCAAGGTCACCCAAAACGTGAAATCAGGGAGGTCGAGTTTTCATTTAAAATATATTTCAAACCACTATAACTCTAAAAGTACAAGAGATATGCATACACTTACTGTTACTGACATATAGGAAGTCACATACAACATTTCATTTGGCACCATGACCTTTGACCTTGAGTGACCTTGAAAGTTCAAACTCAAGGTCAAAAATTGCTTTTTTACTAATAACTCTGTCAAACTAGTCTAGTAGGAAGACTAGGTCCCCCTGCACCCCCCGGAGATATACTTCTAATCAGTGTTTCTAGATTGGAAAAAATGTGTAGAAAATGACTAGCTATGGCCCCAAGCTGAAAAGATGTCCCACATACCATTTTTATGCAAATTACTGCTGCCATTATCAAAAAAAGACTAGGTCCCCCTGCACCCCCCGGAGATATACTTCTAATCAGTGTTTCTAGATTGGAAAAAATGTGTAGAAAATGACTAGCTATGGCCCCAAGCTGAAAAAATGTCCCACATACCATTTTTATGCAAATTACTGCTGCCATTATCAAAAAAAGACTAGGTCCCCCTGCACCCCCCCGGAGATATACTTCTAATCAGTGTTTCTAGATTGGAAAAAATGTGTAGAAAATGACTAGCTATGGCCCCAAGCTGAAAAAATGTCCCACATACCATTTTTATGCAAATTACTGCTGCCATTATCAAAAAAAGACTAGGTCCCCCTGCACCCCCCGGAGATATACTGAAACTGGCAGTGACTGGTGATTGAAATGCGGTGCCTTTTTGTGTTTCAGGTCGAGGTACGTGAACTCCCCACGATCTACAGCAACCAGGAAGAGACTGATACCAGGGTGGTTCTGTACCTCCATCATGCTGCTACCATCGGATACAAGAACGCTGTAGTCAGAACACCGGACACAGACATCCTCCTGATCCTGCTCCACCATGCCCACAACATCAAGCTGACGGTGTACCTGGATACAGGGTCAGGGAAGCATCGCCAACTTGTCAACGTCTCTGAGCTGGCAGAATCCCTGGGAGAGGACTACTGTGCCACTCTCCTGGGGTACTATGTGTTCAGCGGAGAAGACTGCACCAGTGCCTTCAAAGGGAAGGGAAAAGTCGGGCCCTTGAAAAAGCTGGAGAAGAATCCCAGGTTTCACAGGGCATTCGGTGAATTTCACAGGGTATTTAGAAAAATAAAACTTTGTGTTAACGTCTGTGTAGACGGACCTTAATATGAGTCTATTATTTCGTAAAACTGTGATTATTTTGTAAATAAAGCACTAATTAGCATACTAGTATACCATAGACACATGTAATCATGTTATGAATAGTTCTATCATGATCTATGCCCTTCAAAACATGGGTCTAGACACCTTCATTTTTCAATTATCTGCAATATTGGCTGAGATATGTCAAAAATCGTTTTTTTGATAATGGCAGCAGTAATTTGCATAAAAATGGTATGTGGGACATTTTTTCAGCTTGGGGCCATAGCTAGTCATTTTCTACACATTTTTTCCAATCTAGAAACACTGATTAGAAGTATATCTCCGGGGGGTGCAGGGGGACCTAGTCTTCCTACTAGACTAATTATCCGATTCCCTTCTAACCAACACCAAAATGTTCATTATTCAATTCCCAAAAAATAACATGTGGCATAAAATGGTCAAAAATGCTTAGTTTTAATTATTTTTGGGGTCAAAGGTCAGGGGGCCAAGTTTTCATTGAAAATATATTTCAAACCACTATAACTCTGAAAGGACAAGAGATTTTTAATTTGTTTGTCTGTTTGTTTGTTTGTCACCGGCCTACAGGTCACAATTCCAAACCGATCGTCACAAAACTTCACCAAGTTGTAGGAGTCGTCCCAATTGAGAAGCCTATTGATTTTGAGGTCAAAGGTCATCTGGAGGTCAAATTTTTAAAATGATTTTACATCTGATTGACTTGAAAATTGAACAGCATTTGCATATTGCCTCACTGAATTGGGAAACCAACTATTTGAGATCAAAAGGTCAACTCAAGGTCAAACTTCCAAAATCATGAATTTTCATCTGAAAAAGCATCACTTTACATCCTATTAACCCGAGCTTTGATCAAGATCGTCAATTTTAATCTTGATGAAATGGACAATTTGATGGATCAATGGCAATTCAATGGCAATGATCAATTGGGGGAGGGGGGGGGGGGGATTTTGCAAGTATTGTGCTCTGTGTGACGTCTTCTTGTATTTTATATTGCTTTGGCCAGATTACAAAACAAAATATTCTACATGTGTATACTCTCATCGATTGTCTGTGCCAAGTTTGAACAAAATCGGACCATGCATGTCCGAGAAATGGTTGGGGACACGTTTAAGTAACAAAATGGCCGCTTGTCGGCCATCTTGGATCTGATCTCAAAAGAAAATGACATGCTTATGTAATCCATCATTCATTATCTGTGTGCCAAATTTGAACAAGACCAGTGAATGCATATCTGAGAAATGTTTGAGGATGTGTTTAACATACAGGTTTGTTTTTTTATAACTAAAATGGGTGCCAGTCGGCCATCTTTGATCGCATCGCGAAACAAAATGCTGTGCATATGTATACCGTCAGGTGCCGTCTATGTGCCAAGCATGAACATCTTTGGTCCATACGTCCCTGAGATATGGTTGAAGACACACGGATGGACGAGCCCCAATCCCTAACAACCTCCCCCCCCCCCCCCCCCCCCCCCACTTCAGTGTTGCCCAGAAAAGCCAAATATGATTTCTGTATCTCCTAAAAATAATTATCAGGTGTACAGTGTGTCCCAAAAAACATCACTGGAAATTTTGGGGTATTTTTATTTTTTTTGACAAACACATCACAGTATTTTATATTATTAGGCCCTGCTGGCCAAAAAAAAAAATGCCAAACTGAACCGCTTCCTTCGGACATGGGTGAAATTTTTTTCAAGTGTACAGTACGTTCCATAAGAAAGTCACTTTGTGGAAATATCACCACTCTAAATTTCACTCCGAAGGTGGTCTGAGATGGGCACTTTCGCCTGGTTGGCCCCAGAGGACAGGAATGCCGATGCTAGTGATGATAATTATCCCAAGGAAACCAGCCTCAAAAACACCCATTAACAAAAATAAATAAATACTGTCATCAGGGAACATAATTTTAAAAATCCATTACACCCACCAAGTGTTTCATGAATGATGGTTCTCCCGCTCCTGCTGAGCAATGTCTAACAGCACTGCACCGACACAACACTTGCTTGTTGCACTTTTCCATTTTACAATTCCATACGACCAGCTCGCGTACATTCCGGAGAGAGAGAGCTGAGATGCTTTCACCCACGATGTCAACAAGGCTTCATTTGTAATCCGTTCGGTTTGCCATCCATCATTTGTGCAACAACACGGAACGGAATAACCGTAAAGACCTCAAGCTGGCAGGGACATAAGAATGCAGTGATATGATGCACTCACAGGGGGCAAGGGGTTAATGGTGGAACATTCTCACTGCCGGGTCAAGATCCATCAATGGCCCTGACTGTATGGCGATATTAATAAACAATTTGCTTTCCTGGTAAACTAGAGGACGCAGCAATGGCAAGTCCACGTCATAGGTGCAGT
Organism: Myxine glutinosa; assembly: GCF_964187855.1. Classification (NCBI taxonomy): domain Eukaryota; kingdom Metazoa; phylum Chordata; class Myxini; order Myxiniformes; family Myxinidae; genus Myxine; species Myxine glutinosa. The sequence continues at coordinate 63,165,727 of NC_136264.1, read as the reverse complement.
TTCAATAAACAGCGAGCCTTGCAGGTAATTCACCTCAGATGTTGCGAACAGCACGACCTCAACCCTGCATTTTCTGGCATCAGCGATCCCACAAATTGTATATATATTGTATTGTCTCTTCTATTGGAAGTGTAGACGGTGGCTTGCAAACCGAGCCTCAAGGGCGGTGTACAAAAGCGTTTTTTTTTTATAACAATAAATACAAGGCGCAGGGAGGTGAAACTCGCTGCACCTGATGTGCAGCGCACGCAGAATAAAACGAGTGTCGATTTACATCTGCAGGATGTCTAATAAATAAAGAAGATATGAGCACACCTGACACTAGGCCAAGGCTTCAGACTTTGGCACGCTCATGAGGCTGCACCTCGTGAATAATATAGAATTATAAATATAAATATCTCTTATAAAATAAATTTCACCAACTGTTCGGCCCACTACCGTGGAGTTTTCAGGTTGTCCGTCTGTCTGTCCGCACAGGCTAAACCTCGTTTTTTCTCAGCAACCACATGCCCAATTGACACAAAACTTTCAGTGTAGGAGTGACACCCATGCCGAATGTTTTTATGATAATTGTGATGTCATAGGTCACGTGGTATGGCAGCCACCTTGGATTAAACGCAAGTAATTAAATTAATATTTCTCGGAAACTGCTGAATGGAAAAATTTGAAACTCGGCACATTGTCAAGTACTCCCAATGGGGGAACAAAATCATGATAATGATGACATCATAGGTGAAGTGTTATAACAACCAACAATGTTTTAATCAAATCACTTATCCAAACAATCTGAAATTGCAATGCACATTATCTCTGGCCCATTTGTATTGAAATATTAAACTTATGACATCATAGATCACATGGTTTGGCAGCCATATTGTATTTAACCTAAAACCTTTAAAAAAACATCTTCTCCCAAACCACCAAATCAATTGACTCGAAAATTTACGAGTGTCATTGACTAGGCATGTCGATTTAAAAATGATCACAAAAACATCATTGGTCACATGGTGTGGCAGCCATATTGGATTGAAGGAAAATATTAAATAATTATATCTGAAACCGCTTACCATATTGATGCGAAATTTTACAAATATCATCTAACACCACTGTTGCATATAGTTTTAAAATGATGATGTCGTAGATCACGTGGTTTGGCAGCCATCTTACATAGAAAAACAAACCACATCCCATCAACATGAAAATTCACAAATGTTCCCATACACATGCAGAGTGTACATTTTTTAAGGGCATATGTCATGTGGTATGGCAGCCATATTAGGTTGAAAGCCGATATTTTAAAAAATCCCTTCTCTGAAACCGCCTCACCGATCGATGTGAAACCTGTCACGGCTGGTGAAAATGTGATACTTGAAAACAGCTGAAGGGATTTAAATCAAACTTGTTTATTTTTAGGACAGTGAACGAGGGCATATACCTGTTGTGGGACTTTGCTGAGGCATATTGGCGACACAGTCGCATTGTTCTACTTCTTTTTTTTTAAATCCTGACTCCGATAATGGTCTCGAGTGAGAGGTTGAAACATTAGACTTTAAAAATTTTCATCCCAGTGATCAATTTTATTCTATCCTCAAGTGTGGTGCCGCTTTTTGTGCCTCGGACACAAGCCTTTCTATTTATATATATATATATATATATATATATATATATATATATATATATATATATATATATATATATATATATATATATATATATATAATATATATACATATATATATATATATATACATATATATATATATATATGTATATATATATATATATATGTATATATATATATATATATATATATATATATATATATATATATATATATATATATATATATATATATACCATGAACAAGTTTGTAAGCCGAAAGACTTCAGTCACTAAGTGGATGAAACGGCGATATGTTGCCCTGATGAGCCCCAACAAGGGGGAAGCCAGTCGGTAGTTTCACGTTCCATCTGCTTGGTGGCAGCTTTTGACATTGCATTATTGCATAGCTGGAGTCCCTTCTGGGTTTGCAGTCATGACGTCGTCGTGATGTCATCATTACGGTGTTGGTCCAAGTTCGGAGCACTTCAATAATATACAGGGCTTATATTATAGTTGCAGTAAGTCCACACCCCGTTTTCAAATTTTTCACATTTTTTTGCCTTATATCCTGGAATTAAATTGCATCCACCTTTATTTACACATCGTTACCCACAACTTCCAAGTGAAAAACAAATTCTACATATTTCAGAAAATCAATTAAAAATACAAAACTAGTTATCTTGGTTGGATAAGTGACTGCCCCCCTTATAATACCAATTATAAATTAGCTCAGGTGTAACCAATCAGCCTCAAAATCACACCAAGTTAATTGGCTTCCATCTGTGTTAAATTGTAGTGATTCTGATTATTACCCAGCGCTGGCAAAGCAAAAAGCAGGGACAGGCATTCGGATGCGTGCGTGCGTGCATTTATGAAATTCATTTTCTTAGCAAATGTTAGTCCAATGGACATAAAATTTGCATCATAGGAGCGTCTCCTCCTGTAGAATTTCTTTTAATGACAATTATGACATCATAGGTCACGTGGTACAGGCGCCATCTTCTAAAATAAATTTTAAAACGTTGCACCTCCATATCTCCGAAACCACTCCATGGAAAAAAAATGAAACATGGCTCATTCTCAAGTACTCCCCATGGGGAATAAGATATGTTAATGATGATGTCATCGGTGACTTCTTTATGACGTCATAATTCGACAAATATAACCTTCATCCGATCAGTATGAATTTTTTTTTTCTGCCTTTCTTGATCCAATTGAGACGAAATTTTCACCATAGGAGCACCTCCTCCTGTAGAATATTTAAATAATTATGACGTCATAGGTCACGTGGTACAGGCGCCATCTTAGAAAAACCGAATAACGTTGCACCTCTATATCTCCAAAACTGCTGCATGGAAAAAATTGAAACGTGGCTCATTGTAAAGAACTCCATATGGGGAATAGGTGTTGTTAACAATGACATCATTGGTGCCTTAACTATTATGGCATAATTCGACAGGGACAACGCTTAGTCTGATCAGTTCGAAATTTATTCAATATGATAGTCACAAAAATGATATTACAGGGTATAAATTTATGATGTAATCACTCACTTCGTCTGGCAACCATATTGGACCAAATAAATAAACCCTTCAAAAACAAGAAAGTTGGCTCGCATCAAGTTAACTGTGCAGGTTAAGTATTCTACGAATACCATCTAGTTTCAGAATAAAATCAGCTGTTCCTGAAGGTTTCCTCTGCTGGGTTTTGCATTTCACAGCAAAGACTCAACCATTAGCACCAATACGCTTTAAAAATACCTCCGGGAGAAAGTTGTGGAAAGGCACAGATCAGGGGATGGGTATAAAAATATTTCAAAGGCCTTGAATATCCCTTGGAGCACAGCCAAGATAATCATTAAGAAGTGGAAGGTGTGTATGGTACCACGATGACCCTGCCTAGATCAGGCTGTCCCTCCAAACTGGATGTCCAAGCAAGGAGGAAACTGATCAGAGGGGCCACCAAGAGGCCAATGGCAGCTTTGAAAGAAAGAGCTCTCGGTCTTTATGGCAAATCCTGGTCACTGTGTGAATGTGACAAAAATATCCCAAGCACTCCACAAGTCTGGCCTGCATGGTAAGGTGGCAGGGAGGAAGCCATTATGAAAAAAGCCCACCTTAAGTCCTGTTTGAGGTATACAAAAAACCGTACCATAGATTGCGAAGCCATGTAGCAAAAAGTTTTGTGGTCTGATGAAACCAAGATAAAGCTTTTTGCCCTAAATGCAAAATGTTACATTTGGCACAAACCCAACACAGCACATCACCCAAGGAACACCATCCCTAATGTGAAGCATGGTGATGGCAGCATCATGTTATGGGGATGTTTCTTATCAGCAGGGACTGGGGCAGTTGTCAGAATAGAAGGGAAAATGGATGGAGCAAAATACAGAAAAATCCGAGAAGAAATCCTGTTGTTCTTTGCACTAAAGCTGATATTGAGACGGAAGTTCACCTTTCAGCATGGCAACGACCTGAAGCACACAGCTAAAGCTACGCTGGAGTGGCCCAGTCAGAGCCTCGACATAAATCCAATCAAAAATCTGTGGCATGACTTGAAGATTTCTGTCCATCAATGCTCCCAACGCAACTTGACTGAGCTTTTTCTTTTTCTTTTTTTGTATACTGAATCGAGACTCGTGAAAGAGCTAACATTTATTTCACAAACAAATCAACCAGACAAACAAAATATATAAAAAGAGGGAGCGGAAGACAAGATGGGGAGAGAAGGGGAAGCACACAAACACAACATTTGAGAGCAGGGAGAAGTGTGGGAGGGAGAGGGCTTAGGGGGAGGAGGCGTTTGAAGGGGGGGGGGGGGAGGTATAAAACACAAGGGGACCAAGGACTTCCAGGACAGAAGTTGGTATTTCAAAAAAAAAGTGTAGGATTTTGGGTGAAATTAGCGGGGGTAGAAAAGATCAAGGTTTTGGATGGGGGGAGATAAGAGATGGTGGTGAACAGCTGTTTTAAAGATCTGGAGGGTGGAGTGGGATTGAAGAGAGTGAGGGAGTTTGTTTCAGAGGTGGGAGAAAAGAGGAATGAAGGAGTGAAGGTGAGCAGAAAGTCTTGATTTTGGCAGTTTAACCATAAGAGGGTTGCAGGCAGATCTTGTGCGACCTGTAGGAATATTTGGGGGACAGAGCCCAGAGAGAGCTGGGGGGGGGGGCAAGGCCAGAGAGGAGTCGGTAGAAGACGGAAAGACCACCAACCTGCCTGCGGTGAGTGAGTGAAAGGCCCTTGGAGTTAGCTTCATCGCGGGAGATTCCAATGATTCTGAACGCTTTGGTTTCAACAGCATGAAGACGAGCTAGGTGTGAGGCAGGAGCACCAGCCCAGAGGGGAGAGCAGTATTCCATAGAGCTGCGGATGAAAGCCTTGTAAGTGGTGAGGAGCTCAGGTGTACCAAGGAAGGACTTCGCACGACAGAGGATGCCCAGTCGGCGACTGGCTTTGGAGGCCAGATTTGAAATGTGGTTTTCCCAGGAAATATCATGGCAGATAGTGAGACCCAAAAGCTTGAGTGACAGAACTTCTTGGAGAGGATTATTCAGAAAGTGGATGGGAGGGTTGTCCAGTCGGTCTTTTCGGAGAGACATCGTAAGAGCTTGAATGGTTTTGTACATAGGAGTGGCCAAATATGGACCAATCAAGGTGTACAAAGTTGTGTTACGGATTCGTCACTTCCGTTGTTGTGGTTCTCATCCACTGTAAACATTTTTGGTTCCATGTACTATTATTGTTATCGTTTAAGTGAAATAGAGATAACTGTTTTGAAAAGGTGAAAAAGTTAGTGTTTTAAAAGAAACCGGAAACCGGATTGGGAACCGGACGAAGAAGAAGAGGAAAAAGGAGGCGGAGCAAGTGAGGTGGAGAAGAAGCCGAGCTGCTTTGAGGTCTTGAGCAAATGCTGGTGAACGGGGGTCACGAGCGAACTTTGGGTTTCCTGGGAAAGGGATTCCTGTGACAGAGTGGTTATCACTGTGACAGATAAACCTGCGTGACAGGTTTTGCGGTTGGTACCGAAGAGAATCGTTGGAGTGCAGTTGCGCCTCGAGTACGGGCCCGTCGGCCATTTTGCCTCGCGCCTGATTTCGCATCGCTCCAGGCTTTTCACCTCGCTCCAACCATTTCACCGCATCCAGTCGTTAACCTGGTTTGCGTGTGCAACGTGGATTTCGATTGGGAATTTGCGGTTCGCCGTTTGGGAGCCGTGGAACGTTCATACCTGAAGGTGTGTTTTCCCAGTCGCCTCTTGAGGGCACCTTTGCCCATCTTTGGCTGCGTGACTGCCAGCCGAACGGGCTTCTGGTCTCGATACGACATCGTTCTTACGATCACCGGAGCGTGGATTGACTTGGGCTTGATGCCGGGACAGAGTCTTTGGGAATGTTCTTTTCGCTCACTTGGAGCACAGTGAGTTATATTGTACGAAACTGATGGTACCATCATAGGAATGATATATTGGTTGTACAATTGATTAATATTGTTATTGTGCTGTTATTCTTGTGTGACCTTAATACTATACTTGTTTGTTGGCAACAATTGGTGTGGTTTCACCATTGATTTTTGACACACAGAATTACACATCTTTCTGCCGTGACTCCTTTCGGGGCTCGGAGGTACACCGTGACCGGGGTTTGGGGAGGAGCACGTAACAGTTGGTGGAGACCCATCCCAACGGACTCAGCTGTAATTGCTGTCAAAGGTGCTTCCACTGAGTAATAACTCAGTGGGGTGGACAATTATCCAACCAAGATATTCTAGTTTTGCATTTTTAATGAATTTTCTGAAATTTGTAGTATTTTTCACTTGGAAGTTGTGGGTTACGATGTGTAAATAAAGGTGGAATTCAATTCCAGGCTATAAGGCAACAAAAGGTGAAATTTTTGAAAGGTGGTGAAGACTTTCTCGAGGCAATGTGTATATTTTATTTTTACATATATATATATATATATCGTCGTAATTGCTTGTTTATTCGAAAAAAATATTTACACACGTCGAGGTATCACTAAGTAACAGAAAGACAAATGAATGGAAAATCATTTTTATGGAGGAAACTTTATCATCTTATTCCTGAGTAATGCAACACTAGATTTCCCACCAACAGTTCCACAATGTGAATTCTCTGGAGCGACAGACATGAAGGATTCTTTTTTACCTCAGTTCGTATTAAAGATCGATCCGAACGAACAGAAGAACATCGGTGCAGCAATGAATCATATTCGGAGCGGACAAAGCCCATGCACCTTTCCCTGTATAAAACATTTTCCAATCACCCCGTTCAGATTCCTATCCGGCGAGGTCCACTTTCCCGCCCGCCGGTCCACCCGTCGCCTACCTGCGAGCCGCGCTCTGGAGGACTGTTCTCCCCGACCGCCGTCGCCATGGTCCCGCGATCCTCCTTTATCCAGCTGCGCTCACTCGGCCGGACGGACCGTGCGATGGCTCTCCGACTTGCGGCGATCGCTCTCCGACCTGCGGCGGTCTCTGACGACGTGCGGCTGTCACGGACGAGAGACTCCCTCTGTGGAGAATGCACACACGCCCGCCCTGGAGCGCGCTTGCGCGTGCCTCAAACGGCCGGGTGGGAGGGATGGGGATTGAAAGGGGGCGTGGCGTGGTGGAGTTAAAACGGGGTGGGCTGGGCTCCGCAAGGAATCCCCACGCGGATTCTGCGGTTCCGTGACGTCACCGGGACGGAAGCGCCGAAGCGGTATCCCAGTACGGCGCGTTCCGTATAGCTCGAATGAGACGTGCAACCAACGCCATCACTGCGAGCCAGAAATGGAGCAGCTCACCATAATCATCCACATGCGACTTAGTCAGGTTCACTATGTTTTTTCGTTCAAATTTTTTGGAGATTAGCAAAACTATACATTTTTGGAATATTCAGAGCATGAGGAATCCAAAAATTAATGTTGGCATTTGCGTAAACACCTTTGTGAAAATGACACTCAGGACAGTGATGAAGATCTGTAAAAGCATATTCCTGAACGGTTTAGACCTAGTAGATCCTGTGTATAGGACTTATAGTTCAATCTGATACTAACAAGGCTGCTTTCTTGCTTTATAAACCCATACCTGCAATACTTGCAATATCATGTATTATGTAATACAGTTATAATGAAGGAACTGCGCTCCAACGCGAGTCGAAAGAATTGACGCGACCAAAGACGGAATTCGTCCGAGTTGCTTTATTGAAACAAAACAGCTCAGGTATTCTCACAAAAGCCCGTTTATCGGGCAGCAATATACATATACGTATACACATTTATGTCGGGAAGTTTGCCCGGCAAAAGCTATACCGGGCATGCCCGAGTATCAAGGGCGAGCCTTGGAAAGGCGAGTCTGGACCTGCCCGGGCGTGTTTGGCTGCGGCCTGGCAAGTCGAGGCTGGGCGTGCCCGGACGCTCTGGGCGAGCCCTGGAAAGGCGATAGCGGGCGTGCCCGGACGCTCTGGGCGAGCCCTGAAAAGGCGATAGCGGGCATGCCCGGACGCTCTGGGCGAGCCCTGGAAAGGCGATAGCGGGCATGCCCGGACGCTCTGGGCGAGGGCGAGCCCTGGAAAGGCGATAGCGGGCATGCCCGGACGCTCTGGGCGAGCCCTGGAAAGGCGATAGCGGGCATGCCCGGACGCTCTGGGCGAGCCCTGAAAAGGCGATAGCGGGCATGCCCGGACGCTCTGGGCGAGCCCTGGAAAGGCGAGAGCGGGCATGCCCGGGAAAGACGAGACCGGGCGTGCCCGGGAGGTTCGGGCGTGCCCGGGAACAGTGAGTCCGGGCATGCCCGGGAGAGGCGCGTCTGGCCGTGTTCTGGCCGGTGCAAGGCGATTGTGTGCATCCAGCGGTAACCGCTACACACGCCCCTCCAGAATCGACCTGCACCGGCAGGGTCAATTTAAGGGGGGTCCGGATGACCCGGCCGAAGCGACCCCTGGAGGGTCGTGGGGAGGGGTCCGACGTGGTGGTGGGTGGTCGAGCGGGGGTAACTGTGGACGGGGGGCGGCCTCGCCGCGGAGGAAGGGCCAACCGTGGTGGTCGGTCGACGTCCATGTGCGCCGGTTTGAGGCGGTCCACAGAAATCCGGTCCGGCCGGCCGCCGAAGTCGACGATGAAAGACTTGTCGCCCCGTCGCAGGACCCGGAAGGGCCCGTCGTACGGCGGCCGGAGTGGCCCCCGGTGCGCGTCATGACGCACAAAGACGTACTCCGCTGTGCGAAGCGCCGGGGGGACGTAGGACTGGGGGCCACCGTGGCGGGACGTCGGCACGGGGGCAAATCGTTGGGCGGCCTCCTGGAGGTCCGAGCGCTGGCGAGCGGCGGACCAGGGACTGGTAGCGTCGGGCACGAATTCGCCCGGGACGCGGAGCGGCTGGCCGTAGACGAGCTCGGCGGCGGACGCCTGGAGGTCTTCCTTGGGGGCCGTGTGAAGGCCCAAAAGGACCCACGGCAGCCGGTCGGCCCAACCGTCGTCCTGAAGGCCGGCCATGAGTGCGGCCTTCATGGAGCGGTGAAACCGCTCGCACAACCCGTTGGCTTGGGGGTGGTAGGCCGTGGTGCGGTGCAGCGTGACCCCCAACGAACGGGCGACCGCGCCCCAAAGCTCAGACGTGAACTGTGGGCCGCGGTCGGACGAGATGTCCGCTGGTGCGCCGAAGCGCGCGACCCAGGTGGCGATGAACGCCTGCGCCACGTCGGCGGTGGTGGTGGAGGCGAGGCGCACGGCCTCCGGCCACCTGGTGGTCCTGTCCACCATGGTGAGCAGGTGGGTGAACCCCCGCGAGGGGGGCAGGGGACCCACCAGGTCCACGTGGACATGGTCGAAAGGCACGGCGAAAGGTGCCAGCGGGGCCTGGGTGTGGCGGTGGACCTTGACCCGCTGACAGGCCGTGCAGGCGTTGGCCCAGTCGCGGATGTTTCGTCGAAGGCCGTGCCAGACGAAACGCGCCGACACCAGCTTCTGAGAAGCTTTCCGGCCCGGGTGAGAAAGGCTGTGGATGGAGGCGAAGATGCGGCGCTGCCAGGAAACGGGCACGATGGGGCGAGGCTGGCCCTGGGAGACGTCGCAGAGCAGGACGGTGCCCACGAAGGGAATGTCGGCCAGGCGGAGGCCCGTGTCCGCCGCACGGAGTGCCTGCACCGAGGCGTCGGTGGTCTGGTCGGCCGCCATGAGCGCGAAGTCCACGCCGAGGTGGACCGCGTTCGCGCTGGCCCGAGAAAGACAGTCGGCCACGGCGTTGTCTTTGCCGGCGACGTGCCGGATGTCCGTGGTGAACTCCGACACGGCGGAGAGGTGGCGCTGCTGGCGGGCCGACCACGGCTCCGTGACCTTAGCCATTGCGTAGACCAACGGCTTGTGGTCGACGAAAGCCGTGAACGGGCGGCCCTCCAGGAGGTGTCGGAAATGGCGAACGGCCAGGAATAGCCCGAGCAGCTCGCGGTCGAACGTGCTGTAGTTTAACTCGTTCGGCCGGAGTTGCCGGCTGAAAAAAGCGAGTGGCTGCCAAACCCCGTCCACCCATTGCTCATGGACAGCGCCCACCGCGTAGTTGGAGGCGTCCGTAGTGAGGGCGATGGGCGCGTTGAGCACCGGGTGAGCCAGCAGCGTTGCGTCGGCGAGGGCCCGTTTGGCGCTGGCGAAGGCCGCGTCCATGGCCGCGGACCAAACAATGTCATGCTTGGCCGGCTTGCCCCGGAGGGCCTCGTAAAGGGGCCGCATGAGCTGAGCAGCGCGGGGCACGAATCGGTGATAAAAATTCACCATGCCGAGGAACTCTTGGAGGGCCTTGATGGAACGGGGACGCGGGAACGTGGTGATGGCCTCGACCTTGGTCGGCAGCGGCACGGCCCCTGTCTTGGTGATGCGGTGGCCCAGAAAGTCAATGGTCGTCGCGCCGAAGTGGCATTTGACCGGGTTGACAATTAAGCCGTGCTTGCTGAGGCGACCGAACAGTGTTCGGAGGTGGAGGAGGTGCTCGGCGCGGGACGTGCTGGCGACGAGGATATCGTCCAGATAGACGAAAAGAAACGGCAGGTCGCGCAGCACGCCGTCCATCAAGCGCTGGAACGCCTGGGCCGCGTTCTTGAGGCCAAACGGCATCCGCAAAAATTCGAACAGGCCGAATGGCGTGATGACGGCCGTCTTCGGGACGTCGGCCGCCCGGACAGGTACCTGGTGGTAGCCCCGTATCAGGTCAATTTTCGAAAAGATGACCCGTCCCGCCAAACGGGCGGAAAAGTCCTGAATATGCGGGATCGGGTACCTGTCGGGGGTGGTAGCGTCGTTGAGACGGCGGTAGTCGCCACACGGGCGCCATCCACCCCCCGGCTTTGGAACGATGTGCAGTGGCGAGGCCCACGCGCTATCGGAGCGCCGCACGATGCCGAGGTGCTCCAACGCGTCGAACGCGGCCTTCGCCACGGCGAGCTTGGCGGGGTCGAGGCGGCGGGCCCTGGCGTAGACCGGTGGGCCCGTAGTGGGTATGTGGTGCTCGATCCCGTGCCGCACCGCGACGGCCGAAAACGTCGGCCGCGTGAGGGCCGGGAATTCCGCGAGCAGGCGAGCGAACTCGTTCGCTGACGGGAGGGCACACGCCAGTTCGGTCGGCGCGGAGCTGCTCATCGTGCACGCCAGGGAGCTGAAGGTCTCGGCGTTGACAAGGCGACGACGTTTGACGTCGACCAGCAGCCCGTGCGCGCAGAGGAAGTCGGCGCCCAGCAAAGCCATGGGGACGCAGGCGGTCACAAAAGTCCATTGAAAACGCTGGCTGCCGAAGCAGAGGGTGACGACGCGTGGGCCGAAAGTGCGTATGGCCGAGCCATTAGCAGCGACCAAAGAGGGGCCGCAAACGGCGTCCCGCCTGTCCTGCTCGGAGGCGGGTATGACGCTCAGTTGGGCGCCGGTGTCACACAGGAAACGCCGCCCAGACGCTTTGTCCCGAATAAACAGCAAGTTGCCCGAGTGGCCGGCACTCATGGCTGGGAATGAACGCCGGCCCGGCCGTTTCCCGACCTGCCGAAAGTGCACGGGGGCCGGCACGTCCGAGCCTTGTGTCCGAACCTGGCGTGGTAATAACACCACGCCCGGTCAGGTGGAGGCCCCGGCCGTCGTGTCGGAAGCGGGCGGTGCGGCGTGGCGGCCGCCAGTTGCACCGGCAGTTCGGCCTCCAACCGCGCAGGGCGCTCGGGCGTCGTGGGCGTCGCCTCGGACGGCGGCGGGCTCCAGGTAACCGCGCCGATGTGCTGGCCCGCCGAGGAGATCTTATCGGCTTCCCTGGCGAGGGCGCGGGAATCCGTGATCAACGTGCCAGCCAGGGCGAGGCGTACCGGGTGAGGCAGCTGGCGAAGGAACAGCTCGCGGAACAGAAAATCCGGAGAGTGCTCACCGAGCAACGAGAGCATATAGTCCATGCGCTCGGACGGGCGCGTGTCGCCGAGCTCGGGCAGAGCGAGCAGGCGCCGTGCGCGTGCTGCCGGTGAGAGGGCGAAAGCGTCGAGGAGGAGTGTCTTCAGCGCATCGTATTTGTCAGCAGCTGGCGGGTGCTCGAGGAGGCTGAAGGCGCGGGCCGCGGTGGCGGAACCGAGCGCCGCCACAACATGGTGGAAGCGGGTGTCGTCCGCGGTGATGCCTCGCAGGGCGAACTGAGAGTCCGCCTGAGCGAACCAAACAGCCGCGTGAGCCTCCCAGAAGGTAGGCAGTTTAAGCGTCACTGCCGTATCCATGTCGGTAGGTCACCAATGAAGGAACTGCGCTCCAACGCGAGTCGAAAGAATTGACGCGACCAAAGACGGAATTCGTCCGAGTTGCTTTATTGAAACAAAACAGCTCAGGTATTCTCACAAAAGCCCGTTTATCGGGCAGCAATATATATACACATTTATGTTGGGAAGTTTGCCCGGCAAAAGCTATACCGGGCATGCCCGTGTGTCAAGGGCGAGCCTTGGAAAGGCGAGTCTGGAACTGCCCGGGCGTGTTTGGCTGCGGCCTGGCAAGTCGAGGCTGGGCGTGCCCGGGCGCTCTGGACGAGCACTGGAAAGGCGATAGCGGGCATGCCCGGACGCTCTGGGCGAGCCCTGGAAAGGCGATAGCGGGCGTGCCCGGGCGCTCTGGGCGAGCCCTGGAAAGGCGATAGCGGGCATGCCCGGACGCTCTGGGCGAGCCCTGAAAAGGCGATAGCGGGCATGCCCGGACGCTCTGGGCGAGCCCTGGAAAGGCGAGAGCGGGCATGCCCGGGAAAGACGAGACCGGGCGTGCCCGGGAGGTTCGGGCGTGCCCGGGAACAGTGAGTCCGGGCATGCCTGGGAGAGGCGTGTCTGGCCGTGTTCTGGCCGGTGCAAGGCGATTGTGTGCATCCAGCGGTAACCGCTACAATATCACAAATATAAAGACAATGGTTTTCAATCACCTTTGTTTGTTGCTTTTCTATAATCCTGAGCACTATTTTGAGGCCTTTATTGGATTCCTTGACCCAGAAAACATAGGATTAGCATATTTAATTAAGTTTCCAGGTTGACTAGAAGCCGAGATAGCGCAAAATATGTATTTTATGGCGGCCATTTTCAAAATCCAAAATGGCGGCCATGCAGGTGTCTGTGCAAATGCCAACAATAATTTTTGGATTCCTCATGCTCTGAATATTCCAAAAATGTACAGGTTTGCTCATCCCAAAATTTTGAACGAAATTATATTTGTTAACACTAGGGCATGCCCGTACTATATCTATATCTAAAATTATATCCCCCCCCTCTATTTACATGAAATGGTTTGGTCCAAAGCGAACGGCTTGCGAGTACGGTGACAATCCCCCCCCTCTATTTACATGAAATGGTTTGGTCCAAAGCGAACGGCTTGCGGAGTTTGGTAAAGAAATCGCCATAGCGTGCACAAACGCGCAGGAAAGCGAAAGAATCGCAAATTAGTTTTAATTAGTTTTAAAACATAGTTTAACGCCAACATAGCGGCAACATAGTTTGCCAACGTGAAATAAATGAATACGCTCTCAAATGTGCCGTCCGAGGCAGAGTCTGTTCGCCACGTTCGGCACACGTGATAACTCGCTGCTCTCTGATTGGTTGAATTGGTTGAATCGTTTTTTGGACATAGCTCGGTAACTACTTGTCCGATTAATATGAAACGTTGAAAAGGCACATCCTCGGGTCCCCAGCAATATACCTGGCAAGTTTCAAGTATATCGGACCCGTGGTTGTCGAGAAACAGCGGTCACAGACAAACACACAGACATACACACATACACACACACAGAGATTACTGGAATTATAGATAGATAGTGAACCTGACTAAGTCACGGCACGGTCATCATTCAATCCTTTATAGATGAGCGTGTGCGTACAATTATTACGTACGTCATATGGTCCTTTCTCGATGAGGGTTCGTCATAAATTGATTACAAACATCAATTAGTTAGCCATTTTGGCGGAATTTCCTTCCCCCTTAACACCCAACAGATAGGCTGCAATTTGCCTTCCCCCACAAAAGCTCACATTATCTCCTCCAAAACTCCTCTTCTCTCCCTATTCTGCCCACACTCTACTGGCCTATTATTTCTCCCAACTTTCATCCTCTTCTCCTCATTTTCTCAATTTTGTGAATGAACAGATCGCGCCCACCCTCGTGTTAATACGCAATAACTCGATGGCTCGTTACATACCGAACTTATCGCCAAAATACTGCCTTGTTTTAATACCTCAGCTTTGACTACGTGTACATAATTAAAGTCATTTTCTGGACATTGTTTCTTGTACATCTGGATATCGAGAGTGCCAGCTCGGGTGGAATCTCGACTCACTTAGTTACTTCCATGACGTTTGTGTGTTTTATAGCCCCGCCCCTGCCCCGCCTCTCTGGAGGAATGCAACGGGCGGTGGGGCGGGGCTAGAGCACAGCTGGTCAGGGGGCGGGGAAGGAATCGTTCGGAGTGAGCGAGGGAGGAGTGAACAAGGAGAGAGAGAGCGCGATGGATGAGTGAACGGAGTTGGAGTTTGGACATCGTGGGTTGGAGTTTGACGTTTAATCGGAACTTGGTGATTTATTTAACAATACTTTGGGTTAGTGAATGGTTGTTTTTTTGGTTAAGGTTCCATGACAATTATAACCATTAGTAGAGTACCCGCCCTACGGGCGATCTTGTTCCAAGCGTGCAACACATTTTTCTGCCATTGGATGTTTTCTGCTGGCAACTGCTTTGACTTGAATTTCTTGCTGATTTCCTTTAGTAATATTGCTCTGGCTGATTTCTGTTCAACTTGGGTGTCCTTGATTTTTAAGGTATCTCAATTTTACAGAAAAAAACAAAACATCAAATGCCCCCTAGGTAACAATACCCACAACCAGTCAACAACCCCTCTTTTCCCTCCCCTCCACCATCCCCTCACAATCCCCTTCAAGCATCACCCTAGCTAACAATGCCCATGACAACCCCACATGCCTTCCCCCATTCCTCTTCTCCCCACAATCCCCCTTCAAGCGTCACCCTAGCTAACAATACCCATGACCACCTTACCCCCCCCCCCCTTGCCCCATCCCCTCACAATTCCCTATCAACACACACCTTACCCCACTCCACCATCACCCCACAATCTCCCTCCAACCATCACCCTAGCTAACAATATACCCATGACCACCTTACCCCTCCCCCATCCCTTCACAGTCCCCCATCAACCATCACCCTAGCTAACAATACCCACGACCACCACACACGCCTTATCCCACTCCTCCATCCCCTCACAATCCCCTATCAACTGTCACCCTAGCTAACAATACCAATAACAACCCCACACCCCTCCCCGCCACTCCACCTTCCCCCCACAATCCCCCATTCAACCTCCACCCTAGCTAACAATACCCATGACCACCTTACCCCCCCCCCTCTCCCCCACTCCTGCATCCCCTCACATTTCCCCATCAACAATCACCCAAGCTAACGATACCCACAAGCACCCCCACACCCCTTACCCCATACTACCATCCCCCCACAATCCCCCTTCAACCTCAACCCGAGTTAACAATACCCTTGACCACCTTACCCCCTCCCCCACCCCCTCACATTCCCCATCAACCATCACCTGAGCTAACAGTACCCACGACCACCTCTTACCCCACTCTACCACCCCCCTCCCACCCCCCCCCCCCACAATCCCCCTTCAACCATCATCCAAACTAAGAATATACCCATGACCACCTTACCTCCCCTCCTGCATCCCCTCACATTCCCCCCATCAACAATCACCCTAGCTAACCCACGACCATCCCACACTCCTCACCCCACTCCACTATCCCCTCACAATCCCCTATCAACTGTCACCTTAGCTAGCAATACCCACGACCCCCCCCCCCCCCTCCAACTCTCCCCACCTCCAACTCCCCCCCCCCCCACCCTCCACCATCCCCCTCCACCATCCCCTCACAATCCCCCGTCAACCTTCACTTCGGGGTCTAACAATACCCACGACCACCCCTCAAGCCCCCCCCCCCCCCCTTATCATCCCCAATCAGTATTGGAATCCGAGCTCGCAATGCACCATTTCTCTATGTACCGGGCAAGATCACAGTGAGTTCACAATGTGACGTCACTGGCAATCTCGAAAATCGACAGTCTAGGGTTTTTTCCGGCACTCTGTGGTTGGCAAATAAAAAAAATTCCCTTCAAATTTGACCGTGATTAATGATTGCCAATGGTTTTTCAGAAAAAAAAAATTGCGTTTGGGTTCCCTTTTAAGGGTCTTTTGGGTCTTCAGGGTCTTTTCAGTTTTTTGGGTCTTTTCAGTCTTTTGGGTCTTTTCAGTCTTTTGGGTCTTTTCGTCTTTTGGGTCTTCAGGGTCTTTTCAGTGTTTGGGGTCTTTTTGTTATTTGGGGTCTTTTTGGTCTATTGGTCTTCGGAGTATTTAAGGGTATTTGTGGTATTTTGGGTCTTCAGGGTATTTTGGGTCTTTGGGGTACATTGGGCATTTGGGTCTTTTCAACCTTTTGAGTCTTTAAGGGTCTTCGGGGTCTTTTTGTCTTTTTGTCGGTTTGGTCTTTTGGGTCTTCAAGGATCTTTGGGATGTTTTGGGGTCTTTGGGGCCTTTTGGGTCTTCGTCGTCTTTTGGATTTTTAATGGTCTTTTGAGTATTTTGGATCTTCAGGGTCTTTTGGGTCTTCAGGATCGTTTGGTTCTCTTGGGTCTTCAGGGTCTTTAACGGTACTTGGGGACTTTTGGATCTTTGGAGTATTTTGGGTCTTTGGAGTATTTTGGGTCTTTGGAGTATTTTGGGTCTTTGGAATATTTTGAGTCTTCGGGGTCTTTTGGGTCCTCTGGTTTTTTTTAAAGGTCTTTTTGGTCTTTGAGGGTCTTTGGAGTCTTCAAGGTCTTCAGGGTCTTTTGGTTCTCTTGGGTATTTGGGGTCTTTAAGGGTATTTGGGGTATTTTAGGCCTTTTAGGCCTTCTCAGTCATTAATTGTCTTTGGAATATTTTTGGTCTTTGAGGTATTTTAGGTCTTCGGGGTATTTTGGGACTTCAGGGTATTTTGGGTCTTCGGGTTATTTTGGGTCTTTGGGGTCCATTGGGTCTTTTCAGTCTTTTTAGTCTTTAGGGTCTTTTGGTTCCTCTGGGTCCTTTTGGTCCACGGGGTCTTTTGGGGTATTTAGGGTCTTATGGGGTCCTCTGGGTCTTCGGGGTCTTCTTGGTCTTGTAGGTCCTCAGGGTGTTGGGGGGTGGGGGGGTTGCGGTCGTTTGGGTCCTCTGGATACTTTAGGTTAAGTATTTCAGGTTACATTTGTGGGTGGTCAGGTAAGCTGTCCAACCAATGGGTGAAGTGTGGCAAACTCCAAGCCCGCTTGGAGTTTGCAAAAAAGCACCTAAAGGACTCTCATACTGTGAGAAACAAGATTCTGTGGGCTTTCATGCGTCTTTCACTGAGGAGAGGCTTCCGTCTGGCCACTCTGCAATAAAGCCCAGATCGGTGGAGTGTTGCAGTGGTGGTTGTTCTTCTGGAAGTTTCTCCCATCTCCACACAGGATCTCTGGAGCTCAGCCAGAGTGACCACCGGGTTCCTGGTCACCTCTTTTACCAAGGCCCTTCTCCCCCGATTGCTCAGTTTGGCCGGGCGGCCAGCTCTAGGAAGAGTCCTGGAGGAATAGAAGAGTCCTGGAGAAGAGTCCTTCGACAATGGAGGAATAGTTGATCAGAGTAGTGATGGCAATGTATGAGAGAGCGCACACAGCTGTAAGGATGAAGGACGGGAACAGTGGTGAGTTTGAGGTGAAGGTGGGAGTGCATCAGGGGTCGGTACCAAGTCCACTACTATTTGTAGCTGTGATGGAGGTGCTGGCTCAGAACGTGAAGGAGGGTTTACCATGGGAGTTGTTGTATGCAGATGATCTGGTGTTGATTGCGGAAAGTATGGATGGAAGGAAAAGATGAACAAGTGGAAGGAATATCTGGAGACAAAAGGTCTGAAGGTGAATGTCGGAAAAACGAAGGTGATGGCAAGTGGTAAAGCATGTGGTGAGGTGGAAAGAACTGGGAAGTGGCCCTGTGCTGTGTGTAGGAAGGGTGTCGGAGTGAACTCCAAGTACAATGTGCGCAGAGTGGGTTCATCAAAAATATTGTGGTCTGAGAGGGTCATTAACGAGTGTGGCAGCTACATTCAAGTGTAAGGTGTGCACAGAGGGAGCTGCAGATGGCGGAAATGTTGAGTTGGATCTTGGAGACGGCGTGAAGCTGGAAGGTGTGAAAACATTTTGCTACTGTTGGAGTTCGATGTCCGCTGTCCAATAAGAACTTAGGACAAACGCCTTGAGAATATGAGCCGTTTTTATTACGGAGCAGTTACACATGCGGGAAAATAGGAGGGCACGAAACTGGCCGGTCCTTTCTCGAAATATATTTACCAGCGCATCCTGTATATATACACAGGGGTTTGCGCAAAAAAAGATAATATATCTCCGCTGGGAGCTTGCCCAGAGGGTTTAGGCACATGCCCATAGCATCACACCAATCCCCTCAAGGTTCACCCTTCTCAGTTGCGGATGCCATTACACTATAAGACAAGCATTTCTGTGTTCAATTCATATGGAAAATGCAAGTTGGCTTTGCAGAGGGGCTACAATAACACATTTGAGAGAACATCGACCTACATTCTGTTCTAAAAGAATGGAAGGCCAAATTTAAAATGGAAGTAAATGAAATTACTTCGACAATTCCTTTCTCCTGTTCAGATATTAAATAATAATAAAAAATTAATATCATAGAATATTCTCTATGGATTGCCATTAACATTTCAGATCTGCAACGAAGATGTCTGGTCCGATGAAGATGTGCTCCACTAGAGGGCGACCAACTCCCCTGCGGAACTGACTCCCCCCATCTCGCACAAACGCGGTCCTTGTAGATAATCGAGGTTAATTTTGGTCCATGCTCATAAGAGACCGCACATGTTGTTGTTCTGGGGAATATATACACAAAGAATTAAGTTAAGCACCCCCCCCCGTTTTTTTACAACCTCGCACATTACAAGTTTGTTGTCGTCACAACAGTGTAATATACCCATGTTATTGCTATATTTTCTGGAGAAGTGATATTATGGTCACATAAAAACATAACAATCATGCCGTTTTCAATATTTTATTCTGAATAATTTAAGGTGAAATTTTTTGGGAATTTTAGGCATATTTTCACCTCAATTTAAGTATGGAGCTATAGGTCCATCACAGACAGTGTGGATGACGTTTATGTTTTCTAACGTACAGTCATTGTTCTGAGAAGACCTCTAGCGATCTTTGCGTCAATAACGTGTGTAGGACCCACGTGATCGGATCACTGACTCAACCCTACGTCTCATAGACCCTGTAAGCCGTCGTATGCGTTGCTGTGGCAGGTTGTTCCATTCCCGATGTAATGCACGTTCCAATTCATCCAGATTGGCTATTGGAGGGACCATCTTCGCAATTTGTCGTCCCAACATGTCCCGAACGTGCATTACATCGGGAATGGAACAACCTGCCACAGCAACGCATACGACGGCTTACAGGGTCTATGAGACGTAGGGTTGAGTCAGTGATCCGATCACGTGGGTCCTACACACGTTATTGACGCAAAGATCGCTAGAGGTCTTCTCAGAACAATGACTGTACGTTAGAAAACATAAACGTCATCCACACTGTCCGTGATGGACCTATAGCTCCATACTTAAATTGAGGTGAAAATATGCCTAAAATTCCCAAAAAATTTCACCTTAAATTATTCAGAATAAAATATTGCAAACGGCATGATTGTTATGTTTTTATGTGACCATAATATCACTTCTCCAGAAAATATAGCAATATCATGGGTATATTACACTGTTTTGACGACAACAAACTTGTAATGTGCGAGGTTGTAAAAAAACGGGGGGGGTGCTTAACTTAATTCTTTGTGTATATAACATCGTCAATCTCCTGTATCATCTGCTCCTGTTTAGAGTACAGAGCATGGCAATTCAACAAAAAGAGAGAGAGACTTCCTTTGTGTCGAAGTCATCCATGGCGTGGGCTTAGGGTGATCCGGAGTAACAGGTGGATCGGGCGGTTCCTCCTCGTCGTTTTCGTTCTCTTTCGCATTCACTTGTAGTTGAGCCAACAGAGACTTAGAGCTAGGAAAACATCTCTCAAGACACAGGCGAAGATGTTTCATAATGAACACAGCAAAGACAAGGCCTACGATTATCGTAAGGCCCCATGAAAATCCAAGACAATATGGTGTACCCAAAGCTGCCGAACCATCCAGAAAGCCAATTTGTTATACCCAGATCCTCCCTTCTAGTCCGAAGTTTTGAGTTTTGTATATCATTCAGTATCAAGATTTCCGGTGCCACTTAGCTCAAATAGCAGACTCCCTTCCAGTTATCAAATAAATAGGGGTAAGCTTTATCTCCGCAAACAAACATTGTCCCATGTGGAGAAATCATATGATTTGAAAGACATCTCATGCCCTCTGATTTTACCCTCTTAATTAAACTGCTGAAACCTCTCAGATCTTTGATGACCCTTTAATTTCCCCAAGACCCTGAAGACTGCCAAGACCCCTGAATGCACCAAAATACCCTTAAAGACCCAAAAGACCACGAGGACGCAAAATACCGTGAAGATCTAAAAGACCCCGAATATCCAAAAGGCCCTGAATACTCAAAACACCCTGAAGACCGAAGAGACCCTGAAGACCCCAAATAATTTTGCAGTAAACCAAAAAAATACACCGAAATGGTCAAAGATGCCTATCCCTCTGAGATGACATGTGGTGACTAAAGCTTTTTCCCAATCCAACCCATCCTCTTGGTTCTGGGCGACACTTGGCCTCAATCTGTATCAGGCTTGGGTTCTCTTGAAGGGCATTTACAACATTGTGAGTGCAGGTGGACCTTCCCAAATCTATCCCACTTTGATCTTTATTCATGAAAGCCAAGTTCATTCCCCCATTGCTGGCCATACATCTTGTTTCAGTAGCACTTCACTATGTACTGGCAGTGTCTCTATCATGACTACCAGCAACATCTGTGTGCTGGTGTGTTGTGCTGGTGGTGTGCACCATGTTGTGCCTCTATGGATCTCCGTTGCTGAAAAACAAAGACTTTGGACAAGAGCCTTCATTTACCTTCTGATATAAAAAAACAAAAAAACAATTGCCTTGTAGGTTTTGATTGGTGAACCAATTCAGTGACCCAAGAGGCTAATTCTTTAATTTTCAGGTTAATCGGATGAAAATTAACGATTTTATGTGATGCTGACCTTTGACCTTTTGACAAAATTATGAATTTGCCTTTCCTGTATTATCGTAATCAGTGAGATACCCGTGCTATGCACGAGTGGGAGGCCAGAAGCAAACAGGCAATGCAGATACGGTGAATGCTAAAGCATGAAACCAATAAATTCCACATTCCTGTCGCACCCTCAGTCGCACGTCAGACATGGACAGCAAGTTCGTGAAGAACTTCCATGAAAAATGTACCGGTTCACAAACAAACGGGTACGTTCACGTATAGAAACATCAATCGTGGGTCCGTGGCGAATCTGCATATGGCGATCCGCGAAGTTCACGTTCAGAAAGTAGAAACCATCACGGCATGTCGTCATTCACTTGAACTCGATATTTCTTTTTTTATTCCAAACAACATAACTCCAATCACAAATTAATCACAAAATGAACTTTTAACAACATTGTTAATGTTTCCTTCATTGTAAAAACTACCAAGTCAACAGTTAAAGGATTTTGAGCCGATAGGTGTTACGGCCTTGGCAAGATCGATGGAGACAGCGATCTGTTAGCGCATACACTGCCCAAATAGCTATGTGGAATTCTCTCGTAGAGATTAAACTCACGTCATTTGAACTTTGGCTGAGGTAATTATTTACTTTAAATGATGTTTATATACGAATCAAAAAGTAGATAATTGGTTTTGGGTCGTCCTTTCTGCATATCTCGTGGGATTGTGAGTTGGAAAGACGACCGTGATGGTGGGGAGGGGGTTGGCATTCTCTCAAGCAGGGATTCAACGCATCAACCCATGTCCTTATAAAAGGTCTTTGTCCGAGGTCACCGAGTCCGATCGGTGCAGCTGTGCAGCGATCGGTGCAGCTGTGCAGCAATCGGTGCAGCCGTTTGTGCGGCACCCGGGAAAATAACATTATGCGGGAGTCCAAACCTGAAAATGTTGGAGGCCAAGGCTGAAATTGGAAAAACAATATACCCTATTTTACTCCATGAGATCCCAGGATTACCCACCCAAAATATTGTTGTGATCGGTTCAGCCGTTTTTGCGGTACCTTCGAACGGACGGACAGACGGATGGACAGATGGACATTTGGTGAATTATAGTAAGATAAAGGTTTGGTGAAAATTTGATGACAATAGCTGAAATGGTAAAAATGTTATGGCCTGGACAGACAGACACACAGACAGACACACAGAAGTGATTACAAAACCCCGTCTTCTGCTGCGCAGGGGACGGGCGAGCAAAGGTGGAAATGTGAGGGCGGAAGGAAAAAGAACAGTGAGGGCCTAGGCCGACCTTTCACAACATGAGGAGCAAGGAAAGGAGCAAGGTTTCCTGGAGCAAGGAAACGTCTTGGAGCTCTCTGCACGGCAGCAAAAGTTATAGTATTTTTTCCATTCGTGTTCGTCAATTCCTACTCGTTTTTTTATTGTGCATGTGTTGCAGGGTGTTTTCCAGTTGGTGTTGATTTGCAATTCTTGCAAACTTTTGTGTAATTTAATCCTTTTCTGTCCCACCGCGTGCGCGGCCTAGTTTATCTCGGCTTCCCTACCCCCATAGGTGTTCTGTGAATTTAAGTTCTTTCCTTCGCTGTATTGCTTATTTCTTAGATTTTCTCTTCTCCCCCTAACTTCCCCGAACATCGACCACTTGTCTAACGTTTTAAATCTCTTCAAAGTCTCTTCACGTCTCTTCTCGTCTCGGGAAGTCACGTGACGTCACGTCTCTTCAAAGCTGTGCATGCGCGCACGCTTTCGAAGTTAATAAGTAACTGTTCACAATTGTGTTTTTGTCGTAATACCGGCTTTACCACAGGTCGAAACTTTATCTTTCTTTCGGTGTGTATGTAACTATTGGTGTGTCTCTAATAGTATTCTTGGTGTTGGTTTTTCATACCTGTGTACAGAATCGTCGGTTTCCTTTCGGCGCTCGCAATTCCTTTCGGTCTCTATTTTTCACGTTCCACGTTCGGTCTCTGTTTGTTTTCATCCCAACTCAAAAAAAAAAAAAAAAAAAAAAAATAGATATATATATACCCTTCTCTGTTCTTATCCGTTTCGTTCTTATTTGTTCGTTCGTTCTTTGTTCACGTCGTTAAAAAATGTTCCATCTGTCCCCTGAAGAA
The DNA here is from genome assembly GCF_964187855.1 of Myxine glutinosa. Taxonomy (NCBI): domain Eukaryota; kingdom Metazoa; phylum Chordata; class Myxini; order Myxiniformes; family Myxinidae; genus Myxine; species Myxine glutinosa. Next base: position 63,142,256 of record NC_136264.1, on the reverse strand, counting down.
TGGTATTCTGTCATATTCTATAACACCTTTTTCTTCTTGTTCTATAAAAGGATGCTTTCGACTTGCTCACCAAATCTATTCATTCCAAAAAAAAATTCCATCTCTTATAGTGCATCTTTCATTCATTCCCTAAACTCTCCAGAACTCCACCCATCCTTCAGCATCCTCAAACGTATTTTTGACTCGAAGGTCGCAAGGATCTCATTTTGCAATAAATGTTCGTTTCCCATTAATCGTACATTTTTCAAAATCCAATCTCACCCCTCCCCTCCAAATCTTCACCATCACCCATCCCTTTCAAATCTTCCCCCTTGCCCCTCCCCTCCAAATCTTCCCCATCACCCATCCCTTTCAAATCTTCCCCCTTGCCCCTCCCCTCCAAATCTTCCCCATCACCCATCCCTTTCAGATCTCCCCCCCTTGCCCCTTCCCTCCTAAACTCCCCCCACACCCCTCCCCTCTGAGACCCTCCCTCACTCCTCCCCTCCTAGACTCCCCTCTCACCCCTCCTCCTCAAAGCGTCCTCCCCGCTTCTTCCCCCTTCCAACTCTCACCTTCAGCTCCCTCAACCTTCTGCCTCACTCTTCCCCCTCCTCAAACAACACCTCACTGCGCCTCACCCAATTACCATCAAACCTTTTGTCCGCCCCATACTTCCCTTTCTCCAAGCTGTTCTGAAATCTCTGACGCACCTTCAACAGCTCTCCCTACCTCTTCCTCCTCTTCCACATCATACCGTACCGCTCCCCCCCCCTGTTCTGTATCCGATGCTCCCCCTTCCTCTTCTTTAACAGTATGGACCTCAAACATCCGGGGCCTTCACTCAAACTTGACTGATCTCTCCATACAGGTTGCTTCTGACAAACCAGACGTGATCTGCTTAACAGAAACTTTCCTCCTTCATGATGTCTCTGATTCCTTGGTATCTCTCCCAGGTTACTCCCTCCTCCGGTATGATAGACCTGAGCCTCGTCCTGGAGGGGGGGTTGCTATCTTTATAAAAAACTCTCTTCCTCACTCGCCCTGCACTGCCCTCTCTCCACCTCACCCCCAGGAATACCTTTGGCTACGGCTTCCCCTTCGCTCCCACCTTTTGTTCATATGTGTGTTGTACCGTCCACCAAACAGTGATGACTCCATCGACATCTTGCTGTCTGATAACATGGACCAACTTCTATCTACCCATCCCAACTCTCTCTTCCTCATATGTGGTGATTTCAATTGTCACCATGCCAGTTGGCTGGGTGTGGGTACCTCTCTCACAAGCCATGGCTCTTCAGCAAAGGACTTCTGTGACTCACTGGGACTGACACAATCTGTCAATTTCCCGACCCGGATCTCAATCAATGGAGCATCTTCTCTTCTGGACTTGGTTATGACTAACTTCCCTGAAAATATCTGCTGCTCTTCTTCTGCTCCAATCGGCTCATCTGATCATGTGCTTGTTAAAGTGGACATCTCTCTGACCATTCTCAGAGAGCCTCCTCAGCGTCGACGAGTCTGGCATTTCACTCAGGCCAACTTCAAGCAGCCATCAATCATCTGGACTGGTCTCCCATCTCTACCGCCTCTGACATCAACTCATCCTGGGAATTCTTCCAAAGTAAACTGCTCTCTCTCATGCACAGATTTATCCCATCTCGTCTTCAGTTGTCATACCCTTCCTCCCGTCCATGGTACACGGAATCTTGTGGTGAGGCTATTGCCCAGAAACAACTTGCTTTCGTCTCCTGGAAAGCAAATCCAACGGAAGGAAATCTCATTTCCTTTCACAAAGCCCGAAACAAGTGTGTGTCCACCCTCAGGAGAGCCAGGAAACAATATCTATCCGTTCTCAGGACAGAACTCTCTTATCTGTCTCCCTCTTCCAAATCCTGGTGGCGTCTGGTCAAATCTGTTTCTGGTGTTTGTTCCCCCTCCATCCCCTCCCTCACCTCAAACGGCCACACGGCTGACTCCGCGCGTGAAAAAGCTGAATGCCTCAACTCTGTGTTTGCCTCTAAATCTTGTGTCCCAAACCCATCCCTCTCTGTACCCACCGTACCCAGTCGTACCCAGCTGCTCCTGGACTCTGTGTCCTTTCCTCCTGACAAGGTGGAAAAGTTTCTGTCAACCCTCGACTCTGATTCTGCAACTGGACCTGACGGCATCAGCCCACGGGTCCTAAAATCTTGTTCTTCCGCTCTTTCACTCCATCTCTCTGTTCTCTTCACACTCTCTTTTGCTCAAGGTCATCTGCCATCTGCTTGGAAATCTGCCAACATCACCGCTTTGCACAAAAAAGGTGCAAAAACAGATCCTAGCAACTACAGACCAATCAGCCTTCTCTCAATTATCAGTAAAGTCATGGAATCCATCATTGCTTCAGATATGAAATCTTTCCTCTTCTCCAATGGCTTGATCTCTGATCATCAATTTGGTTTCAGACCTGGTCACTCTACTCTGGACATGCTGCTTCTGCTTTCTCAGCAATGGATGGAGGTCCTCAATGCCAAACAGGAAATTCGAGCTGTCTCCCTTGACATATCACGTGCCTTCGATACGGTCTGGCACCCCGCCCTGCTCACCAAACTCTCCTCTGTTGGTATCCATGGAAATCTCCACGCATGGCTGGCGGACTTCCTCTCTAGTCGTAGTCAACGTGTGACGCTGAATGGGTTTCTCTCATCTCCTCTTCCTGTTCAGGCTGGAGTTCCCCAAGGCAGTGTTCTGGGCCCTGTGCTTTTTCTGGTCTTCATCAATGATCTCCCTGACTCTCTTGAAAATCCTCTCTATCTCTTTGCTGATGACTCTACTCTCTGTCGCTCCATCCTTCATCCCTCAGATCGACAGTCTGCAGCCTCCTCACTCTCTGCAGACCTGGACAAAATCACAGACTGGGCAAACAAGTGGAACATGTCTTTCAATCCTGACAAATCTCACACTCCTACAATGTCTCTCCGAAAAGACCGACTGGACAACCCTCCCATCTACTTTCTGAATAATCCTCTCCAAGAAGTTCTGTCACTCAAACTTTTTGGTCTCACTATCTGCCATGATCTTTCCTGGGAAAACCACATTTCAAATCTGGCCTCCAAAGCCAGTCGCCGACTGGGCATCCTCCGTCGTGCGAAGTTCTTCCTTGGCACACCTGAGCTCCTCACCACGTACAAGGCTTTCATCCGCAGCTCAATGGAATACTGCTCTCCCCTCTGTCACCTAGCTCGTCTCCTGTCACCTGTCTCTGTCTCCTGTCACCTGTCATCTCGTCCCTGTCGTCTCCTGTCACCTGGCTCTGTCACCTAGCTCTCTGGGCTCTGTCCCGCAAATATTCGTACAGGTCGCACAAGATCTGCCTGCAACCCTCTTATGGTTAAACTGCCAAAATCTCGGCTCTCTGCTCACCTTCGCTCCTTCATTCCTCTTTTCTCCCGCCTCTGGAACAAACTCCCTCACTCTCTTCAATCCCACTCCACCCTCCAGGTCTTTAAAACAGCTGTTCACCACCATCTCTTATCTTCCCCCATCCAAAACCTTGATCTTTTCTATCCCCGTTAATTTCACCCCAATTCCACTTTTTGAAATACCAACTTCTGACCTGGAAGTCCTTGGTGCCCTTGTGTTTTATACTTCTCCCACCCCCCACCCCTCCACACCTTCCCACGCCTCCTCCCCCCGAGCCCTCTCCCTCCCACACATCTCCCTGCTCTCAAATGTTGTGTGCTCTCAAGTGTTTGTGTGCTTCCCATTCTCTTGTCTTCCGCTCCCTCTTTTTATATATTTTGTTTGTCTGGTTGATTTGTTTGTGAAGTAAATGTCAGCTCTTTCACGAGCCTCGATTCAGTATACAAAAAAAAAAAAAAAAAAAAAAAAAACATGGCCAGGGATGGTTTTGCAAGCTTATTGCAATACTGGTTTAATCCCGGTCCAAAAAGTATATTCACTAACAACAGAAGCAGTTACTATATGCCCTGCTTGCAAAGTTTTTTTATCACAGGTAAAATAAAATTATTCAAAATGTATCCAAGCTACTTCCTCCTTGCACACAAGCAGCACAAGACTTCAAATGCCTTTCCAAATGAGATAAACGTCCATTAAGGCAGAATTTTGAAGCAATCCAGTGTTTATAATTAAATAATGATCTTTTCCTTTTTGGATGAGCCTTTCTTTCACTTGGTGAATAACTCCATTCTGTGGGCAACACTTCCTGACTTCAGCAGCATCCAGGCCGCAATTGCATCAGTTAAACCTTAATGGAAAAGGGATCGATAATTGGGTTTATACCCAGAAAATGATATTTAGACCATCTTTATTGTCTCCTTCCAGAAAGATGTCTGGATATAATCATCCTGGAAATTTCTACAAGCAACATCTGTCAGAAATAGGCCTACCGGAGCTTCTTTGCATTTGTTTAAATAGCAAACCAGACAAGTCTGCAAAAACTTGTGCTCGTTGAAGTGTGCACTGTGAAAGACTTCCTTTTAGTGGGGGGCCGTGCATGGGTAATTTTTTCTTTTCATGTCAAATTGATGCAAAAGTTTCGTTTTCAGTACCAATTTGAAGGTAAGGGCCTATAGAACAATTTTGGTTCGAGTGTCAAGCACTCAGATCAAAAATGGGGCTTCTGGGGACGTGGGGGTTTCCTGACCCCCCACCGGGCTATGTGAAATATGGAAACTGTTATAACTTTTGATTGGATGATCCGATCTGAACATATGAGGTATGTATGGATTCAGGATCAGGAGTAGCAACTTGTATTTCAAGCATATTGCCCATGGAAGCAATAATTTTGCCGGTAATTATACTCGGACCCAATGATATAGTGACATTTTTATTTATCTTTTACCTGTGCTACAATATGGTGGTGAGTAACTGCTTAGACAATTGCTTGAATAACTCCTTGAACAATAGTTTTAATAAGAAAGTGGCTTACAAATCGACCATATATACATGTCAGTATTGGAAATTGTTCTGGTCCAGCTACTTCTCGCATTTGCACTTGCACAGACGTGGGCACTTCAACTTTGCCCTCATGCACTTGCACAGAGCGCAGGTACTTGTGCAAGTGCACTTCAATACAGGTGGATTACATCCTTGGCTAGGGGCAGCGAGGTCCAAATGGGAAGCAGCTTGCCGTCCACTTCCTTCCACCCATGATTAGTGGGGTTGTTGACAGGCATCATGGACCTTTGGGCTGTTGTCCAGATGCTCGCTTGGAAGATGCTCCTTTAGAGATGTTGATCCAAAGCATCACTCATTGGGGGAATTCTCTCCATGTCCCGAGTCTTCTGTGAGAACACCCTCATTCGGACGAGGTCAACGTCATTGTCCTCGATTGACTCATTGGAGTACAGCCCACAGACAAAGTTCATTGCCACTTCTTTCAGCCTTGGCGATGTTTGGAATGGAGTGTCGACGATAGTTGCAAATTCCTCCATGAGGGATGGCACTTCGTGCATCAACCTGCAGCAGTATCGCTTACCCTAAAACCTGAAGGAGGACGTGCTGTCTGATCCAGTGAATGCGTGGAAGAGGGCCATGGCTTTGCACGTTGGCATGCCCAGGTTTGTGGCGATAGTGTTCAGGTAGATCATTCTGGTTGTCTTTCCCGCTTTGAAGGAGATCCAGATTTCTGCGGCCGGATTCAGAGCCTTGATGTGATGGACATTACTCAGAAGGATTACGACAACATCTGTCTCCAGTATGAACCATCCCAAGTGACGGTGTTTGGAGGGCGTGGAGGAAATGCACTAGGACATGAGTGTCAGCTTCCTCATGGTTGCATTGATCCATTGGTGGACTGTTTTCAACATGGTGGACTTGATCACCTGCAGTGATGTAGACATCCTTGTCATCTGGGAACTGTCCTTCTGTTATCTTTTTGACAGGAATGAGAACAGTTCCTTCTTGCTATCAACGTTCGCCAGAAACTTCTGCCAATTTCCTGGGATTTTGGCAGTACCAGATATGCGTTGTCAGGTGCCTGTTCCTCGTTTTTCCCTTGTGCCTCCTTTGATTGTCCCAGACAATGTCTACTCTTGTCGATCTTTTCAAGTCGTGGTGAACTCTTGGGCAGAATACCTTGTCGAAATATGAATCACAGGTGTTTCCTTGGACAGTTGTACCAGGAAGTGAGTGTATCAGTACTCCACCGTCAATAACAATGAAGTCGTAAACATCTGGCGCAACTAGCTCCTCGTCGACAGAAATGGTGCTACTCGTACTGGCTTCCACGATGTATACCAACAAATCTGACTTGGTTCAAGAGTTGAGGGACCCTTCGGATGACAACGCAGGTGGGTATGGGGAAGATTCGTGACGAAAAAAATGAGTTTATATGAGTATATAAACTTGAAAAAATGTTCTTTTGTGTCCGAACATATATGAGTAAAAAAAAAAAAAAATTTTTTATCTGAGTGCTTGACACTCGAACCAAAATTGTTCTGTCGGCCCTTACCTTCAAATTGGTACTGAAAACGAAACTTTTGCATCAATTTGAAATGACTGAGGGTCCGAGCACCCCACTGTTTAGATCGAATGGCACGACTGCTGTCTCGCATATTTGGCCAGGCGTTCTGCGGATAGGGCCGTGGGATGTATTTTCACGTTAAACACCCTATGGGAATATCTCAAAAGCAGTCGGCCATTGTATCCAAATAGACAAGCTAAATTCCCTGCCTGGAGATTGAATGAGACATGTAAGTTGCTGATAATGGGAAGGAATGGCAATAATAGGGTTCGTGCATAGAGGATAAATTGTAGGTGTCCAAGATAGACAAAGCATTTGTTGTAGCGGAAGTCTGCGATACTGCCTTGTACCTACATAGACCGATCTCTATATGTCTAACTGTGAGGTGCTAGCTCAGCTGCTTTGGATAATTTTTCATAGTCCATTTGTGTGCAAACAGTTTATTGACGCATCTTGCACAAGCAGCAGGGAGTGGTTTCTGAAGGTGGGGCAGACCAGAGCCCGGAGTGGACTGCAAGAACCTGCATCAGCACTGTTACGATGGTGAAGCCTTTTAGTGAGAGTGGCCTCGGCTTCGTTGCTCCCAGGAGGAAGTGAGCCCAGAAAATGGATGTAGAGGGCTTCTGTCGGTTTCCAAGGGGAAATTGAGCAGTGTCTGTGTCTAAAAATATCAAATGATAAATACTTCAAGGATATGCATTTATTGAGAAATCTATTCCAATAAACTAAGAACAAATTCCAATGAATTTTATTAGTTCCTGCAACTGTCTTCTATTCTAACATCTTACCAGTCTCATCTTCCACTCCATGACAATGGCCCTCAACTTTTCATTAAATGTAATTTTTTCTCTATATTCCAGAAATCTCCAGTTCCAGACCATCTCATTTTAGTTGCTTATTTCCACTGTTTCTGTCTATCTCTGTCGAAACTGTAGGTTTCTGTTCCGATTCATGTTCTAAAGTGCTCAAAATGTAAAATTCAGTTTAAATCAATTAGTTCCTCGATCATGGACTTACGTCCATCAGACAGAGACCCAGGGTGAACTAGTTGCTTCACCCCACTTTGCGCACGGGGTAATGGAAGACCAAATGCTGCAATGGAGTCAGCAGAAGGAACCCGAATAAGCAAAGAGCAAAGATAGTCATCAGGAGGAACCTCGATAGGATTGGAGTTTCAACTGCCCTTCCTCTACCATGAAACCAATCCGTTGTGATTTGTGTTCGTTGTGTATCCAACTGATGGGGCGCATCTGGATTCCGATCCTCACCAAAATTGAATAAATTCTTCGTCACACACGCAGCCTTTCCACCAACTTTCCTACGAATCCGTCCACAACTCCTTGAGATATCCTGCTATATGTCGGTTTGGCCCTATTTCTCAATGGTGAAGAATCGCTCACAAAATTCTAGTATCCGGATGGGAATCTTCACCAAAATCTAATCATTTTGTCCTTGTCACACAATCAACCTCTCCAGAAAATTTCGTGCAAATTCATCCACAATATTTTGAGATATCCTGTTCACAAACAAACAGACAGACAGACAGATGAAAAATCACTCATAGAGCGACACTTGGCAAAACAGAACAAAGTAGAATGGCACTCAGAAGAGAATCCTTTTGACCTCAAAAATAATTAGTGGTTGAATTCAGTGACATATGCAAATCGTCATCAAAGTTTAAGTTAATCGGATGAAAATTGTCAATTTTAGAAATTTGGCCTATGTTAACCTTTTGGCCTATGTTGACCTCAAAAATAGTTGGTAGTTCATTTCAGTAAGCTGATATGAAAATCCTTTTCAAATTTCAAGTCAATCGGATGAAAATGGAGGATTTTAGAAATTTGAAAAAAGTGGTTGACCTTGTGACCTATATTGACCTCAAATAGTTGTTGGTTGAACTCAGTTAGCTGATATGTAAATCCCATTCAATTTTCAAATCAATCGGATGAAAATTGAGGATTTTAGAAATTTGAAAAAAAGTGGTTGACCTTTGGCCTATGTTGACCTTTTGACCTTAAAAATATATAGGATTTTGTCGAACCACGAACTCTACCATTTGGTGAAGTTTCGTGAAGATCGGTTTAAAATTGTGACCTGTAGGCAAGTATAAGTGAGCGGACAGACAAACACACAGACACACAGACACACACACACACACACACACACACACACACACACACACACACACACACACCACACACACACACACACACACAGTCACAGTCACACACACACACACAGTCACACACACACACACAAACCGGAGTGATCAACATACTTGCAAAAAAAAATTAAAAAAAATTGGCCAAGTAAAAAAGGGTGAAAACATAACCTCCATGCACCTTTGGTGGTGGAGGTAATTTTTTTTCTTTTTCTTGTATACAAGATTGAGGCTCGTGAAAGCCAACATTAATCACACAAAAAAGTCAGACACACAAAACATATAATAATGGGAGCGGTAGACAAGCTGGGAAGAGAGGAGGAAGCACACAAACACAACATTTGAGAGCAGGGACATCGTGAGATCTGTGGGAGGGAGAGGGCTTGGGGGGGAGGCATGGGAAGGTGGGGGGGGGGGTGTGGGGGGTGGTGGGAGAAGTATAAAACACAAGGATACTGCAAGGACTTCCAGGAAAGAAGTTGGTATTTCAAAAAAGTGGATCTGAGGTGAACTAGCGGGGGTAGAAAAGATCAAGGTTTTGGATGGGGGAAGATAAGAGATGGTGGTGAACAACTGCTTTAAAGACCTGGAGGGAGGAGTGGGATTGAAGAGAGTGAGAGAGTTTGTTCCAGAGGCGGGAGAAAAGGGGAATGAAAGAGTGAAGATGAGCAGAGAGCCTATATTTTGGCAGTTTAACCATGAGAAGGTTGCTGGCAGATCTTGTGCGACCTGTAGGAATATTTGGGGGACAGAGCACAGAGAGAGCTGGGGGAGCAAGGCCGGAGAGGAGTCGGTAGAAGACAGAAAGACCATCAACCTGCCTGCGGTGAGTGAGTGAAAGGCCCTCAGAGTTAGCTTCATCGCGGGAGATTTCAATGATTCTGAAAGCTTTGGTTTCAACAGCGTGAAGCCGAGCTAGGTGTGAGGCAGGAGCACCGGCCCAGAGGGGAGAACAGTATTCCATTGAGCTGTGGATTAAAGCCTTGTATGTGGTGAGGAGCTCAGGTGTGCCAAGGCAGGACTTCGCCCGACGGAGGATATCCAGTCGGCGACTGGCTTTGGAGGCCAGCTTGGAAATGTGGTTTTCCCAGGAACGATCATGGCAGGTAGTGAGACCCAAAAGCTTGAGTGACAGAACTTCTTGGAGACGATTGGCTGAGAAAGTAGATGGGAGGGTTGTCCAGTCTGTCTTTTTGGAGAGACATAGTAAGAGTGTGAGATTTGTCAGGATTGAAAGACATGTTCCACTTGTTTGACCAGTCTGTGATTTTGTCCAGGTCTGCAGAGAGTGAGGAGGCTGCAGACTGCAGATCTGAGGGCTGAGGAATGGAGCGGCAGAGAGTGGAGTCATCAGCAAAGAGATAGAGAGGATATTCCAGAGAGTCGGAGAGATCATTGATGAAGACCAGAAAAAGCACAGGGCCCAGAACACTGCCATGGGGAACTCCAGCCTGAACAGGAAGGTGAGATGAGAGAAATCCATTCAGGGCCACACGTTGACTACGACCAGAGAGAAAGTCCGCAAGCCATGCATGGATATTTCCATGGATACCATAGGAGAGTTTGGTGAGCAGAGCGTGGTGCCAGACCATATCGAAGGCACGTGATATGTCAAGGGAGACAGCTCAGATTTCCTGTTTGGCATTGAGAACCTCCATCCATTGTTGAGACAGCAGAAGCAACATGTCCAGAGTAGAATGACCTCGTCTGAATTCAAATTGATGATCAGAGATCAAGCCATTGGAGAAGAGGAAAGATTTGATATCTGAAGCAAGGATGGATTTCATGACTTTGCTGATAATTGGGAGCAGGATGATTGGTCTGTAGTAGCAAGGATCTGTTTTTGCACCTTTATTGTGTGAAGTGGTAATGTTTGCTGATTTCCAAGATGATGGCAGATGACCTTGAGCAAAAGAGAGAGTGAAGAGAACAGAGAGGGTGAGATGGAGTGGCAGAGCATGATTTTAGGACTCGTGGGCTGATGCCGTCTGGTCCAGTTGCAGAATCAGAATCGAGGTTTGACAGAAACCTCTCCACCTTGTAGTGGAGAGAAGGACACAGACCAGGAGCAGCTGGGTACCACTGGGCAAGGTGGGTACAGAGAGAGATGGGTTTCGGACACAAGATTTTGTGGCAAATACAGAGTTGATGCATTCAGCTTTTTCACATGCGGTGTCAGCTGTGTAGCCATTTGAGATAAGGGAGGGGATGGAGGGGGAACAAACACCAGAAACAGATTTTACCAGACGCCACTAGGATTTGGAGGAAGGAGACAGGTTTGAGAGTTTATTCTTGAGCGTGGAGAGATAGTGCTTCCTGGCATTCCTGAGGGTAGACACACACTTGTTCCGAGCTTGGTGGAAGGAACTGAGATTGCCTTCAGTTGGATTAGCCTTCCAAGAGGCAAAGGCAAGTTTTTTCAGGGCAACTGCCTCACTACAAGACTCACCACAAGTGTACCATGGACAGGAGGAAGGGTATGACAACTGAAGTCAGATGGGATAAATCTGTGCACGAGAGAGCAGTTTACTTTAATTAGGAATAAAAGAGATATAAACGAGAGGAAAATGAACATAAACAAAAGAAAAAGCAAGAATTAGCACAAATAAAGAGAACTGTGAAAAAGTAGAAAAGTGTGAAACACTGAAGGGAGATGTGAAAGCGAAAGGATCAAATATCAAAGATGTCGGGAAGAACTCGATTGATGGATTTCAGCAGTTACTCCCTGATGCTCAAACGCAGTAACAGGTACAAGTTACCTGAGATTCGTCAGTAGGGAAGCACAGTCCACACAGCATGCAGGATATGGTACAAACATAATCAAACATAAGACCAAATACTGCATTGGAGTCATCAGACGGAACCCGAATAAGTGAAGAGCAAAGATGGAGTGATCAGGATGACTGTCCGAAAGGAATTATGATGGCGGATAGTGGATGACACAAAGGTGATCTCGGAGGAGGAGGCTATTTCACAGCACCAATTGGTTGTCTGCGACATAAGAGTGAAAGGTGTCAAGGAGAGCTCGGCGGCTGAAGTACCAACCGAGAATGAAGGTGTGGTGGTTGAAAGAGGTGACGGTGAGGGAGGCATTAAAAGAGAGGCTGAGTATGGTAGTGGTTGATGTGGTTGAGGTTTAAAGTGGTTGGAAGTCAATGAAAGATAGTCTGTTGGGAGCCGTTGGTGAGGTATGTGGATGGACAAAAGGACCACCGAGGCACTCGGAAACATGGTGTTGGGATGATGAAGTTGGAAAGAGGATTGACGAGAAGAGGAAGTTCAAGGCGTGGCAGAAGGCGAAGGGTATGGGGGCAGAAGAGGCAGAGCATGAAAGTTATAACTTATAAGGCAGCCAAGAAGGCTGCAAAGAAAGAGGTAGCAAAGGTGCAGGAGGCATGCAGGAAAATGTTCGGAGAATGCTTGGATGCGGAAGAGGGTCAGAGAGCTGTATTCAGGATTGCAAAGCAGATAGCGAAAGAGAGGTGTGATGTGATGGGGGTGAGCTGCTTGAAGGATGAAGTGGGACAAATCGTTGTGGACCCAGATTAAATTAATGGAAGATGGAAGAGATACATGGAAATGCTGTTGAATGCAGAGAATGAATGGGACGGCAACATCGAGAGTAACCCAGTTTTAGGACCGGCAGAGAAGATAACTGAGAAGGAAGTTGAGGAAGCGATAAAAGCAATTAAGAGAATAAAAGCAGGAGGGCCGACGGGAGTTGTGGGAGATATGTTGAAGGCAGCGGGAAATTGGGGTGTGAAGAGAATGACAGAGATCTGCAATCTGGTGGTAAAAGAAGGCCGCATTCCAGTCGATTGGGAACTGAGTACCCTCATCCCTCTATAAAAGGGGAAAGGTGACCCTCTGGACTGTGGCTCGTATCGAGCGATAAAGTTATTGGAGCATGCAATGAAGGTATTGGAAAGGGTGTTGGAGAGGAGGATAAGGAAGAAAGTGAAGATCAAAGAAATACACTTTCGATTTATGCCAGGAAGAGGAACGACAGACGCGCTTTTTATTGTAAGGCAGTTGCAGGAGAAGTACATGGAGAAGAGGAAGAAGTTGTTTCTGGGGGTTGTTGATCTGGAGAAAGCATTCAATGGGGTTCCAGGCGAAGTAGTGACATGGGCATTGAGGAAGTTAGGAGTGGAGGAATGGTTGATCAGAGTAGTGATGGCAATGTACGAGAGAGTGCGCACAACTGTAAGGACAAAAGACGGGAACAGTGGTGAGATTGAGGTGAAGGTGGGAGTACATAAGGGGTCAGTACTGAGTCCACTACTATTTGTAGCTGTGATGGAGGTGCTGGCTCAGAATGTAAAGGAGGGTTTACCGTGGGAGTTGTTGTATGCAGATGATCTGGTGTTGATTGCGGAAAGTATGGATGGACTGAAGGAGAAGATGAACAAGTGGAAAGAATGTATGGAGACAAAAGGTCTGGAGGTGAATATCAGAAAGACGACGGTGATGGCAAGCGGTAAAGCACGTGGTGAGGTGGAAATAACGGAAGTGGCCGTATGCTGTGTGCAGGAAGGTTGTCGGAGTGAACTCCATTCAATGTACAATGTGCGCAGTTGGTTCATCAACAATGTAGTGGTCTGAGAGGGTCATTAACCAGTGTGGCAGCTACATTCAAGTGTCAGGTGTGCACAGAGGAACCTGCAGATGGAGGAAATGTTGAGTTGGATCTTGGAGACGGCGTGAAGCTGGAAGGTGTGAAAACATTTTCTACCTCGGAGACATGCTGAATGGAGAAGGTGGATCAGACTCGGCAAGGGTTGCTAGAGTGAGATGTGCATGGAAGAAGTTTCGGGAACTCAGTGGCATGCTGACGAGGAGGGGAGTGTCGTTGAAGCTGAAGGGAAAGGTGTATGCTGCATGTGTGGGAAGTGTTATGATTTATGGGAGCGAGACATGGGTAATGAACGTAGAGTAGCAACGAAGGCTGGAAAGGGTGGAAATGCGAATGGTTTGGTGGATGTGTGGGGTGTGGAGTATTGTTCAGAAAGAGGAAGACAAATGATGAATTGCGAAATATGATGAGAATAGAGCCTGTGATGGATGCTGTGAAGAGAAACAGGTTGAGATGGTTTGGTCATGTGTTGAGGAAGGATGAAAGTGACTGGTTGAGAAGAGTGATGGAAATGAATGTCGAAGGAAGTAGAGGACGGGGAAAACCGAGAAAGACTTTGCTGAAGATGGTGGAAGAAGAAATGCGGGCAAGGGGGTTTACAAGGGGAGATGCAGAAAATAGGGCAAAATGGAGAAGATTGTCATGGGGCGCGCAAGGCTAACCCCCGCTCTAGCAGGGAAAATGGCCTTAAAATGCCTGTTGTTTGTTTGTTGTATAGTTGATGACAGACAATTGCAGGAAGATTCTGGTGAAGGGTCATTGAGTTTGGTTCTGAATCGAATCCAAACATCAATGTATGAGCCTCGGAGGACTTAAGGAGTGCAGAATGTCAACCTAATTCCGACAAAAGTGATGAAGAATTGAGTCAATCGGAGCCAGAACACACAAATGAAATGTTTTAACCAATATTTTACAAAAAAATATTTCGAGTGAAAAAATAAATAAATAAGAGTGCCCACTCCGTTCGGTCTTTATCATTAGAAATACATAAACTTTCAACACACACAACAATGCAATGCGGACAATAAAACAAGATATTTTAAACTTTGTTATGCATCCACCCCCGAAGGTGGCCGGAGGCATTATGTTTTCGGGTTGTCTGTCTGTCCGTCCATACAGGCTAAATCTCGTTTTTCTCAGCAACCACATGCCCAATTGAGACAAAACTTTCAGGGTAGGAGTGGCACCCATGCAGAATGTTTTTTATGATAATTGTGACGTCATAGGTCACGTGGTATGGCAGCCATATTGGATTAAACGCAAATAATAATAAAATTATTTCTCGAAATCGCTGAATGGAAACATTTGAAACTTGGTACATTGTCAAGTACTCCCAATGGGGAACAAAATCATGATAATGATGACATCATAGGTGAAGTGGTATACCAGCCAAAAATGATTTAATCGAATTCCTTATCCTAAATGTCTGAAATTGCATGCACATGATCAATGACCCATTTGCATTAAAATATTACATTTATGACATCATCGGTCACATGGTTTGGCAGCCATATTGGATCCATCCCAAAACCTTAAAAAAACACCTTCTCCCAAACCACCAAATCGATTGACTCAAAACTTTACGAGTGTCATTGACTGGGCATGTCGATTAAAAAATGATCACAGAAACATCATTGGTCACATGGTGTGGCAGCCATATTGGATCGAAGAAAAATATTAAATAATTATATCTCTGAAACCACTTACCCTATCAATGCGAAATTTTACAAATATCATCTTTTTTTCTTTTTTTTGTATACTGAATCGAGGCTCGTGAAAGAGCTGACATTTACTTCACAAACAAATCAACCAGACAAACAAAATATATAAAAAGAGGGAGCGGAAGACAAGAGAATGGGAAGCACACAAACACTTGAGAGCACACAACATTTGAGAGCAGGGAGATGTGTGGGAGGGAGAGGGCTCGGGGGGAGGAGGCGTGGGAAGGGGTGGGGGGGGGGGGGTAGGGGGTGGGAGAAGTATAAAACACAAGGACACCAAGGACTTCCAGGTCAGGAGTTGGTATTTCAAAAAGTGGAATTGGGGTGAAATTATCGGGGATAGAAAAGATCAAGGTTTTGGATGGGGGAAGATAAGAGATGGTGGTGAACAGCTGTTTTAAAGACCTGGAGGGTGGAGTGGGATTGAAGAGAGTGAGGGAGTTTGTTCCAGAGGCGGGAGAAAAGAGGAATGAAGGAACGAAGGTGAGCAGAGAGTCTTGATTTTGGCAGTTTAACCATAAGAGGGTTGCAGGCAGATCTTGTGCGACCTGTAGGAATATTTGCGGGACAGAGCCCAGAGAGAGCTGGGGGGGGCAAGGCCAGAGAGGAGTCGGTAGAAGACGGAAAGACCACCAACCTGCCTGTGGTGAGTGAGTGAAAGGCCCTTGGAGTTAGCTTCATCGCGGGAGATTCCAATGATTCTGAATGCTTTGCTTTCAACAGCGTGAAGACGAGCTAGGTGTGAGGCAGGAGCACCAGCCCAGAGGGGAGAGCAGTATTCCATTTAGCTGCGGATGAAAGCCTTGTACGTGGTGAGGAGCTCAGGTGTGCCAAGGAAGGACTTCGCACGACGGAGGATGCCCAGTCGGCGACTGGCTTTGGAGGCCAGATTTGAAATGTGGTTTTCCCAGGAAAGATCATGGCAGATAGTGAGACCCAAAAGTTTGAGTGACAGAACTTCTTGGAGAGGATTATTCAGAAAGTAGATGGGAGGGTTGTCCAGTCAGTCTTTTCGGAGAGACATTGTAAGAGTGTGAGATTTGTCAGGATTGAAAGACATGTTCCACTTGTTTGCCCAGTCTTTGATTTTGTCCAGGTCTGCAGAGAGTGAGGAGGCTGCAGACTGTCGATCTGAGGGATGAAGAATGGAGCGACAGAGAGTAGAGTCATCAGCAAAGAGATGGAGAGGATTTTCAAGAGAGTCGGGGAGATCATTGATGAAGACCAGAAAAAGCACAGGGCCCAGAACACTGCCTTGGGGAACTCCAGCCTGAACAGGAAGAGGAGATGAGAGAAACCCATTCAGCGCCACACGTTGACTACGACTAGAGAGGAAGTCCGCCAGCCATGCGTGGAGATTTCCATGGATACCAACAGAGGAGAGTTTGGTGAGCAGGGCGGGGTGCCAGACCGTATCGAAGGCACGTGATATGTCAAGGGAGACAGCTCGAATTTCCTGTTTGGCATTGAGGACCTCCATCCATTGCTGAGAAAGCAGAAGCAGCATGTCCAGAGTAGAGTGACCAGGTCTGAAACCAAATTGATGATCAGAGATCAAGCCATTGGAGAAGAGGAAAGATTTCATATCTGAAGCAATGATGGATTCCATGACTTTACTGATAATTGAGAGAAGGCTGATTGGTCTGTAGTTGCTAGGATCTGTTTTTGCACCTTTTTTGTGCAAAGCGGTTATGTTGGCAGATTTCCAAGCAGATGGCAGATGACCTTGAGCAAAAGAGAGTGTGAAGAGAACAGAGAGAGGGAGTGAAAGAGCGGAAGAACAAGATTTTAGGACCCGTGGGCTGATGCCGTCAGGTCCAGTTGCAGAATCAGAGTCGAGGGTTGACAGAAACTTTTCCACCTTGTCAGGAGGAAAGGACACAGAGTCCAGGAGCAGCTGGGTACGACTGGGTACGGTGGGTACAGAGAGGGATGGGTTTGGGACACAAGATTTAGAGGCAAACACAGAGTTGAGGCATTCAGCTTTTTCACGCGCGGAGTCAGCCGTGTGGCCGTTTGAGGTGAGGGAGGGGATGGAGGGGGAACAAACACCAGAAACAGATTTGACCAGACGCCACCAGGATTTGGAAGAGGGAGACAGATAAGAGAGTTCTGTCCTTTGAACGGATAGATATTGTTTCCTGGCTCTCCTGAGGGTGGACACACACTTGTTTCGGGCTTTGTGAAAGGAAATGAGATTTCCTTCCGTTGGATTTGCTTTCCAGGAGACGAAAGCAAGTTGTTTCTGGGCAATAGCCTCACCACAAGATTCCGTGTACCATGGACGGGAGGAAGGGTATGACAACTGAAGACGAGATGGGATAAATCTGTGCATGAGAGAGAGCAGTTTACTTTGGAAGAATTCCCAGGATGAGTTGATGTCAGAGGCGGTAGAGATGGGAGACCAGTCCAGATGATTGATGGCTGCTTGAAGACCATGCCAGTTGGCCCGAGTGAAATGCCAGACTCGTCGACGCTGAGGAGGCTCTCTGAGAATGGTCAGAGAGATGTCCACTTTAACAAGCACATGATCAGATGAGCCGATTGGAGCAGAAGAAGAGCAGCAGACATTTTCAGGGAAGTTAGTCATAACCAAGTCCAGAAGAGAAGATGCTCCATTGATTGAGATCCGGGTCGGGAAATTGACAGATTGTGTCAGTCCCAGTGAGTCACAGAAGTCCTTTGCTGAAGAGCCATGGCTGGTGAGAGAGGTACCCACACCCAGCCAAATGGCATGGTGACAATTGAAATCACCACATATGAGGAAGAGAGAGTTGGGATGGGTAGATAGAAGTTGGTCCATGTTATCAGACAGCGAGATGTAGATGGAGTCATCACTGTTTGGTGGACGGTACAACACACATATGAACAAAAGGTGGGAGCGAAGGGGCAGCCGTAGCCAAAGGTATTCCTGGGGGTGAGGTGGAGAGAGGGCAGTGCAGGGCGAGTGAGGAAGAGTTTTTTTATAAAGATAGCAACCCCCCCCCCCCTCCAGGACGAGGCTCAGGTCTATCATACCGGAGGAGGGACTTCTAACACCACTGTTGCATATAGTTTGAAAATGATGATGTCGTAGGTCACGTAGTTTTGCAGCCATCTTGGATAGAAAAACGAACCTCATCCGATCAACACGAAAGTTCACAAACATTATCCCCTACCCATACATATGCAAAGTGTACATTTTTTTTAAAGGTCATATGTCATGTGATGTGCCAGCCATATTAGCTTGAAAGCCGATATCAAACGAAAATCCCTTCTCTGAAACCGCTTCACCGATCGATGTGAAACCTGTCACGGCTGGTGAAAATATGATACTTGAAAACAGCTGAAGGGATTTAAATCAAACTTGTTTATTTTTAGGACAATGAACGAGGGCATCTACCCGTTGTGGGACTATGCAGATACATATTGGCGACACAGTCGCATTGCTCTCGTTTAAATAGAAGTTTGTGCCCGAGTTATTATAATATCCGAGTGATTATATTGTTGTGGATATGAGAATGGTGTTTTTTTATTGTATAGTACATTGTAAAAATATCGCCCTCCTTCCTCCAGTTGTGTATAAAGGTCAAAGTGCATCCCGTAATTAGGTCATAAACAATCATGGTTAGCCAATCATAGATTTCCTCCTTGTTGGTAGTTATTTCCCTATTCTGTGTATTAGGCTAAGGATTTGTCTTCCATCAATTAATACTCCATTGCACTGAATTCAGACAAGGTAGATTCCCTGCACATTCCCCTTTCCTCAATTGCCAACTGCATTGAGCGGTTCACTGAATTCTGCTGCAGCTGTGGGTTGTTGTTTTCGCTCCAAGACTCCATGAGCCACGAGGTCGTCTCGGAGCCAAAGGTGGGAGGAGTCGGCCCAGCGCCGGGGACAAGGCGTGGTCTAGCCAACGCCCCCTCTAAGGGCGGGATCGG
This sequence comes from Myxine glutinosa, assembly GCF_964187855.1. Taxonomy (NCBI): domain Eukaryota; kingdom Metazoa; phylum Chordata; class Myxini; order Myxiniformes; family Myxinidae; genus Myxine; species Myxine glutinosa. The sequence continues at coordinate 63,123,369 of NC_136264.1, read as the reverse complement.
TGAGCCCTCGTGACCAATCAGGGCCGAGGCGAGCTCACCGATGGGCGTGTCCTAGCGGCCGGCGGCTGGATCACCTGGGGGCGATATAAAGTGTGTGCGCATGCGTCAGGACGGTGGTTAGTAGTTGGTTGTTGGTGGCTGAAAGAAGAGACAGCAAGCTTTTTTTTGAGAGAGGGGTTGGTGGTTGGTGGCTGAAAGGACAGTTGTTGCTGAAGGAGGAAGGGTTGATGAAGAAAGAGAGTGGCGTTGGAGGAGGACGAGTTGAGTGTGGCGTTAAGTGGCATTAAAGTGGAGCTGAAGAGCCCGGAGTCCAGCACGAAGCGCCCATCCGCTCGCGGTGAACAATACGCGCCGCTGCACACCAAGGCTTTCCCGCCAAGAACGCGAGTCGACTCCGGGAGCGGGACCTCGACGCCTGCAGTGGCCTGGGCCTTCCCATTCCTCCTTCCAGCCAATCCACTCTGCAATTCCCCATGTGAGTCTGTCTTTGTTTGTTCTGTCCCTGGGTTAATTAAGACTGTAATAGGTAAGCTAGAATTTTCACTGTGTCCTTCTGGTCTGTCCCTCTTTCTGCTTTATTTTATTATCTTTCCTTCTTCCTTGGTTTATTTGGTCCTGTAAATAGTAATAAATTATATTCATATTTCAAACCCTCTTTGTCTTCTTCTTCTTCACATCCGCGTCATCTTTGTCTTTTCCTCATTGAATATCTGTGGCACGATTTGGCCAACGTTCAGAATCGGGTCTAGTCATTGTTAACGGTTCGGGCCGCAGCGCCATCCGCTCGGCAATCCAGTAACATCTTATCCGCGGTCCGTAACAATATATTAGCAATTATTTGATAGTTATGCCTGTGAATTTGTTGATGCTGTAAGGTTAAAGACTGATCGGCTTTCACATTTTTAGAATGTGGGTGTGTTCACGTGTGCCAACACACAGGAATTTAAAACTTTGGGTAACATTGGAGTTATCAATAAGTTCATATTGTCACGTGACGGGTATGACTCACGCCATCTTCCGCTACTCATGAAGATCACCGAACAAATCATACCATAGTCATTCTTATCACATTGAGAAACCTTTCGACTCCATCTCTGCAACAACCTCAACATCTGACAAGTTCAATCAATTTTTTTTTTGGACAACTGCATCGACTCGTTCACCAATTTCACACGTGCAATATTCAGCCTCCATTTCTTTGTTGTAACTTCCTCTTCCAGGTTTAATGACATTGTCACATAAACCAGCGACACAGCGGGGAATTTCTCAACCTCCATGTTTATCGATCGGTGTGAACCGTTTACAAGCTCCTTCTGATATGGTGTCGCACCTCTAACGGGTCACGTGACCTTTTAGCGGACTGTACTGCTTAAGCAGAGCAGTTTAACTTATGATCTAAAACCACATTTCCAAGGTTTCCAAACCTATTCAATGTGAGAATCATTACTAAATATGTGGTCAAATAGCACAAAATGAACCTTTTCCATCGGCTTTACTTCAGAAGGGAGCAGAAGAAAAGCTTCCAACACCGGAAACCGGAAAGATCTTTATTGGGAAGTTTGTATATTCCAACTGAAAGTTTGTCGTATTTTGTGCTCGCGTTTCAACCGCACAGAGGCATCCTCCACAAACCTGATTGATTGCGATCTGCCATGAATTTTCTCAACCAAATGTTGACACAGGTATGCTCTGAGAAAGGTGAAGGGATGATTGTACCTTCTTTAAAGCAAGAGGGCCCACACCGGAAACACCAGTTCACCCTCTTTTCGCACGTTGATTAGCATACCTCTTTCAACATTTGCTTGGGCAAATATTATAATTTCTGATCGAGTCCTCATTTAAGATTAGTTTTCCGTTGTGGGATGAGCGAGAGAGAGAGATAGAGATAGAGATAGAGATAGAGAGAGAGAGAGAGAGAGAGAGAGAAAGAGAGAGAGAGAGAGAGAGAGAGAGAGAGAGAGAGAGAGAGAGAGAGAGAGAGAGAGAGCTGAGTTGCACAGAGTGAGTGCTGCTATGTCATCGTCCTTCACACCAAAATGATCACCATTCTGCGCTGTTGAACTTTGACCCCCAGCATGCCATTGCCCATCATTTTCCACCTTAACCCATTACACCTGCAGCTATGCCTCATTACGTTTATTGCAATTGACAGAGGATCTGCTTTGTTCGAACCTTTGCATGCGGATTCACTTTGGAATGAGGCTCCCAAAACTACCCGAGTTGTCCAGAAGTTTGAAAGGAAGATGATAAATGTACCGAAAGTTAATAAATAAAATGATAAAAGTCCTTCATGGATGAATGGATAATATGACCATTAGGTATATGATGCTTCTTTGAAGCCATACGAGGAACGCAGAGGAGAAACACTATGGAGATCACAAAGACGCTCTCTTATAAATAACGTATAAATTATTTTATTTACATAAGTTCATGTTTACAAAACCCACCAACAATAATAATTGTACACCTTCTGCAAAAGGAAACAATTTTTTTTTCTTTACAAATTCATTTTAAATTCCAAAGGCGGATTTTTTCCAAAATGGCTTGTTCATTTGTGATTTACAGGAGTAAAACGATAGAAATGTGACGTCGGCGGTGTCCGTGATGTCTTTCGGAGGCAAAGATGAAGAGTCATGGCAAGCTGAACCCCGCAGGAGGATTCATTAGCTTATGCAACAAAAGAGAGGCTTGCGTAGTTTCACTTTGGAAAAAGGCCGGCATACCGGGAAAAAGATTGGCTGCAAACGTATCAGCTGAAGCCGACGACAAAGTATGTGTTTTAAAACTTCCAAAACGAAACCCACAAATTGCTTTGTAACAGGAATTTGGTGATGACGTATCAAAAGCTGCCACGACTGATGCTCAGAAAAATATTATTTTTTTCTGTTTCGTAATCCCTGCTCACAAGGCGCTTGTTTGTTTTAATATTACCAGATATCCCTTGGATATAAAAGCTGCTGCCGAGAGGCAAACAAACAGATCTTTTACATACAGCACCTTAAAAAGGGAGAGAGGGAGGCTGGAATGAGAAGAGGGGAAATGCGATCTGCTGCCCTGTCTTCCTTCTCCCGCCTCATACTGATTCGTGGTTCATTATTTGTCCAAAAAATAATACTTAAATCATATATTTTTATAGTGCTGTCCATGCCTTTCTGGCTTACAGGGGTCACAACACTGACGAGTAGGTCATGAGGTCTTGCTAGGCACATGGCTAAGCCCTGTACAAGCACAGGCAAAGCGGGTGGGAGTAGGGGTTCTGCCCAAATTCAAATAACTGCCAACATCTTGTAAAGAAGTAGTTCCCAAATTCAACTTACTTAGGCGTTCAGCAGCAAACCTCATGGCTGCAGCGTAAATGAAATTTCACAAATAATTAACAAAAATCAAATAATTTAAGTCCACAGCAGGCACGACTTTCTCTCCAAGCTCTTGGCATGCATCGCCCTCCCCCACCCACTTTCCAGAATGGCAGTGGACATCATGGCTTTTGAAATACTAGCCACAGACAAGACAGAGTTGAACCATAGACTCTCTCTTTCTCAACCACCACCCTTTCATTTTTGTATCTGATGAAGGTGAGAAGAGAGGTGGAAAAGCGAAGATGATGAGAGCAAGGCAAAGAGACTCATTGTAGGCATCATCCAACTTGACTCTTCTCTACCACTCATCTAACGTCGTGCCCTCGTAGATGTCTCTTCATCCCATCTTCAAATCAACACTGCATCAGTGATTGAAAATGCTGTGCATAAAGGGAGTTTGAAAACACACAAAAAAGTAGGGTGAGCTTCAATCACTTCATACATGGATCTGTTAAAGGCATCATCATTATATTTAAATACAGCAGAGTTCTGTCAAATAAAACATGTGATAAGTCGAACAGAACCTTTAATAAGCAGTCTTGTTAATTTGAATGTACTAAGATGAACGCCATTTGCATGAATATATTTAGTGCTTTCGCCTTAACAAGTGTGACTTATGTTTGTTTGAATGGCATTTGGCTGGATTTGACTTGCTCATGAGCGTACTTGATTTGTGCTCTGCTGCACGGCATGTGACTGACTGCATTTGCGCTTAATAGCGAACAAAATGCCTGACACTGCACAGCTTTTGTCCAAGTCGGCTTAAAGGCCTATACAATGGTTTTCTTTTCAGGTTTCCTCTTTCAAGACAAATTATAAGGAATAATACAGTACTTGGTCAAAGGTATGTGGACACCCCTTATAATTTGCGGATTAGGCTGTTTCAGCCACACCCATTGCTGACAGGTATATATATAATCAAGCACACAGCCATGCAATCTCCATAGACAAACATTGGTAGTAGAATCCATACTGAAGAGCTCAGTGACTTTCAATGTGGCACCGACATAGGATGCCACCTTTCCAGCAAGTCAGCTCGTCAAATTTCTGCCCTGCTAGAGCTGCCCCAGTCAACTGTAAGTGCAGTTATTGCGAAGTGGAAACGTCTAGGAGCAACAACAGCTCAGCCGCGAAGTGGTAGGCCACACAAGCTCACAGAACGGGACCGCTGAGTCCTGAAGCGCGTCATGCGTAAAAATCGTCTGTCCTCGGTTGCAAGACTTACTACTGAGTTCCAAACTGCCTCTGGAAGCAACGACAGCACAACTATTTGTCGGGAGCTTCATGAAATGGGTTTCAATGGCCGAGCAGCCACACACAAGCCTAATATCACCATGCGCAATGCCAAGCGTCGGCTGGAATGGTGTAAAGCTCGCCGCCATTGGACTCTGGAGCAGTGGAAACACGTTCTCTGGAGTGATGAATCACGCTTCAACATCTGGCAGTCCGACGGACGAATCTGAGTTGGCGGATGCCAGGAGAATGCTACTTGCCAGAATGCATAGTGCCAACTGTAAAGTTTGGTGAAGGAGGAATAATGGTCTGGGGCTGTTTTTCATGGTTCGGGCTAGGCCCTTTAGTTCTAGTGAAGGGAAATCCTAACACTACAACATACAATTATATTCCAGACGAATGTGTGCTTCTAACTTTGTGGCAACAGTTTGGGGAAGGCCCTTTCCTGTTTCCAGCATGACAATGCCCCCGTGCACAAAGCGAAGGCCATACCGAAATTGTTTGTTGAGATCGGTGTGGAAGAACTTGGCTGGCCTGCACAGAGCCCTGACTTCAACCCCATCGAACGCCTTTGGGATGAATTGGAACGCCGACTGCGAGCCAGGCCTAATCACCCAACATCAGTGCCCGACCTCACTAATGGTCTTGTGGCTGAATGGAAGCAAATCCCTGCAGCAATGTTCCAACATCTAATGGAAAGCCTTCCCAGAAGAGTGGAGGCTGTTATAGCAGCAAAGCGAAAACCAACTTCATATTAATGCCCATGATTTTGGAATGAAATGTTTGACGAGCACATATGGGTGTGATGTTCGGGTGTCCACACACTTTTAGCCATGTAGTGTATATTAAATGATAATGCTCCATGATAAATTGCAACTATTTAGTCTGGGTTAATTTCTTGACAATTATGAACTGTCGTATTGGTGCTTCGCAGGGATGGTGTTGCAGCATAAAGTGCACCGTCCCTTGAATGGATGTTGAGCTGGGTAAACCGTATGATAACATGAGCTGGTAGGCCTGAACTTTCACACGGTGTCTCTCGATGAACAGGGCTGACTGGGGGGCCCTGATGGTGAAAGGCCGGATCTGGATTTGGACCTGAAATAAAGTCCAATCAGATTTTTCTTGTCAACTGCCCAACTCATCGACCAAGTTTCATCTGAATCCATCGGTAAGCTTTTGTGATATCGTGGCATATATCGTTTTTGGCACTATCTCTCAATTGTGAAGCACCACTTTAAAATTATAGCATCCGAATCCGGATCTTCACCATAATCAAATCAATTTGTCCTTGTCACACACCCAACCTACCCACCAAAGTTCCGTCCAAATCCGTCACCAACTTTTTCAAATATCATGCTATATATCGTTTTTGACCCCACCTCTCAATTAGGAAGATTCACTTAAAAATTGAAAAATTCTTTTATCCAGATCTGGATCCGGATCTTCACCAAAATCGAATCAATTTGCCCTTGTCACACACCCAACCTTTCCACTAAGTTTAGTCCGAATCCGTTAATCAAAATAGTGATCCCACTACATAACAGTGGATCGTAAGAGTGATGAATTGTATACAATACCAATACGAGCAGGATCGCAAAAAGCTTGCAGATGTTTTCTGAAAGCTTTCAGCAATCCTGAAGGACGTACATGAATACAACCGCTCCAAACAAAAGGACACGCGTCATGTTTGTCAGTCCAGCTGCACAAAATGAGTGGAGAGGCCCAGTCCCAAGGACAGCACCCTGATAAATAGCAGCTCTCAAGTGCAGTGGGCAGGACAACAACAGTGTCAGAGGAACTAGTGGGTGGTCTCCTCGGTTGAAAGTGCTCATGCCTCCAGACAAGACCGTGAGAGTAACAATGGGAGAGGATGCCAGAAGGCGCTACCAACCACAGGGATGAATGCTTCAAGCTCTCAGTCTTTTTATGCTCTCCACATTAAACAAAACACCTCGTGTGCCTAGGGCTAACCACGTAGTCACAATACCCACCCTTATCCAGGCATGCCAAGTGTGTCCCTTATATACAAGTGCTGCTCAATGTTGGTTTGGGGATTGTTGCCGAGTATGTGCTTTCTGTACCCCAACATATATGTCACTGTGACTACATTCACAAAATTATTGTATGACGTAGTAATAATAATCAAGAGAATCTTTGAAATGTAAAATCACATAGCAACAAATATAACGTCAAAATGAAAACAGCTGTTCACCACCATCTCTTACCCCCATCCAAAACCTTGATCTTTTCTACTCCGGCTAATTCACCCCAGATACTTTTCTTCTTTTTTTGGAAATTCCAACTTCTTTCCTGGAAGTCCTTGCAGTGTTCATATGTTTTATACCTCTCCCACCTCCCCCAAAGCCCTCGCCCTCCCACATTTCTCCCGATGTCCCTGCTCTCAAATGTTGTGTTTGTGTCCTTCCCTCTCTCTCCCCATCTTGTCTACCGCTCCCCTTGTTTTTTGTGTTTTATGTGTCGGTTTCACTTTTTGTGTGATTAATGTTCGCTCTTTCACGAGCCTCGATCTTGTATACGAAAAAAAATGCTCAACATTTATCAAAATTACCACCTGTAAAATGCATGAAAATTACCATTTTCTTCATTATATTGAATACTTGTGTTCCATTCGGTGAAAGTTCAGGGTGTGATTTCATCTCCTCCGACTATAGCTAAATAATATTTGATGCGTGGTCTCATTGTAACGCACAGTGTTAATACTGCAATGCATTGCTGTGTCATGGGAACTAGGGTGAAGGTCCTTTTTAACATTGTGATACCACAAATTTTCAATTTCTTAAATGGTCTATGGAACAAATCTGTTTGTCTGGAGCGTTTGCATTGTTGTCCTGTGTTTTAATCCTACATCTTTCTGTGCTACAAGTCGGACGTTTTGCTATGAGTTTGGAATGTAACAGCTGAAGTCCAATCACATAACGAAATAAACTGCTAAACCCATAAGTAAACTAGAAGGGCACTCAGTAGAGAGCATACCTCTGCCTGGTTGGCCATAACACTCAATGGTGAAGAATCACTTAAAAAATTGTCTTCACCAAAATTGAATCGATTCTTCCATGTCACACACACAACCTGTCCAACAAGTTTCTTCCAAATCCATCCATAACTTTTTGAGATATCCTGCTATGTATGTGTATCCTACCCAACTCATGTATCTTTTTGGCCCTATCTCACAATGGTGAAGAATCACTTAAAAATTAAATAATTCTCATACCCGAATCCATATTCAGATCTTCACCAAAATCGAAACGAATCGTCCTTGTCAGACACCCAACCGGTCCACCAAGTTTCGTCCAAATCAGTCCACAACTTTTTGAGATATCCTGCGATGTATCGTTTTTGGCCCCATCTCCCAATGGTGAAGAATCACTTTAAAAATTCTCGTAGCCGGATCCGAGTCCGGATCTTCACCAAAATCTAATCATTTTGTCATTGTCACATATGCTACATCTCTGCCAAATTTCGGCCGAATCCGTCAACAACTTCTTGAGATCTTTTGTTCACAAACGTACAAACAGACAGACAGACAGGGGTGAAAACATAACCTCCATCTACCTTTGGTGGCGGAGGTAACTAGAACGCCACTCGGTAGAGCACAAACCTCTGCCAGGCTGAAGCGTTTACGTTTTCTATCCACTGATTGGCCGGATCTGGATCCAGACCTGATCCAAAATCAAATCACCTTGTTCTTGTCACCTACCCAACTCATCCACCAAGTTTTGTCATAACTCGTCCACAACGTTTTGGAGAATCATGCTATACTGTATATCATTTTTGGACCCATCTCTCAATGGTGAAGAATCACTTTTAAAAATTATTATATCCGGATTCGGATCTTCACCAAAACCAAATAAATTCGTCCTCGTCACACCCCCCAACCTGTCGCCAAGTTTCGTCCGAATTCATCCATAACTTTTTGAGATAACCTGCTCTACAAACAAAAAAAACCAGACAAATAGACAGGGGTGAAAACATCAACTCTGTCCACCTTTGATGGCGGAGCTAAAAACAAAGGATTCATGAGAGATACACAGACTTGGCATTTAATATGGAATATTTTTTTTGTGGGGGTGAACTTACTTTTCAAGAGGTCTTAGAACCAAAAGTTCATTGGAATTATGTTGAAATTATTCCAGGTTTTGTTCATGTGACCTTTAAAAGAAACAAAAACCACATTTGACATTTCGAAACAAATAAATTGATCCTTGAAAGTGATGTAAACTGATATGGAAGTCAATTCACGGACAGTACTGTGTTAAACTTCTGTACGTTTTCCAAAAGTATCTCTTTATTTTGCACATTAGCCAAAATTTTTTTTAACAAAAACAAAAGTTAAATTACGACTGGGATTACGGACAGTAAAATTACAGTTCAGTACTTCGTGTAACCCCCACGAGCATTCAGGAGAGCACGTACACGTTGAGGCATGCTGTTCACGAGATTTGCCAAGGTTTGGACAGGAATCGCTTGCCATGCAGTGACAATATCCTGTTGCAATTCACGCACAGAGGTCGGCTGCTGGTCCAAGTGGTCGATGTGACGCGTTAATTCTGCCCACAAGTTCTCTATCGGATTCATATCCGGGGGCATGGCAGGCCGCTCCATATGCTCTACACCACGGTCAGCAAGAAAGTGTTGGATCATGCGAGCACGATGAGGCCGTGCATTGTCATCTTGGAAGACAAAGTTTCCTCGACAGGCTGCACGAGCAAATGGAAGCAATGTTTCTTCCAGAATGGCCCTGTACTTGAACTGGTTCAGGTTTCCATTCAGAACAACCAGGTCAGTTTTTCCCCCTGCATGAAAAGCAGCCCAAACGGTCACCCCACCACCTCCAGCTTGGAATCTTGGCACTATACAATCGTTGTTGTAGGCTTCATGCACTTGTCTGCGGCCATCTTGATGATAGACCAGAAATCTAGACTCGTCACTGAAGATCACGTGATTCCAGTGTCCTGGCTGCCATTGACGGTGCTCTCTGGCCCACTGCAATCGGCGCTGGCGATGTTGTCTGGTCAGGCGTGGCTTTCTCAGGGGACGCCTGGCACGATAGCCTGCTTGAACCAGTCGTTGGTTGACTAGCCTTCTGGATACAGGCACATTTGTCAGTTGCTACCACTCAGCCCTAAGCCGATTAGCTGACTTGGTACGGCCATTGCGGACTAACCGGTGCAGCTGGCGATCATCCCTCCTTGTGGTTCTGCGGGGACGTCCTGGCCTCGGTATTGGAGTAGGGACACCCCTCTGAGCATTTCGTTTCAGGATCTTTGACACCTGACCTTGAGTGATGCCATACTGCCGAGCAATAGCACGCTGTTTCATGCCGTAATTTCGTAAAGCCACCACTCCATGACAAACAGCATTGTCGAGTTGACGGACCATCTCCAGAGGAAGCGGCAATAACTTTTGGAGACGTGCAGCAGTTGTTTTCCACTAATACAGAACGCAACAACCCTTGTATACCCGACTGTGAAGCCAATCATCAAATGCACCTGTCCGTACATTTTGCCATGCCACCTGTGATATAATCCTGTTGTTGACGTCTTTCTGCGACAGACAATCAGTGACATTGTCCTTTAAACAAATAAATCACCAAAGTGTAAAAGAAACTCACCAGATTGATATTCTGAGTTAAGAAAGTAAACCCAAGTCAAGAAAAGAAAAAAAAATTCCATATTAAATGCCAAGTCTGTATATAACAAACAGCTCTGCAGTGATCCCCTGGGGAAACCAGAAGGGGGAACCAAAGAGTTAAAATAAACTTTAATATCTAGGAAACGAGTGGTTTAAATTTAACGGAATCATAAACTTTTGTTCACTTTGTCATCTTTGGAGTACGGTAATTACAAATGTAATTAATTAATGCTGTAAGCAGTTGAGTATTTCAGTGTTTATTGCATCCTGAAGTAGGATTACCAAACTTCTCTATTGTAATCAATGACATGGAGTTAATAAAGAATGCTAAAACTGATTTCCAGCATGATTTATGACAACAAAGTGTTCTAAAGTTGTATTTACCCTGCGCCCACGCAGTGAAGCGCAGGGTTAGGCGATCGGTTGTGTACATGTGGCGTATGTGCGTACGTGCATGTCTGCATTTAAAAATAGAATTTTCTCGGCAACTATTGGTCCGATTGACACAAAATATTACCATCGGAGCGCCTGCATAATTTTTCTTTTATAATTATGACGTCATAGGTCACGTGGTGTAGACGCCATCTTGAAAAAACGTTGCACCTCCATATCTCCGAAACCGCTCAATGGAAAGAAATTGAAACATGTCTCATTGTCAAGTTCTCCCCATGGGTAATAAGATATGTTAATGATGATGTCATCAGTACCTTAATTATGACGTCATAATTCGACAGGGACAACGCTTAGTTTGATCAGTTTGCAATTTCTTGAGCATGATCTACGCAATAATTATATTAGAGAATATAAATATATGATGTCATCGCTCATGTGGTCTGGCAGCCATATTGGATCAAATAAAAAAACCCTTAAAAAACAGAAGAGTTGGCTCAAACCAATTTGACCGCAGGGTAAGTATTCTTTGAATAGCATCTAGTTTCTTATACAATTCAAAAGTACAAACAGAAATGAATGAACAGAACTCATGATGAAGGGAAAGGGTCTGCAGCTCCTCAAGAACATCTTTCAAACCACTCATTGTCACTCACATATCCAAGTCTTAACCACAAAATTATTTCTTCTTGCTCATGCTATTTCCTTTATCCATGCCTATTTGTGTTAACCAGAGATTTGAAAGATCTGGGTGAGTCCACATCTAGGTAAGAAAGTGACAAGTACAGTCCTGAGTCCAGGTTCAACATACACTGTAGAATATGGGTCGAGTCTGCATCATAAAAGTCTCAAGTGCGGGGCATGATGTCTCAATTATAGACATAATATGTGAAGTGGATGTCTCAAAGGTCATGTGGACTGAAATCCAAATCATGAGGAGGCGTAGCTCACCTTCAAAGGAGAACGTCTTGAAGAACACTAAAGCATCACCTTCCCTGGTCACATAAGTGGGGCAAACAGATTAGACACAAATCAATTAGGGCAATGAAACCTTTTTTAATCTGTTGCTCACATGTTCCAAAGACAAAATAAAGACTTAGAAGGTTCTCAAAAACATAATTATACACGAGGGTCGGTACGAAAAGAATGCCGCTTATTTTTCAGTTTGTAACCAAAGTGTTGACACCCTGGTGTTGGGCTAGCGGCTAGGGTGCCGGCTTAGGATCCTAGGATCCTGGGTTCGAATCCCGGTCGATCGCTGAATTAACGCCAGGGGGGTTGACTCAGCCTGTCATCCTTCCGAGGTCGGCTAATTGAGTACCAGTTCACTGGTAATTCCCTGTTTGTGGTTAAAGGCGGCAAAAAGGGTTGGCGTCAGGAAGGGCATCCGGCCGTAAAACATTGCTTCAAAAAGGGGACCAAAAAACAACAACAACCACGGTTCCCGAAAAAGGCCAACCCCCGCTTTGCGGGGAAAAATGGCCTCTAAAGGTGGTTATTTTTTTTTTATAACCAAAGTGTCTAAGAAAGCTACGCTAGATCACAATGAAAGGTTTGCATCTCTCGCCAATTTTAAGTTGAGCAGCGCTATGATTGGTCACATGACAACATCAGACCACACTTCTAAAATAGCTGCCCCGCTAGATGTTCGTACGAAGCAGAGGATTTCTTATTGGATTTTTTTTCTTATCGAATCTTATTGAGAATTATTGAATTTTCTACTGCAGAAGAGGTTCCTCCAGTGGATATTCACAGATACGTATCCATCAATGTATACGGTGGGTGACTACAATCGATATGAGCACCGTTAGACTTTGGGCAAAGCGCGGATAACAGAGAAAGAGGAATGGAGTTAGAGTAGTATTGAAGGAAGACTGGAAAGGGAAAGTCGTGGAAGTGAAGATAATTTGTGATAGGTTGATGCTAATGAAGTTGGTGGTGGAGAATGGACTGGTGAATTTTTATCTCAGCATATATGCCACAAACTGGGTGCTCAAACAAGGAGATCGAGTCAAAAGGGTACCAGCTGGAAGGTTATAATTGGTGTAGACTTAAATGGGCATGTGGGACAAGGAGTGGATGGATATAAATTGGAACATGGAGGAAATGGCTATGGCAGGAGAAATGAAGATGGGGAGAGGATTCTTGAGATTGCCCAGAGCCTTGAGCTATTTCTTGTGAATGCAGGGGTCACAAAGAAGGAGGGAAATCTGCTAACCTACAAAGGTGGAGGTCATAGTAGCTAGATTGATTACATATTGGTAAGATAGAGCAACAAGAAGAAGGTTATGATTTGCACAGTTATATTAGGTGAAGCATGGATGAGCCAACTAGGCTGTTAGTAATGGACATGAGGTGGAGAAAAAAAAAAGACAAATGGCGAGTATGAGAAGGGCAAGGATTAAACAGTGGTATCTGACAGGAAAAAAAAAATCTGGTCCTCTTCAGAGGAAGTCCAGAGAAAGCAGAGAGTTATAGATGGATGGAGGAATCGAAGGAATATGGAAGAATGTGAAAGAAACCCAATCATGGTGGCTAAAAAGATGGTGGAGAGAATGAAGGGAGGAAAACCCAAGGAAAAGGAGACATGGTGGTGGAATGAGGAAGTACAAGATAAGACCAAAAGGAAGAATATGGCGTACAAAAAAAATGGAAAACTACATGAGAAGACCAAGCGAGAGAGCGGTATCTATATTATAAAACAGGAGTGTCCGTCCGTCTGTCCGTCCCCAAACTACTCCCTCAGTTTTGGGGCTAGCCCTGCCAAGCCTCCTGTGGAACGTTTTAGGGTCCCATCGGATGTTGTAAGGTAGATATAAGGTTTCAAAAATTCCTCAATAAAATTCTGATTTTGAAATTAACTCCATACCAACCTGCCGTGAATCCGGAAGTGGACAGATGACAAAAATGAGCTGGTTTGATAATATCTCAATACAATCGTCATTTAAAACAGTATTTTGTTAAAGTATCAATTTATGATTGGAATAACGTTTGGAATTGAGTGAATGTAATTACGATTTTGAATTCGTAATTGTATTCACCCAACAGTACGGAACAACTTCACATCCAGATTTAAATATTTGTTTATGTCACGAATGTTGGTAAAACTTTATTTTTTATATCAATGCTATTTAATTTGTGATTGGAGTTATGCTGTTTGGAATGAAAATAGAGATATTGAGTTCAAGTGAAGACGAAATGTCGTGATGGTTTCTACTTTCTAAGCGCGACATTCGTGGATCGCCATATGCAGATTTGCCATTGACAGAGTATAGAACCATTCAAACAGGTACGTTTTTCGTGGAATTCCTTCACCAACCTGCTGCCCATGCTTGATGTTCGACTACAGGTGGCACAGAAATGTGGAATTTATTGGTTCCATGGTTTCCCATTCGCCGTTTTTTTTACTACCTAAGTCTTTCATGAACCTGCTGTCCATGTCTGACGTGCGACTGAAGGTGCCACAGGAATGTGGAATTTATTGGTTTCAGGCTTTAGCATTCACTGTTTCCGCATTGTTTGCTTGCTTATGGCCTCCCGCCCGTACGTAGCACGGGCCCCTCGCTAGTAAGACTATACGTGATAAGGCAAAGAAAACAGTTGGCAAGGCAAGATGGAGAGCAGCACAAGAATGGTGTGATAGTTTGGAAACACCAGAGAGTGAGAAAACCATCCACAGAATATCAAGATCGAGGCAGAAGCAAAAGCGGGACTTAGGGGAGTGTGTGCAATAAAACATGATACTGGTCAGATATTGCATGGAGAAGAGGAAATTAAGAGAAGGTGGAAAGAGTACTTTGAAAGATGATTAAATGTGGAAAATGAGAGAGAAAGGCCCTAATAGAGGCAAGGAAAATGGAGGGACCCGTGAAGGAGGTTAGAAATGCACATGACAAAATTAAATGAATAGTCCCAAGTGGGACAGAGGCCCGTCTCCCGATGGAGGGCGGATGTAGTTGGGGTCCAGTGGTGATAAAGTTGTTTGTCAGTTTGATTCGATAGAAAATTAGGGGCCTGTACCCCTACAGGCCCTCTAAATTTCCATCGAAAAGTCTAATTTTCCTCTAAGCCCTGGGCTGAATGGCCTGATTACACGATTGTATTCACGCAATGAAAACTATGCAGGATGAGCGGGTCCCAAATTGATGAAAAACGTTCCATTAGTTTTTGTCCAGTGAAAGCACCCTTAAACACATTTAGGCCCTAGAGGGTTGTAAAGTAACTTAGGGTCAAAAGTGGTCTAAAGGGTGTAAGAGGTCTAAAGGGTGTAAGAGGTCTAAAGGAGTCTGAAATGTTGAAAGGTTCTTACTAAAAGGACTAAAAAAGAAGAAGAAAGGACTAAAAGGGTCATAAAAGGACTAAAAAGGTCATAAAAGGTCTCAGGAGTCTAAAGGGTCTTTAGGAGTTTAAAGGGTCATTAGGAGTGTAAAGGTCTAATGCATAAATTCCAATAGTAGTGCAGGCCTAAACTGTCTAAGATGTCTATAGGGTCAAAGGGGTCTAAAGGGTTTAGAGAGTTGAAAATGTGTAAGGGTCTAAACTAAAGTGTTTAAAGTGTTAAAAGGGTCATAAAAGGTCTAAAGGGGTCTAAACAGTCTAAATGTCAAATGGGTGTACTGGTGTAAGCAATTTATAGGGTCTATAGGGGGTTTAAAGAGTCATAAGGGTTCTAAAGGGTACGATTCAAAAGTAGCTAGTGTCTAACGGGTCTAAATAATGTATGTCTAAAGGCGTCTAAAGGGTCTTAAAATGTCTAAAAAGGGTCTTAAATGGTCTAAGGTTTTAAAGGGTCTAAAAGGGTCTAAATAGTATGCCCCAATATTCGTTTGGGGTTACAAGGTCTAAAAGGGTCGAAGAGGTCGAAAGGATGTAAGGACCTAAAGTTTTGAAAGGGTCTTAAAAGGTCTAAAGGAGTCCAAAGGGGTCTAAATAGTCTAAAGATCAAAAGGGTCTAGATGTTTAAATGGTCTTTAGGGGTTTAAATCGTCATACTGAGTCTAAAGGTCTAAATGGTATGTTCCAAAAGTAGTTAGGGTCTGGTGTGTCTAAAAAGGGCCCAAATGGATCTAAAGGATGTAAATGTCTAAAGGGTATCAAAGGGTCTTAAAAGGTATCAAGAGTTTTAAATGTCTAAAGGGTCAAGGAGTCTAAACAATCTAACAGGTCAAGAGGGTGTAAAGTGTCTAAAGGGGTCTTAATGGTCATAAGGGGTCTAATAGTTTAAACTCTAAAGGGTCTCAAGGTCCAAAGGGCACATTCCAATAGTAGATGGGGTTTAGAGAGCCCTAAGGGGTATATATAGGGTCTAACTCTAAAGGGTGTAAAGTGTTGAAAGTATCTTAAAAGGACCAAAAGGGTAAAATAACTAAAAAAAATAACTGAAAGGACTGTTCCCTCTCTGCTATCCCCCAACCCCAACCCCAACATCATGAAAATCTGAGAAAAATATTCAAGTTATGATCAAAAAGGTGTTTTTTGTCAATTAGGTCACAGTCTGAAAAAGGTAGCACAAGCACAAAACAAATATCAGGTGCACAACTTCAGTGCAGGTACATTATTATGATGCAAGAACATCTTGGAATTCCAAGCGGTCTTTGAGATTCCGCATTGGCAAAATTGAGCGATGACAAAAAAACGTGTTTTATTTTTTTCAGACCGCCATTTGACCTTGACCTTTAACTCGAAGGGTTATGACGTAAATTAAGTGTAATTTCCCACCTGCTCTAGCTTATCTAGAGAGAGCTTCATTCCAATCGGACAAGCCTTCGTCGAGTTATGGTGAAAAATGTTAAAATGTCTATAATTGGGTCAAGACCTGAAAAAAAGGTCAAGGTCAATTAAAATTATGTTATCTCCGCATATTTTGTATTCACATTATTGATGCAAAATTTCATTCCAAAAATCCTTGTAAATTGGTGGAAAAAAAGGGACAAAAACGTAAATGGTAGTGTAGTAATCCTTGGGGGGTCTATGGAACTCTGTGGTACCATTAAAAATTGGGGAACTAATTGTAGAAACAAACTCTACAACCGCTATAAGCCTCCACCTATCCTATAGGGGGAAGCTTAATGAAGAGGTTTAAGTTAAACAACGAAACATCTCGTGAGATGACGGAATCTCACGATATGTGATGGACATACAAGCATATATTGCATTTTGAGTTCATTAGCTAATTATCTCGCCACCTGGATGGAAATTTAAAAAATGGTTCCATTAATTTTTGAGCATTGACATCATGAATCATAATGCAGAGTTTCAAAATGATCCATTGAACAGCCTTGGAGGAGTAGGGGAAAATCATGAAAAAATGTTTATGGATCCACGGACAAAAAGACCGACCGACTGTCTGACTGACTGACTGATCGTTATGGCTTTAACAGGTCTACTCAACTTTGTCGTACACGAGCTAAAGATGGAAAGCCTGTGGACCATATGAAGTTGCAGTTGAGTTAGTGAACGTGCTAGGAACTGAGGGAGTTAACAACGGTAGAGTTGATTGGGAAAGTGTGGCATGAGGAGAAGACACCAGATGATTGGAGGAATAGCATAATAATACCAATTTTCAAATAAAAAGGGGACATCTTAGACTGTGGAAATTACAGAGGGATAAAATTGATGGAGCATGCTATGAAGATACTGGAGAGGATTGTAGACCGAAGGCTAAGGGAGATTGTGAAGATAGATGCGATATAGTATGCAATCATTCTTGGAAGAATAGTGGATGCAATTTTCATTACGAGACAGTTTCAGGAAAAGATGCTGGAAGGAAATAAGAAGCTGTCATAGATGTAGAGAAGGCACATTATAGGATTCCAGTATAAGTGGTGTATAGGTGTTGGAGGAAGAAGGGCATGCCAGAGAAGATTGTTAGGATCATGATGGAAATGTACAAGGGAGCCAATGCGATTGTCAGGACAACAAATGGGGACTCACAATATTTTAGAGTAGAGGTTGGTCTACACCAGGGTTCTGCACTAAGTCCCTTCCTTTTTGCAACAGTGATGGATGTGCTGAATGATAACATCAGATATAGAGAACTGTGGGAGCTCCTGTTTGCAGACCACTTAGTCATAACAGCAGAGTCAAAGGAAAAGCTTCAGAGAAGAGTGCTGGAATGGCAAGAGAGGTAGAGAGGCAGGGATTCAAGGTTAACGCTAGAAAGACAGAGGTAATGATATGTGGTAAGACTGGTGTAGAGAGGATCAGGATTGTAGATATAAAGGGCTGACACAAGTGGACAAGTTCAAATACATTGGTTAAATACTAAAGGAAGGGGAAGCAGAAATCCAGGACAGGGTGATGGTAGCATGGGGAAAATGGAAGATTAGTGGAGTCGTCTGTGATAGAAGGATACCGAGAAAATTGAAGGTTAAAATTTACAAGACAGTGATTAGATCCATTATAATGCATGGTGCAGAAACATGGGCTTTGAGAAAAGGGGAAGAGGAGTTGCTAGAGTAGACAGAGATGAGAATGCTTCGGTGGGTTCTCAGAGTATCACTAAGAGAGTGGTTAATGAATGAGGAAATACGGAAGAGAGCTGGAGTTGAAAGTATTGCAGAAAGGATTAGAGAGATTAAGTTGTGGTGGTTTGGACACGTTATGAGGAAAAACGATGAATAACCAATGAAGAAAGCATTGAATGAGCCAATAAGAGGGAATAGATTAAGAGGACGACATAGATTAAGGGGAAGGGAGGTAGTGGAAAGAGATATGAAGAGCGTGGGATTGTGAGAAGACGCTGTGGTGGGCAGAAGGGTATGGAGAAGGAGAAGGCGGATCCGAGTGGCCGACCCCTAACTGTTGGTTTAGAATGCAGAGGAGAAAGAATAAGATGAAGAAGAAGAAGAAGAAGAAGATTGCACTCGCATTCTGCAAGCAGCTAAATAACTCAAATTAAAAATGAGTGATGTGAATGATCTCTTAAATTCACAGTTTACAGCTACAGTAATGTTTCAATGTAAATACGGCAAAAATTATAAATTAAGAGGAGGAAGAAACGTGTTATGTTGCCTAACAACCAGTTTGAGTGGAAGCCCTATTGTCTTGGGTCATGTGACCCGCAGTGAGCAGACCGAGGCTGCACCGGCTGACATATATTTGGATATATTCGTTTACGGAAATATTCCGACATTTTTGTGATTTTTTCCTGGGATAATGGCTTTGAGTTGCATCAGAATGTGGAATTTCTGATTTATACCCCACCTAGAAAGTACTCTTACGTTTATGGGGGTGGGTTAGAGAATACCGTAGGAATGGTAGAATTTAATAGGAAATAGCGTGGACCGTGTGACGTGTAGGAGAATTTCGATGTAATAAGTAGGGAAAATGTCGCTTAAGGTTGTGTTTAAATGTCATAATACGAGGGATGATGCCGTGTTAATTAGTAGTAGGGATTAAGATTCATTTCCCCTGTTTGTGATACCCTCTGTGGCCATCCCTAACTTCTCGTATGACTCTCGCGTACCAGCAGCTCACACTGCCCACTGGTTTATTAATTTTTTCCCACCCCATCTCTATTTTTTTTCCCTTCGCTAATTACTCTCTTCTGTTCCGTTACCTCATCCTTCCCTCCTCTATCCTTTCCTCCATCCTTCCTTGGCTTGCTTGCAAACCCGCATCCCATGTCCCGTCGTGTTCTTACTGCGTTGCTTTTCTTCATGCTTTTAACTGCCCTTCTCTCCACCCTGTTCACGATGTGTGTCTGCATACTGATGAGCTCAGGATTCTGAAACGAAACCAAATATGCAACGAATGTAGATTTATCGCATTTAACCCCGACATGCCTACAGGCTCATCTCTCCCTCGCCCACCCCCCATGGGTCCTCTCACCCCCAACCATCATCCAATAACCCCCACCCCCCTACCATCCCCATCACCAGTCCTCCTACTTCCTCATCCCTAATTCCTCCCCCTTCTCTACAATACACATCTCACATTGGAGGTCTCTGTTAAAACAATTAGTAGATCTCTCCATACAGTTTTCTAGTACTGCGACTCCAGACCTTGTATTCACAGAAACGTCGCATCTTAAGATGTATTTGACTCTTCTTGGTCTCTCCACAGCTATTCTATTTTCGGTGAAGACAGGCCTTTCCCCAGCTCCGGTACTGAGCAATGTGTTTATGTAAAAAGCTCCAACTCCCACTGCATATGTTATCTGTTAACCGTTGCTAACTCCATGGAATACCACATTCTACATAGTCCTCTTGACAACCATCATAAAGTTTGTCTGTGTGGTATCCTATCCACCTTGGAATAACAACAAAATGTACATGTCTCTTTATAGTGGTGGTTCGTGTGCAGCCTGTGGCTGCTGGTTGCATCGTTTTCTGGGGGCGTGGCTGCCGCTGATGCAATAATGCATTTCTATAACCAGTCATCTCGTACTCATTTTGCTGACATCGGAAGGGTGACAGGCTGAGTCAACCCACCTGGTGTTAATTCAATGGCATGACAGGGGCTTGAACTCAGGACCTTAAGATCTCAAGCCAGCCACCTTAACCGTTAAGCCAACACCAGGCAATCTCTCTTTACAATAACGTGAACCAAATTATAGTCACCAATCCCAAGTCTCTCTCTTCCTCATACGTGGCAATATAAAAACTGCCACCCTGGCATTGGCTGGGATGGATCACCGAACAAACTACCTACCTACAGTGCCCTGCCAGAATAAAACTAGAGCTAGGTTGACGGAGTGCCATTGCAAATCCCCACACTTCCAACCGATTAAAGCTAAGTTGTAAGATGGCAAAACGTTTCACCAGGAATAACCCAATATCAAATTTAGAGTTAATATTTTAAAATCTGTTTTGACCTCTGTCCCCTTGGAGTATGAACCAAGGGTCAAATTAACAACAAACAAAAAAAAGCTACATATTTCATGTATCCCCCAATATTGACTGCATATACAAAATATCATTTTAAAATGTGCCCGTAATTGCATTTTTGGTATTTGACCTTTTGACCCACCCCAGGGGGCAAGGCCAAAAATGACACTGCTCTCACACCTTCTTGCCATGTGATGATCATGACTACCAAGTTTGGTGAATTTCTGCACAACCATTTAGGGGAAGATAACGTGACGGATGGACAGATAGACAGACAGAGCCGATTACAATATCACTCCATTTTTTTTCAAAAAGCGTGGGGATAATTAACACCCTAGAATATAAACAAACATTATTTTAATAATCTGTGATAAAAACAATGAAAAACACAATTAATTATACAGTGCTGAAACCCATGAAGGAAATGAATATTCTGTATGTCTGCCGAATCCAGATTATGCCAAATGTAGAGTAGATTTTGTCTGCCGAATCCAGATTATGCCACATGTAGAGTAGATTTTGTCTGCCTAATCCAGATTATGCCAAATGTAGAGTAGATTTTGTTATAGCGTTTGTACATTACTGGGCAGAGGTCAGCTTTTCCACAGCTTTCAATCCATATATTCTCAGAGGTATTCGGTGACTTTCATGTCAGAAATCTATGGTGACCAGGGAACAATCTGCAGCCCATTCTCTTTCTTCCAGATAGAGGTGCTCCTGATGCACATAATATGGCACCACCTTCCTGCAGTACATGTGTTCCATATGCAAACTGCCATGCTGCTATTCAAGGACCCTCCACCGCTATACCAGGAAAGAGGATAAAGAGTGGGGAAAAAATGCTGGTGCCAAGGGAAGACTGCACCCAATACCGTTCGCTCCACAGTATGGGGTGCAGCTTCTTCCCGGGGCACTACAGAGCTCTCACATCAACACCATCGAACACGCCTCGGAACGTATGGATCGGGAGCTGAGGAAAAACCGACCTCCATCAAGCAATACGCAAGCACTGTAATAAAATCTACTCGATATTTGGCAAAATCATTGAGATAATCATCCATTTGTTGCCTTCATGGGTTCAATCACTGCATGGTGCCAAATAACGTGCCACAGATACTAACGCATGTGGTGAATTTGATTGCATTCATATCAAAGATTGTTCAAGTAAATATATTTAAATTTAGGGCTGCTCATTTTGTCCTGGAAGGGCACTGTATTTCCATGATCAACCAATGGAGTAGGTTCAGTCTCTTCAACTTTCAGACCTCATCATCCAACATAACCTCTCCTGGGTATGCCATGTATCAAAGCTGGCCGCAAACTGGAAATCCTTTGTCCTTGCTTGGTAAATCTACAACTTCTCACAGCCGACAAAAGCCTTTGTCTGGAGCTCAATGGAGTAGTTTCCAATAATCGAACAATAATCGCAATTTCTACTACCAATTAATCGAACCTTCTTCCAAACAAGGCATCATTTCCTTCACTCTCACCGTTTTCTGTTCAATCTGGTGCGTCACTGCTCTACTATTAGTACGTTGCTTTTCACTCTCTGCTCACTTATTCTTCAAAGAGCCAATATTTATTAAACAAAAAAAGGAACCGAGTGGAAGTTCAAGATGCAACAACAAAATGCATACTTACTGGCCGATTCAGAGGGCTGGGTGAGGTTCCTGGGCTTGAGCGGGAGGGTGAAGCAGAAGTGCGATTCTTGCTCTAGGTCAGTGGAAGGAAAGGAAAGGATAATATAAAAAGAAAACACTTTTTGATTGAAATCATTGTTTAAAAAAAGAACATTCATTCTTGTTATCAACTGCTCAGATCGAGAATTGTATGGAGAAAATCTGCTGTTTCTGAGCTTGTTCGCATCCTACACGCAAAGGAATTTAATGGGAAACATGATGGGGCTTTCAAATACGAAAAACAAACAAAAAGAGAGAGAGAGCAGTCAGAGACAGAGCGAAAGTGAAAGCAAGAGCGTGACAGAGAGTGCACGCAACAGTATCAAAATAGATGAGGAAAATCAAGAATATAAAGCAAAGCAGCACATATTGAGAAGCAAGCCTGAAGTAAGCCTTAGAGGGTCCTGAGTTTGAGTCCCTCACAGCCGTTGAAATAACACCAGGTGGGTTGACTCAGCCTGTCATCCTTCCGAGGTCGGCAAAATGAGTACCAACTTCCTGGTAATCGGGGGAACTGCATTAGCGGCACAGCCGCACCTCCAGAAAATGATGCAGCCAAGCAGCCATAGGCTGCATATGAACCACCACCACATATTGAGAAAAAGTAGGAAGGTGAAAGAGAAGGTATGATGATAATAATCTTTACATAGTTACCTGATGCCCAGTAAACAAATTGTTTCCACGTGCTGTACGTCCTCCTGAAGGCCTGGCATGCACACAGTCCATATCTAGGCCCTTTGCCACCTTACTTGATTTGACCTCTCCACTTCCACTTGCTGTTCCAGTCCCCAAACTCCCAACCCCACGGCTTTTGCGGGCATCAGGCCGACGGAACGCGGTAGTGCGTCCTGGCGATAGTGTAGGTGAACATCGGCCAGGGCAATGGGAATCCAAGGGGCCAGAAGTCAAAGGGTCCACAGGACGAGCGAGCCTTGATGTGGAAAGCTCTTGGTGTCGTGCTTGTTCGCTGTTTCCCAACAATCCTGCATGTGAACTCAGAGCCCTTGAAGTAGAAGCACAGTTTTTCCGTGATCCCTCTCCTACAACAGAAGCCTTTTTCTTCCTGCCACCCCCTGATACAGGGCCACCACTCCCAGAAGAGAGAGCTGTCTCCCGTAATGATGGTCGGCTTCCCTGCTTCCCAGCCTTCAATTTTGGGGGTTTAGATGAGAGTGATGGAGCAGGCAAAGAAGCTGAGGGGCGGGGGGGAATAGGTGTTGAGAGAGACTGTGGAGAAGGCCGCAACATGGTGTCTGGAGAGGTGGTAACAGTGGAAATGGAGGAGCAGGTGAGAGCGGAAGAGCAGGGAAGAAATGCTGGGTGCAAAGAACCAGTGGACTGGGCCCGGCCAGGTGAAGCAGTCGGCGGTATTGAGGTTGATGGGAATTTTCTGTTGTGGAAGGGAAGGACGAAGTAGGAAGTCAGTGAATAAAAAAAAAAAAGAGTATTTCGGAAACAATTTACCATACGGCAGATTGACTTCTTAAATGTGGTCATGTTCAACCCAAAATATCCTTTTTAGTTGTTTCATGATAAAGTCATTGCAATTATTGCATCTCACAATTATTATCCACGGCTTTCTTTTTTGTACACATGATCGAGGCTTGCGAAAGAGCTAGAGCAGAATGGAAGGTAATAAAATGAAAAAGGGGACAGACCAACAGCAGAGTAGAAGTTAGAGTGAAATCAAGGGAGTGGGAGAATGACACATGGGGGTGAACAAGCTGCACACAAGCTCAATGGAACAGCAAGAAGAGATAGGAGAAGGTGGGGATGAAACAGAAAAGAAACAAACCAACCAACAACTAACATATGAAAAGAGTTGAGGGAGAGGGGGGAAAATTACAATAACCTGGAAAAAAGGAGTGCTTGGGGGATGACCTAATGTCGTGGTGAATGGGACTGAACAGACTGGGGAAGTAGGTTCTACAGGTGAGAGAAAAGAGGAACAAATGAGTGGAGGTGAGCAGTGAGCCTGGATTTTGGGGGTTTAACAAGAAGAGGGTTACTGGCAGACCATGAGCACCAGCAGAAACTTGGGAGGGATAGAGCAAAGAGACGGCAGAGGGTGCAAGACCAAAAAGGAGGTGGCACAATACAGAGAGGCCACCAACCTCTCAGCGATGTGAAAGTAACACTGCAGCTTCATCGTGGGAGGTCCTAATGATTTTGAGGGCTTTGCTTTCCACGGCATCAAGAAGGGAAAGATGTGAGGCAGGGGTGTCAGCCGATAGAGGAGAGCAGTAGTCCATCAAGCTGCAAATGAAGGCCTTGTAGGTTTTCCAAGGTTCAGACTGGCCAATACAAGACCTTGCAGGACAAAGCATGCCCAATCGGTGGCTGGCTTTGGAGGCCATCTTGGAAATAGGTCTGCCCAAGAAACATCATGGCTGAAGATGAGACTCAAATGTTTGAGTGACTTAACCTGTTCAAGTGGTTTGTTTAGGAAGTAAATTAAAGGTTTTGCCAGATGGTCTTTTCGGAAAGACAAGGCGAGTGTGAGGGATTTGTCGAAGTTGAAAGACATTCCAAGTGTTGAACCAGCTCCTGATTCTGATCAAAGTCTGCAGAGAGGGAAGAGGCTGCTGCATACCTGTCTAAAGGATGAGAAATTATATGGCAGAGGGGTTTTCCAGGGAATCAGAAGGATCATTGAAGATAAGGAACAAGATTGGGGCCAAGAGACTGCTTTGGGGCATTCCATCCTTGACAGGGAGAGGAGAAGAGAGGATCCCGTTAAGATGTACATGCTGAATAAGTGAGTGGAAGAAGTCAGTCATCCATGAGAGGATGTAGCCTAGGTTGTCATAAGCAGAGAGTTTGGAAATCAAGGCAGGGCACCCGACTGTCAAATGCTTGAGAAATATAAAGATGGACGGCCAAACGCTTTATAAACAAAAAACACTTTAAAATGTATGTTAAAATGCCTCACTCTCCTCACTACTCTATCAGGAACAACTCTTGCATTCTTCTTTTACTTCTTCTTCTTCATAACAATCTCTTTCCTCTTCTTTTTCACAAGGTTTATTTCTCAAAACCTTTTCACTCCAAAACACTAAGTTCATCCACCCTCCTCTCATACCTACAGCTCCACTTTCCTCCGTACCGACAATGGAAAACATTTTTCTTACCACTCCTAAGAAATCTTTCTCCTTATGTCCAGTTTGGGAATCCTGAGAAGTCAATTTTGTAGAGGTTGTGTGCACATGACAACAAACTTCTCTTCACGTCCACTAATGGTGGCAAACCCCTCCATGTCAAAACCGCGATTGCTCTTTGATCTGAATTATGCACAAACGCATGATGGAAATCACCTTCGCCCAGCATTGACTATCAACCAAGATGGCGCCCGGTAGAAACACCCGAAGAAGAAGTGCCAACCAAGATCCAAAAGACCCAGAAGACCCAAACGACCTTGTAGACCACAAAAAGACCCCATAAACCCCAAAGACCCAAAAAGACGCCAAAGACCCAGAGGACCCAAAATACCCCGATGACTCAAGTGACCCAAAAGACACAAAGATGCCAAAGACCATTAAAGACCATGAAGACCATCATATTCTTTTTCCGGTCCGGTCGTGAGAGGACGCTGGCGTCACTTGCTCGCCGCTTCTCTGACTGGACCATTGTCCGTATCTTGCTTTCCTGGTGGTCGTGGCGGATTTTTGGCCATTGAGTCTGCCCTCTGCACGGTCCCGGCTCTGCTCTGCTGCTCATGGCTTCACCTGCTCGGCTCCTTCGCTGTTTCCTCGGGCTCACTCTCGTGGGTTGTGCCCATTGTTTGCAGCGGCGGTGGTGGCGGTTTGCCGCCGTGATCTTGATTAGCGGCGGCGGTCGTTTGCCGCTGCATTTGCCGCTTTGCCTCCTCAACCTTGGCCTCGTGCGCGTCTCTTCGCTCCTGTCTGCCCTCTGCATGGTCCCGGCTCTGCTCCTGGCTTCACCTGCTCGGCTCCTTCGCTGTTTCCTCGGGCCCACTCCCGTGGGTTGTGACGATTGTTTCGCCTCCTCACCCTTGGCCTCGTGCTCGTCCCTTCGCTCCTGCTGGCATGGCTCTGCGGTACTCCGCCGCAAGGCTTCTCCTGCTTAAAACCAGCTCCACCCCATCATGCATCTCTGCAATCAAATCGAATGGACTCCTGCGTCGACCCAGGTACATTCACCGTGGCTCCGGTCGTAAGTTTGTTTATTTACAATCAGGTCACTCCATCCCCATCCTCTGGTCGGCTCAGCGCACTCCCACTCATCGTCCCAACACACCTGGTCACAACAACGCACAAAATCGCACCTCCTGTCTGCGAACCCTGGCCAAATCACCTGGATTCATACCCGCCGTACAAAACAACATCAAGCTCACCCTGTTCAATACCCGGTCCCTCAACAACAAATGCCTCATCCTGAACGACTATATCCTGGAAAATAAACTGGACTTTCTCTGTCTCACTGAGACCTGGCAACAACCACTGGACTACTACACGCTCAACCTCACCACACCCAATGGATATTCTTACATCAATAAACCACGCTCGGAGGGCCGAGGTGGTGGAATTGCCGTTATTCACCGACAAGACATCAAGACCAACCTCATCTCCATCTCATCTGCTCCATCATTTGAACACCTGGCTTTTAAACTCTCTGGTCACACACAGTCAGTCATGGCTGTTGTCTACCGCCCTCTCAAACCACACCCATCATTCCTGTCTGACTTCTCCTACTTTCTGACCCAGCTATGTTCCCTCTCCCCCTCAATCCTCCTCCTTGGTGATTTCAATATCCACATGGACTCCACTGACTCCACGCTAACCACTGACTTCACTGATTTACTCACCTGCTTTAACCTCACTCAACATGTCAACTTTCCTACCCATAACCGTGGTCACATTTTGGACCTTGTCTGCTCTACTGGACTAATTTTGCACCATCTCTCTGGCTCCGACCTCACTCTCTCTGACCACCTAGCCATCACTCTGACCATCAACATCCCCACCCCAGCACCAAGGCATTATCGCACTATCAACTTCCGTAAGCTAAACGCTCTTTCACCTACCTCATTCTCATCGACCCTCTCTGAAAAAATGTCCACTTCTCCCTTCGTTGACCTCCACACCCCTTCTGACCTCACTGACTACTACAACCACACTCTCTCCTCCTGCCTTGACCAACTTGCACCTATAAAAACCAAAACAGTTTCTTTCACCCATTCTGCTCCCTGGTTTACCCCTGAACTTCGCCTGATGAAAACTCGTGCTCGCCAACTTGAAAGACTCCGCAATAAAACAGGTCTCGCAGTTCACTCCCAGGCCTACAAGGACCACATACAACACTATAAAGATGCCCTCTCCCGCACACACTCCGCCTACTACTCTCAAATTATCCACTCTGGCTCCGGAAACCCAAAAGCACTCTTCTCTACAATAAACAAACTCCTCAGCCCCCTGAACACCACCACCCAGTCATTCACAATAGACAACTGCATCTCCTTCCTTTCATTCTTCCAACGCAAAATTGAAAACATCTACAACAGCTTGACCACCGCCGCACCCGCTCCCCCTCAAACCACCTGCCCCCCCTTATCCTGCCATCCCCTGTCTCAATTCTCCCCAGTCTCCCCTACTGACCTCTCTGAACTCCTCATCGGAATGAAAACTGCCACCTGCACTCTTGACCCCATCCCCTCCAGCTTTGTCAAGGCCTCCCTTCCTGCTCTCTCTCCACTTATCATTGCAACAATAAACTCCTCCCTGTCTACAGGCATCGTCCCACCATCCCTCAAAATTGCTGCTGTTACCCCCATTCTGAAAAAACCTGGACTAAACCCTGACACCCTAAATAACTTCAGACCCATCTCCAACCTACCCTTTCTGTCAAAGGTTTTGGAACGCGCTGTAGCCACTCAACTCAAACATCACCTCTCTGCCAATAACCTGTATGAAACATTCCAATCCGGATTCCGCTCCAACCACAGTACTGAAACTGCTCTCCTCAAAATCACCAACGACCTTCTCCTCTCCTCTGACGCTGGCAACCTCAACATTCTCATCCTCCTCGACCTCAGCGCCGCCTTTGACACCATCGATCACACCATCCTCCTCACCCGACTTGAAACCACCTTTAACATTACTGGCACTGCCCTCTCTTGGATTAAATCATACCTCTCTGACAGACGTCAGTTCATCTCCATCAATAACTGCAAATCCCCCACTGCTCCCCTCCCCCAAGGTGTCCCCCAAGGTTCAGTTCTTGGCCCCCTCCTCTTCATCCTTTACCTGTCCCCCCTCGGTCACTTAATCCGCCGTCATGGTCTCCAATTCCACTGCTTCGCCGATGACATCCAGCTTTTCATCTCCACCAAGTCCATCTCCACCGCCACCCACTCTATCCTGACAAACTGCATCACTGAAATAAAATCCTGGCTTCAAATCAACTTCCTCAAACTTAACTGTGATAAATCTGAAATAATCATCATTGGCCCAAAAACGCTCACCAAGTCCACCCATAACTTTGCCCTCAACATCGACGGTTTCCCAGTATCCACCTCCCCTCACATCCGGAATCTTGGCATCATCTTTGACCAAACCCTCTCCTTCGACAAATACACTAAACAGATCACAAAGACAGCCTTCTTTCACCTGAAAAACATCGCCCGTCTCCGTCCATCCCTCGCCTCCGTGGCTGCAGAAACCCTCATCCACGCCTTCATCACTTCCCGTCTGGACTAATGCAATAGCCTCCTTTATGGTTCACCCTCAACAATCACCAATAAACTCCAATACATTCAGAACTCCGCTGCCCGTCTACTCACCCATTCCCGGACCCGTGACCACATCACCCCCGTCCTTTACAAGCTTCACTGGCTCCCCATCTCCCAGAGAATCAAGTACAAAATCCTCCTCTTGACCTACAAACCGCTTCCGGGTTCGGTTGCGAGAGGACGCTGGCGTTGCATATTCGCCGCTTCTCCGACTGGATGGATGTACAGGGTCTGCTTCTACCTTTCTGACCTGACATCTCACACCTGTCCTGCCTTTTCACACCCGCACGTGCCGCGTGTTCTCCGGCTGGATAACGGAATCTGCTTTTGATGGTACGGAATACGGAATTCGAAAGGCCCGCTGCCGTTGATTGTGGCCGTGGCCTTGTTTGCCGGTGGCCTTGTGGCCTTGTTTGCCGCTGTGGTCTTGATTAGCGGCTGCAGTCGTTTGCCGCTGCGTTTGCCGCTGCGTTTGCCGCTTTGCCTCCTCGACCTTGGCCTCGTACTCGTCCCTTCGCTCCTGCCTGGCATGGCTCTGAAGTACTCCGCCGCAAGGCTTCTTCTGCTCAATACCCGCTCCACCCCATCATGCATCTCTGCCATCAAATCAAATGGA
Source organism: Myxine glutinosa (assembly GCF_964187855.1). Classification (NCBI taxonomy): domain Eukaryota; kingdom Metazoa; phylum Chordata; class Myxini; order Myxiniformes; family Myxinidae; genus Myxine; species Myxine glutinosa. The sequence continues at coordinate 63,093,859 of NC_136264.1, read as the reverse complement.
CTCCTCCGACGACCCAGGTACATTCACCGTGGCTCCGGTCGCAAGTTTGTTTATTTGCAATCAGGTCACTCCATCCCCGTCCTCTCGTCGGCTCAGCGCACTCTCACTCTTCGTCCCAGCGCACCTGGTCACAGCAACCCACACGATCGCACCTCTTGCCTACGAACCCTGGCTAAATCACCTGAATTCATCCCTGCTGTTCAAAACAACATCAAGCTCACCCTGTTCAACACCCGGTCCCTCAACAACAAATGCCTCATCCTGAACGAATACATCCTGGATAACAAACTGGACTTTCTCTGTCTCACCGAAACCTGGCAACAACCTCTGGACTACTACACACTCAACCTCACCACACCCAATGGATATTCCTACGTCAATAAACCACGCTCGGAGGGCCGAGGTGGTGGAATTGCCGTTATCCACCGTCAAGACATCAAGACCAACCTCATCTTCATCTCATCTGCTCCATCATTTGAACACCTGGCTTTAAAACTCTCTGGTCACACGCAGTCAGTCATGGCTGTCGTCTACCGCCCTCCCAAACCACACCCATCATTCCTGTCTGACTTCTCCTACTTTCTGACCCAGCTATGTTCCCTCTCCCCCTCAATCCTCCTCCTTGGTGATTTCAATATCCACATGGACTCCACTGACTCCACAATAACCACTGACTTCACTGATTTACTCACCTGCTTTAACCTCACTCAACATGTCGACTTTCCTACCCATATCCGTGGTCACATTTTGGACCTTGTCTGCTCCACTGGATTAAATTTGCACCATCTCTATGGCTCCGACCTCACCCTCTCTGACCACTTAGCCATCACTCTGACCATCAACATCCCCGCCCCAACACCAAGGCATTATCGCACAATCAACTTCCGTAAGCTAAACGCTCTTTCACCTACCTCATTCTCATCCACCCTCTCTGAAAAAATGTCCACTTCTCCCTTCATTGACCTCCACACCCCTTCCGACCTCACTGACTACTACAACCACACTCTCTCCTCCTGCCTTGATCAGCTTGCGCCTGTAAAAACCAAAACAGTTTCTTTCACCCATTCTGCTCCCTGGTTTACCCCTGAACTCCACCTGATGAAAACTCGTGCTCGCCAACTTGAAAGACTCCGCAATAAAACGGGTCTCACAGTTCACTCCCAAGCCTACAAGGACCACATACAACACTACAAAGATGCCCTCTCCCGCGCCCGCTCTGCCTACTACTCTCAAATTATCCACTCTGGCTCCGGAAACCCAAAAGCACTCTTCTCGACAATAAACAAACTCCTCCGCCCCCTGAACACCACCACCCAGTCATTCACAGTAGACAACTGCATCTCCTTCCTCTCTTTCTTCCAACGCAAAATTGACAACATCTACAACAGCTTGACCACCGCCGCACCCGCTCCCCCTCCAACCACCTGCCCCCCCTTGTCCTGCCATCCCCTGTCTCGGTTCTCCCCAATCTCTCCTACTGACCTCTCTGAACTCCTCATAGGAATGAAAACTGCCACCTGCACTCTTGACCCCATCCCCTCCAGCTTTGTCAAAGCCTCCCTCCCTGCTCTCTCTCCACTTATCATTGCAACAATAAACTCCTCCCTGTCTACAGGCATCGTCCCACCTTCCCTCAAAATTGCTGCTGTTACCCCCATTCTAAAAAAACCTGGTCTAAACCCTGACACCCTAAACAACTTCAGACCCATCTCCAACCTACCCTTTCTGTCAAAAGTTTTGGAACGCGCTGTAGCCACTCAACTCAAACATCATCTCTCTGCCAATAACTTGTATGAAACATTCCAATCCGGATTCCGCTCCAACCACAGTACTGAAACTGCTCTCCTCAAAATCACCAACGACCTTCTCCTCTCCTCTGACGCTGGCAACCTCAACATTCTCGTCCTCCTCGACCTCAGCGCTGCCTTTGACACCATCGATCACACTATCCTCCTCACCCGACTTGAATCCACCTTTAACGTCACCGGCACTGCCCTCTCTTGGATTAAATCATACCTCTCTGACAGATGCCAGTTCATCTCCATCAATAACTGCAAATCCCCCACTGCTCCCCTCCCCCAAGGTGTCCCCCAAGGTTCAGTTCTTGGCCCCCTCCTCTTCATCCTTTACCTGTCCCCGCTCGGTCACTTAATCCGCCGTCATGGTCTCCAATTCCACTGCTTCGCCGATGACATCCAGCTTTTCATCTCCACCAAGTCCGTCTCCACCGACACCCACTCTATCCTGACAAACTGCATCACTGAAATAAAATCCTGGCTTCAAATCAACTTCCTCAAGCTTAACTGTGATAAATCTGAAATAATCATCATTGGCCCAAAAACGCTCACAAAATCCACCCATAACTTTGCCCTCAACATCGACGGTATCCCAGTATCCACCTCCCCTCACATCCGGAATCTTGGCGTCATCTTTGACCAAACCCTTTCCTTCGACAAATACACTAAACAGATCACAAAGTCAGCCTTCTTTCACCTGAAAAACATTGCCCGTCTCCGCTCATCCCTCTCCTCCACGGCTGCAGAAACCCTCATCCACGCCTTCATCACCTCCCGTCTGGACTACTGCAATAGCCTCCTCTATGGTTCACCCTCAAAAATCACCAATAAACTCCAATACATTCAGAACTCCGCTGCCCGTCTACTCACTCATTCCCGGACCCGTGACCACATCACCCCCGTCCTTTACAAGCTTCACTGGCTCCCCATCCCCCAGAGAATCCAGTACAAAATCCTCCTCTTGACATACAAAGCCCTCCATAACCTGGCCCCATCCTACCTGGCTGACCTCCTCTCCAGACACACTCCCACCCGCAACCTCCGCTCTGCTGGTACCAACCTCCTGACCCCCTCCATCCGGACCAAATTCAGATCCTGGGGGGACAGGGCCTTCTCCATCGCTGCTCCCACCCTCTGGAACTCACTACCTCACACCATCAGAGACTCCTCCTCACTCACCACATTCAAAACATCACTAAAGACCCACCTGTTCAACGCTGCATTCAACATTCAACCCACAGCATTTAACCCCTGACTATCTCTTCTCCTTCTCCCTCCTTTTGCTTTAAATATTTCCCTATTGATTCTTGTCTTGTCTTTTTGATTCTTGTCTTATATATATGCCGTATATCGCTGCTGTTTGTTTTCTTGATTCTTGTCTTTTTGCAATTGTTGTTTTCATGTATTGTTATGCATTATGTTTTCCACTCTGTCAAAGCGCCTTTGGGCTTCTGGAAAAGCGCTATACAAAATAAATGAATTATTATTATTATTATTACAAAGCCCTCCATAACCTGGCCCCATCCTACCTGGCTGACCTCCTCTCCAGACACACTCCCACCCGCAACCTCCGCTCTGCTGGTACCAACCTCCTGACCCCCCCCCATCCGGACCAAATTTAGATCCTGGGGGGACAGGGCCTTCTCCATCGCTGCTCCCACCCTCTGGAACTCGCTACCTCACACCATCAGAGACTCCTCCTCACTCACCACATTCAAAACATCACTCAAGACCCACCTGTTCAACACTGCATTCAACATTTAACCCACAGCATCTAACCCCTGACTATCTCCTCTCCTTCTCCCTCCTTTGTGCTTTGAATATTTCCCTATTGATTCTTCTTTTTTGCAATTGTTTTTATGTTTTGCTATGCATTATGTTTTGCACTCTGTCAAAGCGTCTTTGGGCTTCCTGAAAAGCGCTATATAAAATAAATGCATTATTATTATTATTATTATTATTATTATTATGTCAGCACGCTTCCCCCTCACAGCTTCCCCCTTGTCCTGCCCCATTTCAGTTTCTGCCCCGCTCTCCACCTCTCAGCTCCACCCCACACCATCCCAGCTCCCCCATGTCAGTACCCTCCCAGCTCCACTCCACCCCCAACCGGTGCCTCACTCTCCCAGCTTCCCCTCAACGCCTCCCAGCTTCCCACTGCCCCCTCTCCTTGCTCCTTTCCACATTCCTGCACCCTGCCAGCAGCTCCTCCTCCACTGTCCCTGTGTGGACCTCAAACATCTGAAACCTCCACTCCAACTTAACATCTCTCAATCCAGGTCACTGCTGATAAACAGGACATCTGTTTAACAGAATCCTTCCTCCCACAGGATGAAAAGCGGAAATCATCTGTTCAACAGAATCCTTCTTTTCACAGGACGCCCCTGACTCCTTCGTGTCTTTCCCTGGCTATTGTCTTGTCTGGTTTGACTGACCTCAACACAGGACTGATGGTGGAGTCGCACACCTGAACTATTATACACCAACAAAGCATTCATCTGCAGCTTGATGGAGTACTGCTCTAGCCTTTGGGCTAGCACCTCTGTCTTGCACCTCACTCAACGTGACGCCACAGAAACCAATGCTTTCAAGATCATTGGAGCCTCACTCACTATCTCTCACAACCTGTCTTGGGTGCATCACCCCATCTCCAAACTGGCCTCTAAGACTTGCTGACACCTTGATCATAATAGCAGACCCAAATTTTTTCTGAGCCATGCACACTTCATCCAAAGTATGATGTAACATTGCTCACTACTCTAAAACTGGTGCAGCTATTTCCTTATTGCTCCTGTGAAGACAGTGAAGTCTTCAGATTTTAATATGATTGGGATGTCCTGGCAAGAGGGTGAGTCTCAGGTTGTTGAACTCTTGTTTTCTATCACCTTACTTCTGAACATGCTCTACTTTTCCTCGATCCAGTCCTACCAGGCACGTGACGGTTTACACGTATTTGATCGGTAGTTTTAGAGCACAATCAATAGAATGCATTTTTTATATGCCGGTACTGAGGCTCATGGAAGAGAACAACAGAGAGTAATTCAAATAACAGAGGAAAGGGGAGAAAATGGAAAAAAGTGGAACAAGAACAAACGGAAGCATCACAGCACAAGGGGAGTAGTCACGGTAGAAGGGACGGAAATGGGTCTCAGCAGGTGTTGTAAAGCTCAGTCGTGAAAAAGGAAGAGACCATGAGGTGGCAGTGAACAGCACATTCGAAATCCAGTAGGGAAGAGCTCGAGACAATGGACTCAGGGAGACAGTTCCATGGGCAAGAGAAGGGTGGTATGAAAGAATGGACGCAAACGTTGACATTAGAAATGGGAAGGGTAACAAGGAAAGAGTTTATAAAAAAATGCATCTAATTTGGAAGAGCAGGAAGTGAGTGCATAAAACTTAAGGAAGTGAGTGAAAGAAGCAGAAGGTAACCCCCAATGCAAGTTCATATTGTTCATATTTAAAAGGATCTACCAACGTTCAAGCACATTTACCGTGATTTTTTTATTTTATTTTATTTTTTAACGTCGATCGTGTAGGGTACTAATTGCACATAATAATGTGGTCAAATGGCATGACCTATTGGGACATTTCATTACCTGTAAATTATAGTCAGAGCTCCATGTTATTGCTTGCAATGACTGTTGGACATTGGAAAATGAATCCCTCTTCATACACAGTGCATACCTCCATGTCTGCGAAGCCAGATGTTGCTCCACTATCGTGCTGAAAGCCGAACGGAGATGATCCCATGAACGAGAGAAGGCAAATACCCCTGGAGAAAATTGCCGTGCACCAAATACACAAACCTAGAGGCAAGCAAGGAATAGACAATAATAAATAATCAAGGAATAGACTGAATGAATGAATGAATGATCGTTTTAAGGCCATTTTCCCCACTAGAGCGGGGGTTAGCCTTGCGGGCCCCATGACAATCATGGTTCCCTGTTTGAGGCAATGTTTTTATGGCCGGATGCCCTTCCTGACGCCAACCCTTGGTCGCCTCTTACGATGCACAGTGATACGGTGTACCTATTCTAAACCGGGGTACACACCGCGATCATTCATCCCAGCAAGCTGGTACTCAATTTGCCGACCTCGGAAGGATGACAAGCTGAGTCAACCCCCTGGTGTTAATTCAGCGATCGACCGGGATTCGAACCCAGGATCCTACGATCCCAAGCCGGCACCCTAACCGCTAAGCCAATCAAGGAATAGACTATTGCTAACAAACAATGTAAGATTGCAAGCAACTAAAAACAGTATGATCATACATGGGTGCTTGTTGGATATGGTGTGCACAGCAGAGTAAAAGTCTTTTTATTTCCATTTACAGCAGTGAGGCTCATGGAAGAGCAAGGTAGAATCGACAATGGGATGGACAAACATCAGCGGAATGGACAACCGGGACTAATAAAATAGTTTAGGTGTGCAGTCAGCCGGGATACTGTAAGTTTAACCAAGATGGGGTTACTGGAAGAAAGTGTGCTGAGAGAGTAGAGAGATATATAGAGAGAGTAATACAACACTGTTCTTCAGTCTCATCACAGGAGATTCCAATAATTCAGAGTTTTAGGATTCCACAGATTCCAGGAGAGACAGATGTGATGCTGGAGTGCCAGACCATAGCAGAGAGCAGTACTCTACTGAGCAATGGGCCTTTAGACTTTAGACTGCGAGTAGCTCTGATTTTCAAAGGAAAGACTTAGATCGACAGAGGATGCCTGGGGTTTTGAAGCCAGCTTTGTTATGTCATTGGCCCAGGAAAAGTCATGGCTGATGGTGAAAGGTGGAAGTTCAAGAGACTGAACCTCTTCCAGTGGATATCCAAGAAAATAGATATGCAGTGAAACTGCGTTTTTCCAGGATTTGAGGACATGCTCCATTTACCAGAGCAGTGTCGAATCATTTCCAGAAGAACAGCTGCTTTCTGCCTAGCAGAAGGATGGGGGTCCTCTACAGCACAATGTCAAATTATCTGCAAAAAGGAACGCTTCTGTTTGTGTCATTTATCTAGACGAGTGACAAGCCTGGGTCCCAAAGAACTGCGTTCAGAAACTCCAGCCTCCAAAGGAAGATGGGTGGAGAGGGTTCCATTGATGGCAAAACTTTGACGGCATGAGTGGAGGAAGTCAAAAATCCAGGAATGAAGGCGGCCTTCTATGATGGAGGCAATGAGCTTGACAAGCAAAACAGGATGTCAGACTGGGTCAAATTGCCTTGAGATGTCCAGGGAGTCAGTCCTAATCTCTTGTCTGAGATTGAGTGCACCCAACCATTTCTGACAGAGTAGTCGAAGCGTGTGGAGAGTTGAGGTACAGGGATGGAATCAAAACTGATGGTGAGAGATCAGGCTGTTTGAAAACAGGAAAGACAATGATTGATTCAAACAGGAAAAACAGTGATGGATTCCATGACTTTGCTTGTAACTGGAAGCAAGCCCTTTGTGGAAAGGTCTGTTTTTGCACTCTTCTTGTGGAAGGAATGATGCTTGCCGATTTCCATGCAGATGGGGAAGTGGCCAAAGGAGGAGGGAAGACTGAATAAGGCAGATAGAGGGGAAACAAAAATGGTAGAGCAGGATTAAAGAACATGACCACTGATCCCTTCTGGGCATGTCACCGAAGCATGGTCAAAGTCAGACCGAACTTTCTCAACCTTAACAAGCGAGAAGGCCACAGATTCCTGTAGATACTGGGTATGTCAGGGTAAGATGGGGATAGAATGAGATGGTTTGGGTACACGACATTTAGAGGTAAACACAGAATTTAGACATTCTGCCTTATCTCGGGCCAAGTATGCAGTAATGCCATTTGAGGTGGGGGAGGTGGTGGAAGGTGAGCATACACCAGAGATGGACTTGACAAGGCACCACCATGACTTGGAGGAAGGAGACTTAAAAAAAGAAGAAATAAAAAGAGGCTTTTTTCTTACAGCTTGTGGACGAGGATGCCTAACTGAGAAGCAACATTCATCACGAAGACCTCCATCCTCCCCAGCATCCCCTTCTCCCTCATCACTGGATGGCCTTGCGAGTCCATCGCCTGCGGTTGCCTGGTGTGTTACATCATTTCCTGGTGAAATTGCCAGTCCTCCACGGGTGGGGAATAAATTCACAGAGTGAAACCTGGAGGATGATGGAATGATCAAGAGCATTCACAAATCAGTTAACTTGTTATTTTCAGTTGCTTGTAAAACTTAAGGTGCTTTATAATGGTTTTGTACAACTTGCAGCCTACCTGTTAAGAAATCACGACCACATGTTGCATAGGCAACTTGTGAAAACAGGTATTTATTTATAAACCATTGAAAAAGAATCGCTGAAGCGTGCATAATGATTTTCAAAAATGTGAATACTCAGAAATGATAAAAATGATACCCAGAGATAAGGGTAGACAAGACACTATAAATATGATGGAAGGAACCAAGTTGTCAACAGACATGAATAGGGTTGCTGGGATACGCAAAGTTATGTACAAAGTAAATAAAGCCTAACCCTCTAATAGTGCCGATTACTGGACTCGCAAACGAACAAAGGGGCAGGCAAGGGATTGAGCAGGCATGAAGCTGATGGTGGCTGCAGGTCAGGTCGATGGTACAAAGCTGACATGGCTGGCGAAGTGCGCTCGGGGTGGAAAAAGAGAGGATTAATGGAGAGAAGAAAAAAAGTGGAAAATGGATCTTCCTCTCAGGGTCCAACTGCAACTGCCATGCAGCAAGGCCAAAGCCCTCGTAAACTCTGAGACCGCCTCATACACGCAGAGTCCCTTTCATTTGACGCTTTCATCAATAGTTGATGGTGGCTCACAATCGAGTGGCTACAATGGCAGGACTACGCATGTAAATACTCGCTTGTAATCATGTTGTTTTTCTGCGTTCTGTTGTATGTGATTGTGTCTTTAGCCGCACCTATGTCTGGTCCAAAGTCCAAGCATCTTGATGCTGGTTGGATGTCCGACACAGTTTCTCACAACTGGAAGCAAAATAACTCAAGAGTTGACAATTTTCCATGAAAACAATCTTTGAGAGCAATCACTTCCATTGGCGCTTCACTTCCTGAGCTTCATTGGTCCTCCAGGTTTAAGATAAGACCTCCATGGGCAGTCCCAAGTATTTCGCCCAGGCCCATGGCTACGGAAAGCCATGGTTGAGGGGATTGCCCCTCCTAGGTATAATTTTCCCCCCTCTTGAATCTTGCCAACCAAAAATAATAAAGGTTAGCATGAGAAAAATAATTGAGCCTTTCACATGGACTGAGGCCAGACCATGGTCTCAGGCAGGGCCGCCGAAAGGGAGGGGGAGGGGCAGGGGGGTGACCACCCCGGGGCCCGGACCTAATAGGGGCCCGTAATTATTCTTTCAATTTTTACGGCATAGCCCAGAGGGCAAAGCTGTCGAGAACAGTGTTTGTCCGTCTGTATGTATGTATGTATGTATGTATGTATGTATGTATGTATGTATGTATGTATGTATGTATGTATGTATGTATGTCCCCTCAAACGTATACCAATTAGAGCTGAGGATCTGGTCACATGACAGGGTGATGTGATTACGTCTGATGTCATTACGGCGGCTGACTCTCCACACACCGCCATTTTGATTTATGTGCCATTCATGCCGAACATATTGTTGCGGATATGGGATTTGCATCCATCCATATCCGCTTGTAAATATTCCCCTATTTCCTCAATACTTCCCAACTCTCCCCAATCCCCCATTCCCTAGTCCCATTTTCTGTAAACAACACTCTGTAGACCCGACCTCCCCCTATTTCCCCCATTAAATGTCGCACCCAGGTTCACCGCATCTCATGTAAGACAACTATAGGACATCTTGCTAGTTATTCTTAGTCTATGTCAGTTAAGGATTCGTTTCCATTAATTCTGACCCTTCGTTGCACCAGAATGTGATTGTATGGCACCGTTAGGAAGTTTAGGACCTCCCAATACCTCCCCGCAGCTCTTCCTCACAGTTCAGCAACAACAACAACAACAACAACAACAACGAGCGAAGGGAGTGCGCGTCCTCACTCCGGCTTGGTTGGTAGGGGTGATGGGAGGGCACCAGGCCTTCCCAACGAGCCGCCATCGAACATGTGCTCGACGGGGTTACCAAACAGGGGCTCCCTGTCAGCTCCTCGTCAAGGGCGGAGCCCGGTAACCCCCGCATCCAATGGAAGCGGCGGACCGGCCCCAGTGGGGCGGAACCAACCAGCCGAGGGCGTGTCACTCCCCGCTGAGCATGCGCAGTGAGAGGGAGGTGACGTCAGATGCGCGCTGAGCTTGGAGCAAGCAAGACCACCTCCGAGCGCTGTGACACCTCCCTGCATCTTTTGGACCGTGCTTTATCCTGTCCCCGAGCCAAGGTGCACCTTGTGCTATCGACCTACCTGTCCCTTCCTGCCATCAATCCCTGTGTAAGTCTACCTTGTCCGTTTGTCCGTGGTCTGTCTGGGAAAAGATAAGACGGTATTTAAGTGCCCATCTCTTCTGTGTCTTTACCTCATTCTGCCTTGTAATCTACCCCCTTTTCTCCACCACTGTAATTATACCCTCCTCCGGAGGTCTTGAGAACTGTACCCCTTGCGTCGTTTCCTCTTTCCAAGTCGTCGTGTCCTTTCCATCATTGATTTAGCATAGCGCGATTTGGCCAACGTCTGGGTGAATCGGGTGAGTGTAAGGGAAGAAAAGGGGAGCAACCGTTCGGCCGCGGTAATACCACCGCTCGGTAAATAACATCCTAATCCGCGGTCCGTAACAACTGGTGTCAGGAGTGGGATACGAGGCCCGAACCAAATTTTTAAAACAGCTAAAAAAAAACAAACATTTGGTCAAAATTATAAAGTACCGAAATTTGCTTTTGTTTTACAAAAACCCGAATTTTGAAAGTCGCGCTATGGCAGATCAAGACGGCTGGGTTCCGGTAGAGGAGAGTGGGGTAGAATCGACCCAGGACCCCAGGGAAGAAGTGGGGAAAATGGTGGAGGAGAGTAAAGAAGGTGTGGTTGAGGGGGTACCAGGTGCACAAAATGGCGCCCTCGCGCACGTGATTACAGCGGCACCAAATTTTGCCGCGCCCGTGACCGTAGCAGCGGGCTTTTATGTGGGGGACTTCCTGGCGCAATTCACCGAGATGCTGAGAATAGAGGGGGAGAAATTGATTGATAAAATGGCGAGGGACAGAGTCGCATATGAGGTAAGGGAAGCGGAGAGGGACAGAGACCGCAGGGTGGGCGAGAGAGTCCCAAGGGTGCACGACGAGGTAACGCGGGTCGAGAAGCACTGGTTGAGCGAAGCGGAGGAAAGCGCGGGTACAATGACGGGGGTAGAAATCGCGACACGGGGTTTGGAAAAGCCGGCGACCGATGAGGTAGAGGGAATTTTATTAAAACCAACGGTCGTCGAGGGGAACAAAGACAAAGCAGTAGTGGGTACAATTAAAATTGAAGAGATGACGGAGGTAGCCCGGGAATTGCAGGGAGAAATGGATTATGTACAAAGTCCCTGCTCAAATCATAATGGTGTGCTCACTAACCAAATAAAGACTTTGCAGGTTTTGGGGCAGGGAGGAAGAAGAACCCCGAAGGTGAGACGTGCTGTGTATTGTGCGGGGAGATTTTGTAAGAGGATGTTTGGCGACAAAAGAACTTTCGCGCGCTTGGGATCGAGGAGGCATCCGGGCGTTGGTGAAGGGTCCCGTGTGAGTAAAAATGGCACGCGTGTGAGGAAAAAGTGTGCGTCAAAGGGTGAGCGTGTTACGAAGCGCGAGTGTGATACCGAGTGCGAGCGAGAATGCACGTCGGGGTGTACGGGGTGTGACACAGGGAGTGAGAGCAATACGGAGTGTACGTGCGAGGGTGAGTGTGACACGGAGAGTAAGGTGGTGGTGGAACGTGTGCGAGGAAGCACACCTGAGTTGGTGGTAGCGCGAGTGTGGGAGAGCCCATGTGAGCGCGTTAGTGGGTGGATGCCAGAGTGCACGCCCATGGTGAGTGTTACGGAGGACGTAACGGAGGAGAGGTGTGGACCGAGGTGTGCGCAAGAGTGTGCGCGAGAGGAGTGGTGTGTAACAGGGAGAGCGTTGGTGGAATGTACGGACGGCGTTGGAATGCCGGGTTTTGTGAGGGTGAAAGGGGTAGCGTATGCGTGTGAGCATGCCGGTGAAGCATCGACGGTAACCGGGTTAGCGGTTAGAGCGACGGATAGCCGATGCGAGCACTCGGTGCGAGGAGCCCTTTGTTGGATGCGAGGCCCGGCGCGGATCGAAGCTGCGTCATTTCTCTTCGAAGCGTCGTTGCCGATTCGGGCTTGGCCCCGCCCCGCACGGTCGAGTCCGGGCTTTGTCGGGCGAGGCGACCGGTCCGGTTCAAGGGCGAGTGGGAGGAAGCGGAACGGTGCCCCCTCGTGGGGACGGGGTTCCGACCGAGGGAGATTGAGCCATCGGGCCCGGGACCGCAAGGTGCCGCGCCGAGATGGTGCGTGGAATCTCAGCCCGACCAAACCACCTCCCTTGAACCGAAAGCCGGACGGATTCAACCTGCAGGCGACCAAACCACCCGAATTCATTGCCCGGCTTTACGAAGCCGAGTTTAATGATGTCATGACACACCGAGGCTAGGATATAGTGGACTATGATGATGATGATAGTGATAGTGTTTTGATACGAAATTTAGAATAGTGGGTAGAATTGGCAATAATTAGAAAATTTTTGATTGGTTGGAATTTGGACGAGCAAAATTGATAGTGGGACCTCCCCGATGTGATGGGATGGCCAATCCACCATCCCTCACAGTGGGGGGCAAAGGAGCACTAGATTATGGGGTGTATGGCAGTGAAAACTAGCCCGGGTGGGTTAGGATATTGTGTGTAGGGACCTAGAAGATGACTATAGGTGACCAGATTTAAGTAAGAGACTTGGTACCTGTAGTGGGGACATAGTAGCTTAGTGTTTGATAATGACGTGGGAGCGCTGAGTGAAAGGGAAGACGGAGGAGCGCGAGTTTTAGAATGGAGTAGACAGAGCAGATGATGCAGTATGAATGGAAGTGCTGGTGAGCAGCTTCAAATGAGGCATCGGTGAGGCAATGCTCCGAGGTGTGTGTGAGGTACAAGCGATGAATGAGAGAGCATTGCGGATGAGTGTCATGGTGAGTAGTGAGTGTTGTGGATCAGCGCGAATGCGCTTGGGGGAGAGAAGGGTGCAGGCGGCACCAAGTATGAGAGCACAGGTGTGCAAGTACAGGTGTGTGGAATATATGGAGCAGAGAATGAGTGGTGTGGAGAGAGTTGGAGTAAGTGGTACGGAGTGGTGTGCATGGTGCGAAGGTGTGGATGGGGGAAGAGTGGACCCCTTTCACGAGTACCCGGGGAGGGTAGTTTAAAGAGTAGTTAGAAGGTATAGGTAAATTGTGGTTGGATATTGGCATCTGTGGTGCGGGTGGAAGAATGGTGATTGGATGGGTGCATTAGTGTTGTGGAAATGGCTGGGCGTGTAGCCTGTTAGTGTGTGTAGTTGGTTTGGGCACTCCACCACTGTGAGGATGTCGGCCAGGTGAGGCCGCAGGTGGGCTCTGGGAGCCGGTAGTTGTGGATGGGGCCCGAGGATCCGGAGGACGGACCCGGGTAGCCCAGTGCCAGAGGGCACCAAGGGGTGACAGAGCCAGGAGGGGCCTTCCCCAGTTAGATAGGTTAGGGTGAGGAGCTAGGTAAGCTCGGGTGGCAACTGCAGTGGTGAAGGTGTGCAGGTGGGTAGACCTGCTGGGAGAGCTACACGTCACAGCCCAGAAATTGTGCAAGGGCACCGGGAGATGAATCGGGGGAGTGAGACCCCAAATTGAGAAGCACCACAGTTTGGTCAATGGGAATTGGTTTTTAGAACCCATAGTGTAAGTTGGCCAATGGATTGGCAGGGAAAGACCCCGGGTAGTGTAAAGGGTGTTAAAGTCATTTAGAGGATAGTTAGGATTGAAGTCTCCTCGCACCATCTACATGCACTCACCTGAAGTAAAGATGACGTACCTCCACACCATGCCATGTTTTGTTATTTTACTGTGCAAATGTTTGGAATGTGAGACGCATCATGACGTGGGTGTGACATTGTGCTTGATGTTCCATCTCTCCCTCCTTATGAGGATTGATGATGAATTGATGATGGCAAATTTTGGTTAGAGGGATTGTGGTGACGAATTTGGTATTGGAGAAATATGGGGAGACGAGACATTAGCGACGAATTTGTAAATGTGTAGATTTTGTAAATATGGGGTAAGGGCAAGGGTAGTGTAGGTGACAGGGGGGGGTGACGTACGGTAGGGACGAGCTTTCTCATTTCGTTCTCCGTACGCATTTCGCCTTGCATTGCCTTATTGATGTGTACCCTTGTGACCTTACCCCTCGCTCATTTGTCTTGTCCCCCTTTTGTCTCCCACATGACCTGCGCGCCATTGGGCGCCGAGGGGAGCGTGCGTGAGTCGGCCATTGTGCGCCCGGAACTCCCAGAACCAGCTGTCTGCATCGATGCAGCACATTATGGACCACATGGCTGTGGCCGAGCCCCACTGATGGACCCCATGGGTTGGGGCATGGCCCCTCTGCTGGAACCGGCCATGAGGGCCCGAAATCTTGCTGGCGGACCTTGGCCACAGGGCACCGATGCCCCACAGGTGAATCACACTAGTCGGCCCTGTGGGCCGTAAATAAATAAAAATGGACACGTTGGGTGCATTTCATTTTATGCTCAAATAGGCCGCCAGTAAGAAAATGAAAGGAAATGACATCTGGAAGAAAGTAAATAGCCAGCAGAGGGAGCCGAAGGGGCAAGAGACCACCTGCAGGGTTAGGGGTTGTTGTTTTTATTTTCATGAACAATGGTGACTGCACCGATTGGTGCTTGAGGGTGCTTTGGTGCGTTTTTTGGGTGCTTTCATGGTGCATTGATGCAGAGCAGACTGTCTCTCCCCCAGAAAGAACAATCACAGGTCCTGGGTTAGTCTTGTAAATATCAGTGTAGTCTAGTATAAATGATGCTCCCTACCGGCTGTATGTTTAGTTTGAGGATGCTTTCCGCGATTCGGTTATCCTGTGGGTGTGTTTCTGTTAGGAGAAGGGTGCAACGTCGCAGGGGGACATATTTACTCATTTGTGAACATCTGTAAAACTGTCGCACTCAGGGTTGAGTTAATAGTAGAGGGAACTACATCTGAGTGCCACACTAAAGTAGGTAAAAATTTATCGGGTCGGCTCGCCCCGAGGTCGAGAAGGGTGCAGTGTTGCGGATATGGGATTTGCATCCATCCATATCCGCTTGTAAATATTCCCCTATTTCCTCAATACTTCCCAACTCTCCCCAATCCCCCATTCCCTAGTCCCATTTTCTGTAAACAACACTCTGTAGACCCGACCTCCCCCTATTTCCCCCATTAAATGTCGCACCCAGGTTCACCGCATCTCATGTAAGACAACTATAGGACATCTTGCTAGTTATTCTTAGTCTATGTCAGTTAAGGATTCGTTTCCATTAATTCTGACCCTTCGTTGCACCAGAATGTGATTGTATGGCACCGTTAGGAAGTTTAGGACCTCCCAATACCTCCCCGCAGCTCTTCCTCACAGTTCAGCAACAACAACAACAACAACAACAACAACAACAACGAGCGAAGGGAGTGCGCGTCCTCACTCCGGCTTGGTTGGTAGGGGTGATGGGAGGGCACCAGGCCTTCCCAACGAGCCGCCATCGAACATGTGCTCGACGGGGTTACCAAACAGGGGCTCCCTGTCAGCTCCTCGTCAAGGGCGGAGCCCGGTAACCCCCGCACCCAATGGAAGCGGCGGACCGGCCCCAGTGGGGCGGAACCAACCAGCCGAGGGCGTGTCACTCCCCGCTGAGCATGCGCAGTGAGAGGGAGGTGACGTCAGATGCGCGCTGAGCTTGGAGCAAGCAAGACCACCTCCGAGCGCTGTGACACCTCCCTGCATCTTTTGGACCGTGCTTTATCCTGTCCCCGAGCCAAGGTGCACCTTGTGCTATCGACCTACCTGTCCCTTCCTGCCATCAATCCCTGTGTAAGTCTACCTTGTCCGTTTGTCCGTGGTCTGTCTGGGAAAAGATAAGACGGTATTTAAGTGCCCATCTCTTCTGTGTCTTTACCTCATTCTGCCTTGTAATCTACCCCCTTTTCTCCACCACTGTAATTATACCCTCCTCCGGAGGTCTTGAGAACTGTACCCCTTGCGTCGTTTCCTCTTTCCAAGTCGTCGTGTCCTTTCCATCATTGATTTAGCATAGCGCGATTTGGCCAACGTCTGGGTGAATCGGGTGAGTGTAAGGGAAGAAAAGGGGAGCAACTGTTCGGCCGCGGTAATACCACCGCTCGGTAAATAACATCCTAATCCGCGGTCCGTAACAACTGGTGTCAGGAGTGGGATACGAGGCCCGAACCAAATTTTTAAAACAGCTAAAAAAAAACAAACATTTGGTCAAAATTATAAAGTACCGAAATTTGCTTTTGTTTTACAAAAACCCGAATTTTGAAAGTCGCGCTATGGCAGATCAAGACGGCTGGGTTCCGGTAGAGGAGAGTGGGGTAGAATCGACACAGGACCCCAGGGAAGAAGTGGGGAAAATGGTGGAGGAGAGTAAAGAAGGTGTGGTTGAGGGGGTACCAGGTGCACAAAATGGCGCCCTCGCGCACGTGATTACAGCGGCACCAAATTTTGCCGCGCCCGTGACCGTAGCAGCGGGCTTTTATGTGGGGGACTTCCTGGCGCAATTCACCGAGATGCTGAGAATAGAGGGGGAGAAATTGATTGATAAAATGGCGAGGGACAGAGTCGCATATGAGGTAAGGGAAGCGGAGAGGGACAGAGACCGCAGGGTGGGCGAGAGAGTCCCAAGGGTGCACGACGAGGTAACGCGGGTCGAGAAGCACTGGTTGAGCGAAGCGGAGGAAAGCGCGGGTACAATGACGGGGGTAGAAATCGCGACACGGGGTTTGGAAAAGCCGGCGACCGATGAGGTAGAGGGAATTTTATTAAAACCAACGGTCGTCGAGGGGAACAAAGACAAAGCAGTAGTGGGTACAATTAAAATTGAAGAGATGACGGAGGTAGCCCGGGAATTGCAGGGAGAAATGGATTATGTACAAAGTCCCTGCTCAAATCATAATGGTGTGCTCACTAACCAAATAAAGACTTTGCAGGTTTTGGGGCAGGGAGGAAGAAGAACCCCGAAGGTGAGACGTGCTGTGTATTGTGCGGGGAGATTTTGTAAGAGGATGTTTGGCGACAAAAGAACTTTCGCGCGCTTGGGATCGAGGAGGCATCCGGGCGTTGGTGAAGGGTCCCGTGTGAGTAAAAATGGCACGCGTGTGAGGAAAAAGTGTGCGTCAAAGGGTGAGCGTGTTACGAAGCGCGAGTGTGATACCGAGTGCGAGCGAGAATGCACGTCGGGGTGTACGGGGTGTGACACAGGGAGTGAGAGCAATACGGAGTGTACGTGCGAGGGTGAGTGTGACACGGAGAGTAAGGTGGTGGTGGAACGTGTGCGAGGAAGCACACCTGAGTTGGTGGTAGCGCGAGTGTGGGAGAGCCCATGTGAGCGCGTTAGTGGGTGGATGCCAGAGTGCACGCCCATGGTGAGTGTTACGGAGGACGTAACGGAGAAGAGGTGTGGACCGAGGTGTGCGCAAGAGTGTGCGCGAGAGGAGTGGTGTGTAACAGGGAGAGCGTTGGTGGAATGTACGGACGGCGTTGGAATGCCGGGTTTTGTGAGGGTGAAAGGGGTAGCGTATGCGTGTGAGCATGCCGGTGAAGCATCGACGGTAACCGGGTTAGCGGTTAGAGCGACGGATAGCCGATGCGAGCACTCGGTGCGAGGAGCCCTTTGTTGGATGCGAGGCCCGGCGCGGATCGAAGCTGCGTCATTTCTCTTCGAAGCGTCGTTGCCGATTCGGGCTTGGCCCCGCCCCGCACGGTCGAGTCCGGGCTTTGTCGGGCGAGGCGACCGGTCCGGTTCAAGGGCGAGTGGGAGGAAGCGGAACGGTGCCCCCTCGTGGGGACGGGGTTCCGACCGAGGGAGATTGAGCCATCGGGCCCGGGACCGCAAGGTGCCGCGCCGAGATGGTGCGTGGAATCTCAGCCCGACCAAACCACCTCCCTTGAACCGAAAGCCGGACGGATTCAACCTGCAGGCGACCAAACCACCCGAATTCATTGCCCGGCTTTACGAAGCCGAGTTTAATGATGTCATGACGCACCGAGGCTAGGATATAGTGGACTATGATGATGATGATAGTGATAGTGTTTTGATACGAAATTTAGAATAGTGGGTAGAATTGGCAATAATTAGAAAATTTTTGATTGGTTGGAATTTGGACGAGCAAAATTGATAGTGGGACCTCCCCGATGTGATGGGATGGCCAATCCACCATCCCTCACAGTGGGGGGCAAAGGAGCACTAGATTATGGGGTGTATGGCAGTGAAAACTAGCCCGGGTGGGTTAGGATATTGTGTGTAGGGACCTAGAAGATGACTATAGGTGACCAGATTTAAGTAAGAGACTTGGTACCTGTAGTGGGGACATAGTAGCTTAGTGTTTGATAATGACGTGGGAGCGCTGAGTGAAAGGGAAGACGGAGGAGCGCGAGTTTTAGAAGGGAGTAGACAGAGCAGATGATGCAGTATGAATGGAAGTGCTGGTGAGCAGCTTCAAATGAGGCATCGGTGAGGCAATGCTCCGAGGTGTGTGTGAGGTACAAGCGATGAATGAGAGAGCATTGCGGATGAGTGTCATGGTGAGTAGTGAGTGTTGTGGATCAGCGCGAATGCGCTTGGGGGAGAGAAGGGTGCAGGCGGCACCAAGTATGAGAGCACAGGTGTGCAAGTACAGGTGTGTGGAATATATGGAGCAGAGAATGAGTGGTGTGGAGAGAGTTGGAGTAAGTGGTACGGAGTGGTGTGCATGGTGCGAAGGTGTGGATGGGGGAAGAGTGGACCCCTTTCACGAGTACCCGGGGAGGGTAGTTTAAAGAGTAGTTAGAAGGTATAGGTAAATTGTGGTTGGATATTGGCATCTGTGGTGCGGGTGGAAGAATGGTGATTGGATGGGTGCATTAGTGTTGTGGAAATGGCTGGGCGTGTAGCCTGTTAGTGTGTGTAGTTGGTTTGGGCACTCCACCACTGTGAGGATGTCGGCCAGGTGAGGCCGCAGGTGGGCTCTGGGAGCCGGTAGTTGTGGATGGGGCCCGAGGATCCGGAGGACGGACCCGGGTAGCCCAGTGCCAGAGGGCACCAAGGGGTGACAGAGCCAGGAGGGGCCTTCCCCAGTTAGATAGGTTAGGGTGAGGAGCTAGGTAAGCTCGGGTGGCAACTGCAGTGGTGGAGGTGTGCAGGTGGGTAGACCTGCTGGGAGAGCTACACGTCACAGCCCAGAAATTGTGCAAGGGCACCGGGAGATGAATCGGGGGAGTGAGACCCCAAATTGAGAAGCACCACAGTTTGGTCAATGGGAATTGGTTTTTAGAACCCATAGTGTAAGTTGGCCAATGGATTGGCAGGGAAAGACCCCGGGTAGTGTAAAGGGTGTTAAAGTCATTTAGAGGATAGTTAGGATTGAAGTCTCCTCGCACCATCTACATGCACTCACCTGAAGTAAAGATGACGTACCTCCACACCATGCCATGTTTTGTTATTTTACTGTGCAAATGTTTGGAATGTGAGACGCATCATGACGTGGGTGTGACATTGTGCTTGATGTTCCATCTCTCCCTCCTTATGAGGATTGATGATGAATTGATGATGGCAAATTTTGGTTAGAGGGATTGTGGTGACGAATTTGGTATTGGAGAAATATGGGGAGACGAGACATTAGCGACGAATTTGTAAATGTGTAGATTTTGTAAATATGGGGTAAGGGCAAGGGTAGTGTAGGTGACAGGGGGGGGGTGACGTACGGTAGGGACGAGCTTTCTCATTTCGTTCTCCGTACGCATTTCGCCTTGCATTGCCTTATTAATGTGTACCCTTGTGACCTTACCCCTCGCTCATTTGTCTTGTCCCCCTTTTGTCTCCCACATGACCTGCGCGCCATTGGGCGCCGAGGGGAGCGTGCGTGAGTCGGCCATTGTGCGCCCGGAACTCCCAGAACCAGCTGTCTGCATCGATGCAGCACATTATGGACCACATGGCTGTGGCCGAGCCCCACTGATGGACCCCATGGGTTGGGGCATGGCCCCTCTGCTGGAACCGGCCATGAGGGCCCGAAATCTTGCTGGCGGACCTTGGCCACAGGGCACCGATGCCCCACAGGTGAACCACACTAGTCGGCCCTGTGGGCCGTAAATAAATAAAAATGGACACGTTGGGTGCATTTCATTTTATGCTCAAATAGGCCGCCAGTAAGAAAATGAAAGGAAATGACAACATCTGGAAGAAAGTAAATAGCCAGCAGAGGGAGCCGAAGGGGCAAGAGACCACCTGCAGGGTTAGGGGTTGTTGTTTTTATTTTCATGAACAATGGTGACTGCACCGATTGGTGCTTGAGGGTGCTTTGGTGCGTTTTTTGGGTGCTTTCATGGTGCATTGATGCAGAGCAGACTGTCTCTCCCCCAGAAAGAACAATCACAGGTCCTGGGTTAGTCTTGTAAATATCAGTGTAGTCTAGTATAAATGATGCTCCCTACCGGCTGTATGTTTAGTTTGAGGATGCTTTCCGCGATTCGGTTATCCTGTGGGTGTGTTTCTGTTAGGAGAAGGGTGCAACGTCGCAGGGGGACATATTTACTCATTTGTGAACATCTGTAAAACTGTCGCACTCAGGGTTGAGTTAATAGTAGAGGGAACTACATCTGAGTGCCACACTAAAGTAGGTAAAAATGTATCGGGTCGGCTCGCCCCGAGGTCGAGAAGGGTGCAGTGTTGCGGATATGGGATTTGCATCCATCCATATCCGCTTGTAAATATTCCCCTATTTCCTCAATACTTCCCAACTCTACCCAATCCCCCATTCCCTAGTCCCATTTTCTGTAAACAACACTCTGTAGACCCGACCTCCGCCTATTTCCCCCATTAAATGTCGCACCCAGGTTCACCGCATCTCATGTAAGACAACTATAGGACATCTTGCTAGTTATTCTTAGTCTATGTCAGTTAAGGATTCGTTTCCATTAATTCTGACCCTTCGTTGCACCAGAATGTGATTGTATGGCACCGTTAGGAAGTTTAGGACCTCCCAATACCTCCCCGCAGCTCTTCCTCACAGTTCAGCAACAACAACAACAACAACAACAACAACAACAACAACAACGAGCGAAGGGAGTGCGCGTCCTCACTCCGGCTTGGTTGGTAGGGGTGATGGGAGGGCACCAGGCCTTCCCAACGAGCCGCCATCGAACATGTGCTCGACGGGGTTACCAAACAGGGGCTCCCTGTCAGCTCCTCGTCAAGGGCGGAGCCCGGTAACCCCCGCACCCAATGGAAGCGGCGGACCGGCCCCAGTGGGGCGGAACCAACCAGCCGAGGGCGTGTCACTCCCCGCTGAGCATGCGCAGTGAGAGGGAGGTGACGTCAGATGCGCGCTGAGCTTGGAGCAAGCAAGACCACCTCCGAGCGCTGTGACACCTCCCTGCATCTTTTGGACCGTGCTTTATCCTGTCCCCGAGCCAAGGTGCACCTTGTGCTATCGACCTACCTGTCCCTTCCTGCCATCAATCCCTGTGTAAGTCTACCTTGTCCGTTTGTCCGTGGTCTGTCTGGGAAAAGATAAGACGGTATTTAAGTGCCCATCTCTTCTGTGTCTTTACTCATTCTGCCTTGTAATCTACCCCCTTTTCTCCACCACTGTAATTATACCCTCCTCCGGAGGTCTTGAGAACTGTACCCCTTGCGTCGTTTCCTCTTTCCAAGTCGTCGTGTCCTTTCCATCATTGATTTAGCATAGCGCGATTTGGCCAACGTCTGGGTGAATCGGGTGAGTGTAAGGGAAGAAAAGGGGAGCAACTGTTCGGCCGCGGTAATACCACCGCTCGGTAAATAACATCCTAATCCGCGGTCCGTAACAATATTGTCGAACCTGTCATACATCACAATCGCCATGCTCTACCTTTACGATTTTCATTCAGTGTGAAACACAAACAAACCGATTGTTAAAATGATCATCAAATATCGAAAGCATCATACGCCTCTTCCAACAAAACCAAAACGGTACGTACCCAACCCTTGTGGGGTATCTAGATTACAGTAGATCTTCCCTCAGTCCTGCAGGTAAAACTTACCTCACGGATGTCGGGATTTCTCCAAATTTTTTTGTTTAATGTTATAAACAGCATTGGTGACTGCTTAAAAAGCTAATCAGGTGTGTTTGTGGTTTCTAATATTTTACCAGCCCAGCTGTTGGACTTTCAGTCTTGTTTGTTTCACTATGGGGGTATTGTTATAAATATAATTACATTGCCATGGGAAGTATTATGCTATTGCCACCCTCTCACGTAGAATAAACTACTGTGGGAAGAATTTATATATTGATAATCGCGGTATTGATGTAATGACGTAAATCAACACAGGAGTGTTGGCCAATGGCCAAACGCCATCCGGATGAAGTGGGTTAAGAAAGGAATCCGCATCTATGCACGACTAGTACCCGACTGCAAAGCCGCAATGAGCTGGCGAAGCCAAAGCCTCTTGCCACTATTTTACCCATCACTATGGCATCAGTAGGTTAGGTAGTTGGTAGTAGGTAGGTGTAGTAGGTACCGTACATAGTTCAAAATGACACCATTTGCATTCTGGATGAGATTAAGATTGATAAAATTTCCTTCTTGATTAATTCGGTGAATTCCGTCTCAACTTTGGATATTTCCGACCGTGAAAAACTATCCCCTACGGCCGCGAGATTTCTAAAAAATAATTCTTCGTCAATTTTAGAATATTTGACGCCGTTTTCAGCCTCCGAAATGTGGTAAAAAGCTTTTTTGAAATATCTTTTCAAATGCTCGAATCTCATTGGTTCCGGTAATTGGTGACGATTTTCGTTGAAGATAACCAGGTTCCGGGGGCCCGGGGAACGAG